>NW_025767514.1:0-489671 GCF_003918875.1 Haliotis rubra
TGATTTCCTACAACTGAAACTGCCATTAAGAGAGTTTCCCCCATTTAGTTTCCAGGTCCTTCTGGAGATTCATAACAATGAGGACCTAGTTTCCGAAGCTGTTGCGGGAAACCCATTGGACTTACACACAAAAGGTAAATGTAGGTTTCTGTACACTGATACTGACAAGTCTATTTGGTTTCCAGCTTAGATGGTAAAATGGCAAACTTAGCTTTGTGTTGTTCCATTGGGGGCTATATTAATTCTACTGTTACACTTGTAAAATAATTTCTATATACAAGTATCCAGCTTGGGCTCATGCAGGGAGGAAAAAGCAATAGCCCATTTTTAAGCACTGTACTGTTAAAGTTTGGTGGCTATATGTTTTGCGTAAGCATTTGTGATAGATCATTAGTTATTTTACTGTCGTCGCAGACAGGTGATTTGTTTTAGATATACTGCACACATTAAAATTTAAATTTCCAAGGTTAGTTTCAAAGGACTAAACCTCACTGAAACCAACAACAAAGGTTTCCAGAAACGGAAATTTAGAAGTAAAGTGACATTGTAGTTTCCATTGCATAGCAGTTGGAAACCATCATTGATGGGAAACGTCAATGGAAACGAACGTAGAGGAAATTACTCCATATATACTCAGTATATACCGCATATAAACTGACATTAACCTACGCTTCAAACTGTCTATGTATTCCATAGTATATAAGTTTCCAGTTTAGTGATCTCAGTGTTTTGTACACCAGGAACAAATAAAAGATAATTGTCACATGAAAGAAGAATAATTTCAAGGAAAAGAAGTTAAACCATATTACGGAAACTTAAGATTCTACTTTGTCTCCCTCTTTAACGTGTTTGTTAGAATTTACACTCCACAGATGCCTTTAAATTACTGAGGGAACCGATAAGGCCTCCATTAGGTTTCAATGATTACCCATTGGCTTTCCATTTGTTTTCTCAAAGTGATACATACTAATACAAGCCTAACTGGGTGTGGTTATGTACCATAAATACATAACTGTACCTAAAAAAGGACAATAGTTTCCCTGTAAATATCCACACAAAGAAATATAATACAGGCTTCAACAAATTACACAGTAGACTTATAGATATAAACTATGTTTTAAGCTTTAACGTCATCTGCCAGTGGTGAAAAATGTTGGATTGAAAAAGAAAAATTAAGTCACTGAACGTTTTGCCTTTTAATTATAGTGCATTATCATTATTGATCCATTATCATATTTATAAGAACTTTGGAACTTCATAAATTTATTAAATATGGCTTTCGATATATGTCATAGAGTACCTAAATATAAGGGAATCAGTTTACAACCTGAAAAACTAAGAGATCTTGTTGGGTACGCCCTGGATTTGTCCAGGAAGAGGAGAGGTGGGGGCTTATAACCTACATGAACAATGTTGTTTGTGGAATAATTTTGTTGAATGCTACAAAGAAATGAAAACAAAATACAGATATCAAACTTAAAACCAACTAACGTTATAAACAAACCATAATGGGCTATTACCCTTGTTCGAGAAAAAGTATCCATCAGTATCCACATTAAATGGAACGATATGCCATTCATCGGCATAGCTGCCCCAAAACTGTTCCATGTCACGTGACCGGGTTTTACTCTGACACTCAAAGATAATATTAATCTGGATAAGTTTTACATGAAAATGTCACAATTCTTTTTAGAAACAGGTGCATGTTGTTTTAAAGGGGATTAGCTATCACAAGAATACCCACCATATAGCGAAATAGGTGACATCGAATCCCACCCCTTTGTTCACTTACATGATGAAAATCAATGAAATTGAACCTAATTTAGTTTGTTTCCTTTTGATTGATATGATTAAGCACCAACTCATCAACCTGGTACATAATACGTTGGCCATACTTTCAACACCCATCACTCTTTTATTAGTGGCAAAACAGCAGTTACATGTGTAAAGTAAAAGTTCATTCCGACTTCACGAGGGCTGTATGTATGGATGGTAATACTTTAGGAGAAATGCTACATCTTGGATGTCCTGGTTATGTTGTAGAGTCTCCAGCTGTCTCCACTGTAGATGACATAGTCACCAAACATCCTGACATACGTAACCACGGAACGTGTCCAACAATGATATAAAGGCATAATTTATAACATCCGGCTGTGGCAATAAATACAACATGTAAGATAAATATATTTTACAATACCCCACCGATGATTTGTCCCAACAGGAAGAACAAAATGTACTTGTGTTGGCATGAAAGCAGTTTCTACACTCTCTAATGAAACTGCAGTGTAGAGGCTGATGTGTACTATGTACAAGGTATTATGAAATTGTTTTACCGTTATGATTTACTGGAAATAATTTGCATGCAAGATGTCATTTTTAATGGATTTTATTCATTGCTGCCATGTCATGTGAATATGTAAAATATTATCCTAACATCTGGTATTTTCTACGGATATCACTTCGTTGTACAATTTATTTTGTTTCCAACTTGGGAATTTAGGGGTGTCACCTGCATGCCTATCATCACAGATTATGTCCATTGTTCTCCAAGTGCGGTCAACCTGAAAATCCCCTGTGTGTCGCCCTTATTTGTTGTTACAACATCACAAATGTCTACGTCACGGTACTAAACCTTTCAGTATACGCTAGGTAACTCTACAACATAAAGACTATCTTTTTGACAAAGACGTCGTGCAAGATAAAAGTAATAAATCAATTAGCGTGTTATCGGTTAATCCTTTCATCTGTGTTTGTTTTTTTTAACTCAGCTGATAATTCCTTTGCTGCACCTGCATGCATATATTACATAACATGTAGTACTATACCTGTTATAAGTTCACTAGATGACAAAAAACCGGGTAAAATCGTTCTATTGCATGCAATATTAATTTACTACAGAATCTTAGGGAACTACGCTGTGTGGTTTTAAAAACAATAGGTGATCAACCATCACATTGTTCTTTGATATGACTAAATATCAGGTAAAACACAGAAATAGGATCAAATTGATCAGTCATATACGATCAACGCGTCGGAAAAATCTGGAAAAAGCTTATACTGATTTCTGGAGTACTTTATTACGGGAAATACATCCACCGTCTTCATATTGTTTCACTCTTTAGGGTTGAGGAAATTCTGCCATGGTTGACAGCTGCCCAGTCCCTGGGTCCGTCACGGTCGAGGTAGCATGTGCTGCCCACCTGGCAGTCAGATCAGATACTAAAATTGCTTGTCACGAAAACCGGAAGCGCTTGATTTGAGAAATGAATGAGGCCTCGCGAGATGCGGGATTTGACATTGTAAAAACAAACAATTTACATAAACACATATTGCAGTTATCAGTGTTTTTCCGCTTGTGGAAGGGTAAGCAGACTATTGGCGTGGTGTTAACAATAGAAATGAAAAAAACAACCTAATTGACTATCCCATAAGTCTTTGTTTGAAATGTCGCCATCTTTGTTCAAACGTACACGCGCGAGCTTAGGAAAAACTTCGCTGTTGTTTTTCTAAGTAAGTCTATGAGAGTAAGGTAGTAGAAAATGGCAGTCTGTATATACTTGCTATAGTTTCTTGACACATGGCAACAAACTTCGACAATCGAAGCTTTGGAAACAAGGATCCGGGAACTCAAGCTGATCCTCAACGGAAACCCAAGACAGAGAGAAATTGGCAGGTAGGTTTCTAGATAAAATTAATTATTTACTTCTTATCATAGCAGTCAGTCTGCATCGAATTAAACGTTTTTTCGGTAGGAATCTACAGTAACGGTGCGCCTCGCATTTCGATTTCTCCCACGGTTATTACCGGATACATTGCATTTTGGTGTGAAATCTGTTAAAAAAAACAACATTATTGTTGATACCAGCTGAACATTCCGTTTAAAATATAACCATAAGACAAGAATACCCCTTGTGTTCCTGTAATGCTGAGTCTGATGTTTTATATAATTTTTAGCTCCTGTGGCAGCTCATTTTGTTGCTGGGGCACAACCAACACCATAACCAAATATTTATATTCTTCAGTCATTTTTCTGAGTGTAATTTTGTCTCAGTATTATTCCTTTCTTGTCGGACTATTTCAATTATGTATCCAGCTACATTGAACCGTGTACTGGAGCGGCGTTTATATAAGACACTTGGGCTTGTTCACCTTTCCAGGTTATTGATGGAATAAAATATATTTTAAGAAATTGTTATACATGTATCCAGCAAGGCAACAAATATAGATGGGGAAACCAGTAGTACATGATATTCCGGTGGAAAATATTACCAATCGACATATGTTCATGATCCAAAATGTAATTGTCTCATTTTGTTTTAGGCTATTGTGAGGAAGAATCATGGAAAAGTTCCTGAGTACCTTGAAAATCCATTAAAAGTTACTTATTTAAGGTAAAAAAAACTTAATTCCCAAGTTTTATTATTGCTCGTCGTCATCATAATCAAGATATATGTTGGCTCTTTATAAAGACTAGACACGTCAGTAATACAAAATACAATTAATTCGTTCTCTTGTTCACCATTGGGTAAATCAGCATCTAATTATTTCATTGTCAGGTATCTAGTACTAGCAGTAGAATTGACGCATAGCATACTATTATGTAGTGCATAATTTGCTGCATAATCATGTCTGTCATGTTAATAGAAAACTTCTACACCCTCGCAGTAATGCATATACATGTAGTTGATATACCACAATTACTTATTACTTGTTTTGATACATGATAATAATCAAACTTTATGAATGTTTGTGTCGGATTGTAATAATCTATTATTGGACGAATGAAAATTAATTTATTTCCATTTTCTTTTAATAGAACCTTTGGATAATCTGGAGGAGCAAGCAAGACGGACGATCGACGTCGGCAGATTACAGGAAAGAAAACACAGGAAAGATGCTAAAAGAAACAAAAGAATCTGATCTGTAAGTTCCTGAAACTGGATTATATAATATCATTTGTACCGGTTTATACACTTCCTGACACCAGTTTAAAACACCCTGAGTCACTGACATGATGTGCTGCATATTATCACATCGCTATATACCTGTAATAGAATAACTTTCCTTATCACATGTCATTACCCATCACCGTAATGTGCCATTATCTAATTAGAACAAGTGCTGCTCTCAAGAATAAATGTTGGACATAACTTTCGCAGTGCAAGAATTTCATTTTTCCCCCAGAAACTCCAACACCTCCTGAAGAATCTTAGCTGGGCAGAGAAAAGAACACAGAAGGTGGCTGCAGTCCTAACCTAGAATTGACATCGCCAGTGGTGTCTGAAGCTCCAGCGGCAAAATGAAGAACTTGGTAATTGCGACACCATCCAACAAGATGCTTTCCAACCACCTAAAGGTCTTAGAAATTGGATGGAATGTCTAAATGTACATTCAATTATCTCCTGTAGTCACCCCTGTTTAGGACAAGAACATCTAAATTTGTTGTTTCTGAGACAAAGATTAAAATTAATGTCCCTCAAATTAAAAAAATGTCAACCCCTCGATAATAGTTATTTGAACAAACTACTACTACTCATACAAAATTTCAAATCCATAGGGCCTGTGATGACCCACACACACACACAGTCCTCTCTCTCTCTGTGCTTTGTGTCAATGTTTAATTGTAACATTGAAACATAGATATGATATGTTTATGATGAATAAAGAGAAATCGACTGACATGCCTGATTTTGTATTTATTTATTTCTATGTCCATGTGGTGTTGAGGTAACTGTAGTTGAAATGAGTTTATTTTATATTTCAATGTATCATGAATAAAATATATGACCTAATACATTCAAAATATATAATACACTCCATTTTCAACTACACTTAATTTAGTTGAATAATCATAATTTAATATGGACATATGGTAATCCCTGAATACTAATGATTGAAACCAAATGAATCCATACAGATTCTGGATTTACTGAAACTTATGGAACATGGTAGATGTGATTAATAGAAACGAAATTCACAGGGAATCATAATTGAACTAAGTAAAATACTATCAACTCCAGGACAAGTCCTTTTTTGTGCTTCAGGTAGGTATCCTGGGTCTAGTTCCACGCATGACTGTTCAAACACAGGAGTCCATCTGTGGATCCACTACACTTTATTTCTCGATATAGCCTTACATCAACGGCCAGGCAGCATCCACGTGCTTGCTGTCCGAGGGTCAAATGGAGACTGATACAAAGAGTCCCTTAGAGTCAAATCCTGGTCAGACTGTCCTGTGTCACATGTATGGTAAGCCTGCGCTATTCCGCACCTCATCCACAATGTCATTCTTCTGGGGCCAATCGGCCATTTTCTAACTTTGGTTATGGACAGCAGACTTGCAAAAGTCCTTTGTGAGATTCTCGAGGGAAGAGTGCCCCCCCATACACACAAACATTTCCCGAGGTGTTTGTTCTGGAACTTACAGAACTTTCTGAAAACACTACGGGAGACCACAGCCACACGGAAATGTTTGATGTAACACAGAAATCCACACATATTGTGTGTTGCAATATTTTGGCTGCCCAAGACGTTTCCAATATAGTAACTATAGTAACCAACACACAACTACAGTCTTCAGAATCTTAAGAAAAGCAAAGCAATACAATTATATAATTGTTCCACAATGAATAACAACTTAACAATAAACAAGCAAAAACAATATCCCTCGATTTCTATGAAATATTCCATTTGCAATTAGTAAGCGCCATGTACAGCTTCCACCTTCCATCTGAGTCATCCCGACTTTGACATAGCAATAGTTCATATCGATGAGCTACCCAAAATGAATATGTATCAAAGGTACACTTTTGTATGCTGGTGATTTGAAAAAGCCAGTGCTCTTAAATAAATCAAATACAAACAAAAAACACTCTTTGCTTATTGATTGCATCAGAATGTTATGGCTGCCTTGATCTTCTGCCAGAACTCTTCTCTGTCCACTTCGTCTGCTGGGTATTTGATGTAGGTACCATGCTCAATTTCATCTAAGATATCCCTGCTGATCCTTCTGGTATCAGGTACATCAATGAGCCATACTACACAAAAGATGTCTCTTCCAGAGTGGATGCTCTCAAATTTGGCCATGTGGACCTCATACTCACACCAGGAACTCTCAAGGAAGCTCGGAGTTAAAAGGATGATAGTCTTCCTGCTCGACTGTATTGCGTTGACTACATTGGCAGTGATTGGCTCACCAACCATGAAGTCCCTCTGGTGTATACAGAGTCTTAATCCAAATCTCTTCTCCAGGATGTTCTGCATGTCCTGCACAACAAACTCCCTGTCCTCTTCTGCATATGAGACAAAGGCGTCGTATATGAAGTGTTCTTCTTCATCTATCTGTTTCTGGTAACCTCTGTACTTTCTTCTGGTTGTGTAGTACAAATATCTCAGCTTCCATCGGTAGCGATATATGACGCCACCTACTACCACTGACAGAAACAAAATGAGTCCCGCGGCTGCTCCAAATATCACTGGAATGACAGTTTTGCATCTCTCTTGAAGATCAAGTACAAGGTTGTTAAGCTTGTCCAAAGACGTCTCGGTTCCATCTGATAGGCTGCATTTGGTATCAGATGCGTCATCTATGGCTATATATTGTTTCAACATCCACTCCAAGTCACCCAGAGTATCGCATGTACACTTAAGGTTGGTGCCCTTCATTCTGATGTGAAATTTGTCTTTCCTTTCCTTCATAATTGCATCAATCTGATTCTGAAGACGTATTGGAACAGCTTCAAATCTGTTGTAGGACAAGTCTAACATCCACAAATGTTTCATTTGATGTATGTCAACAACCCAAGAACTCATCATATTCCAGCTCAAATCAAGGACTTTCAGTTTACCCATGCTTGCAAAAATCGAAGAGGGCAAATAACGAATCATATTTGAAGCAATTCTTAATGTTTCTACATTGCTTTGATTCATAAATATCTCCCCTTTTGTGTCATTTGCAAGGGATTCAGCGAGGTAATTCTTGCTGATATTCAATATTTGTAGACCACTTGCATGCTCCAGAAAAGTTGAGGCAATGATTTTGCAAAAGTTGTTTGATAGATCCAGAAATTTAAGGTTTTCAGTCTGATAAACTGGACCTACCCATTTTGTTAAAATGTTGGATGATATATCAAGAGTTTGCAATTTATTTGGCCAAAATGAAAAGTTCCAAATTTCTCCTTGCATATTCCTGTGACTGGCATTAACAAATAGTACGTTTGGAGCAATGGGTATTTTAAGAGTCATTGAATAATGAATCTCGTCCTTCGTTTGTTTCCTCCGGATTCCATTTGGATCTGAGAATAATTGTTTGCTTTTCGATTGTGACATTTCCACCTCAGTGACACTACCCTTGTAGTGTCTTTGAAAAGTATTCTTGCGTTTAACTGTTTCATCTGTTTCATCCACTGAAGATCTTCTTTGGCTTCTTTGAACAGTGCTCACGACAATGTTTCTCTCCGGATACAAACTGAAAACTTTATTCTGATCATACTCTCTGTCAACGCATGAACCATGGGTTACTATAATTCCTGGTAAAGGTCCGTTGAATTTATAAGGGTTATTGATATAGAGTTTACGAAGACTAACCAACTGATCTGTAGCAAATGAGTAAGCTCCAAGCTGGAGATGGTTATTTTTCAAGGAGATGACTTCAACTGAAGGTAAAACATTTAAAACAGTGTCTTCTATCTTCTCAATTCTGTTGCAGTCAAGATAAATCTCCTTTACATGTATTTCGGCGAAGAAACGGACATGTGTCCTCCGTATCTGAACACCAATGGCATAACTGCTTGTGATTTTATTCAGCCTAAGTACTCTTAACGTCGAGTTCACAAGGCCAAACATAGAATCACCAAATGTCTTAAACCCTAAATTATCATTTTCTGACATGTCTAATGTGTCAATGTTTCTAAAAGGAAGAAACGAACCAACATCAATATCTGATATTTTACATTTACTTATATCTAGGTTTCTAAGGTGAGGTGTATGGAGAAATGACTCATTTAACAAACGATTGATGGAACAATATCCCCTTTGGCCTGATATGTTCAGTGTTGTAAGGTTCTTTAATCTGACAAAGCCTTGTCCAAAGGTGCAGTTCTCGAGTCCATCAACCACCAACGTCTGCAGAGAGTCAAGATCTCCAAAGCTGTCATCAGGATACGATGAATTCGTGACCAATACGTTACTACTTATATCAAGGATTTCAAGCTTCTCCAGATCTTTAAACGTTCCTTTCGGGTATGTGGTCTTCTCCAGAGTGAGTTGGTTGCCATGGAGATTTAGACTCAGCAATGTTACAACACCTTTGAAGCTATCGTACAAACTGCTAATGTTATTCCTCGACAAATCCAGATGTTTTATATGGGAGAATCGGTGTAAGTCATCGGCGGGTTTGGTCAAGAGGTTATTCGTCATTATCAAATGTGTGACATTTGTAGGAAGAGAGGATGGTATTTTGTGTAAATGTTTGTTTGAACAATCAGCGTGGATATCCCCGTCAGTTGTCCTCGTGCAGTAGCATGGGGAACATGGTATCTTCTGAAGGCGTGCTTCTGTCTCTCTGTGATGTGTGCTGTCCCCAATGGTCAGAATGGCGAATACCACTGCAAATAAGCAAACACCATTAAACATAATATCCGCCGAGGACGTTGTTAGTACTGTGTGTTAGGACTACGTGTTAAGGGATACTTCTCAAATGACACTTCTCAACTGACCCTCTGCGGTTACACAACATATTATTGTGAGCTATTCTCAGGCTCCTTTGAGCTCAGTTCTCAGTTCCCACTGCCAGATTGCGTTGGTGTATATGTACATGTATATAGCTTAAGATCTGACAATGTTGCTCCTTTTCTTGAAGACGTTATAAGGCAACACCACATAGTATCTCGTCCACAACCTACATGCCTCTGCTGGCTGTACGAATGAAATGAGATGTCATTCCTGAATATCGACTCCCACCCCTCTGATAGGATTTCATATTGGCGCATGAACATCAGAACCACTTTCAACAAGAACGATAACTCTATTCTTGTTTGTTTCCTGTGGTACTTAATATCACCGAACACTCGTACATTGCATATTGCTGTTTTTGGTTTTATTTATTTTAAAGAATTAAACCTCTTTGAAACAACTAAAAGAAGGAGAAAAACATACCAGCTGTTCACCTTATATATTTCTAAATAGAGTTTTAGAATAACATATGTGATTTGTTTTAATGAATGTGCATTTGTTACATTTGGGAGTACACTTTCTTAGTAAAGTACAAATTCTTGTACTTTTTTGGGTTGAGTCCCATCCGGGATTCAAACCCACACCCTCAGAGTCAGGCAACTAATCGCCAGCACACAAAGTCAGACGTCTAACCCACTCAGCCAACGCTTCTTCCACAAAAATGAAAGTCGGACAACTGGTAGTTTAGAGAAATAAGAGAATTTGAGAAATGTAAATTTTCATGGCTCCAACGGCCGAAAGCTATGATTTCACAATGCCATTTTTAGAAAGTGGTCAAATGTAACGTTTGTTATATTTGGGATATTTGTGTGCTAGCGATTAGGTGCCTGACTCTGAAGGTTGGGGTTCGAATACCGGATGGGACTCAACCCAGTTTTTACTTTACAAAGAAAGTGTAATCCCAAATATAAGATATGTTACATCTGACCACTTTCTAAAAAATGGCATTGTGTAATCATTGTTTTTCACTACATTAAATACCAAAGTAGATACTCAAAAAGGACTATATAATATTTCTCAAACTGTCAGACTAAGAGACTGTGAAACATACGCCCCAGGCATGTGAAACATACACCCAAAAGAACGCCCAATTGACTGTTTGTACAGTAATTAACGCTCTCTAAACCGGCCTCCGGTATCTCGGCTCTCCTGTTGATGGCTGATTGGCTGAACGTGTATTAACAACACAGTGGATTACCATCGGCATTAAGCTCATTGGTGTTGCCTGATAAAAGGAGTATGGATAAGGATTAGGCCTAAGTAGGCGAGGTAAATTGGTTAGTGACACGTGTCACTTGTATTATAAATTAATTGTCGTGTCACAATTTGTCAGTTGCTCATCGTTTCAAGATGGCTAGACCAGTCAAGCGGGCTAGATTGGAATTATCAAAAAAAACAAACCAGATTGGAATAAACTCTTGAACAGAAAATTCAGCTGATAAAAGATTTTGATGCAATTCCTCGGCCTACTCAAAAAAGATCCTGCACTTAAGTACAAAATTGGCAGGCAAACAATTTCGGACATTTTGAAAGAGCGTCAAGTGGAAGAAACTAGATTCGAAGAAAACATCACTTCAAGAAGAAAACGTGTGCATGAACATAGTAAATTTGACAAAATTAACACACTGAAGCAAGATTGGTGTTTGACTGCCCGCAGTGAAGACATGCCCATTTCTGGCCCTATTTTGAAATAGAAACTATTCAGTTTGGTTCAGAATTCAATGTCATAGGGTTTTATGGCGCACGGAAGATCATTCACAGGTTGAAACGAGAAAAATTAACACACTGAAGCAAGATTGGTTTTGACTGCCCGCAGTGAAGACATGAAGACATGCCCATGTATGTATGTGTGTGTGTGTGTGTGTGTGTGTGTGTATATATATATATATATATATATATATATAGAGAGAGAGAGAGAGAGAGAGAGAGAGAGAGAGAGAGAGAGAGAGAGAGAGAGATAGATATAGATAGATAGATAGATAGATAGATAGATAGATATAATATTATTGTTTTGAAACGCGAAGCACTCGTACAATCTCCAAAACAAACCCGCAAGATCGTCAGGACCCATGAGAGCAGTTATCTAAAGAAACGCACGTGCACGTATTTGAATTTCTCACCGTCCATGACATTATCCTTACTAAAAACTACACATGAGTCAAACCAATTCTGCTACGCTCTTTGTACTTTCAAGATGACGATATATTGTTTTTCGTGATTTTTGAACAAAGTCACAATGCCACAAACGGTTGTAGTACTTGGGATTAATTTGCGTTCTGATTGGTTTGTCGTATTTTCGCACGTAACAAGCATCGAGACGAGTCTTCTTGGAGTTTACGGAAAGGGGCGAGTGGTGACGAATGATGAGGTATCTACTGGCTTGTCACACCCGGGTTCGATTCCCCACATGGGTAATATGTGTGAAGCCCATTTCTGGCAATATTGCTGGAATATTGCTGAGTGTGGGGTTAAACAATATACCAAACAACCAACCAACACTTTTCGACTAAATCTGCGTCTTGCTCACTATATATAGGTTGATTGCGATACATTGAACTACGACAGACAGGATCGTTGGTTGTCTGTTCCAGACTGGGATATGTTCAGTTTGGCGTCGTGTAACTGGAATATTGCTACATAATACTTTTGTGGACACAGCCATCGATATCATTCGTCACCACTCGCCCCTTTCCATAACCTCGCTATTCGGCTTGTCCCGGAATAACACGAGTTGGTCACGAATGCCATCGATGTAGGTGATAACCAGACTGACTCGCTCACTCACATTCGAACACGAGAAAACAATTGTCCTAGTCATGATGATACAACTCAAATGCTTTCTGTTGTTTCCTCGTAAGGATCGGTTGGGTGGCCTAGTGGTTAAAGCGTTCGCTCCTCACGCCGAAGACCCGGGTTCGATTCGGCACTTGGGTCAATGTGTGAACCAAATTTCTGGAGTCCACGACCGTGATATTGCTGGAATGTTGCTTAAGGAGGCGTAAGACTAAACTCATCCATCCATCGTAACATATAAGATATTTGCCAGAGGTTTTTCACTGGGTAGATTTAACTGCGATAAATTAGTAAATTCTCAAGGAAGCATGCCTATGGCCCAGATAGTCAGGATATCTTTTGATATTATTCATGAACGAGTGGATAACATTTCCTCCCTCAAGTTTCTGTGTCCTTGACATGAGGAAGATAGGGTAAAAGTCAATATATGCCATCAGAAGATATGCTATTCAAACAACCACTTGCACAGTCACAATGTATTCACTACAAATGCCTTATTTACTTTCTTTAATGACACTTGTCAGGCATGTAATAATGATTGTCTTAATTCGTTATAAAATGGGCACTGTAGAAAAAAATGTAATTCTGTTTCTACAGCTGGAACAATACATAGCGGACATAGGCGTTCCTCTCTCTATAACCCCTGTTTCCGCCCAATTTCGATCATTAAGCAGTGATTTGAACATCTGAGAAAACAAAGTGCAGAGCGGTGGTGGTTAAACCATTTGCTCGTCACGCCGAAGACCAGGGTTTGGTTCCCCACATGGGTACAATGTGTGAAGCCCATTTCTGGTGTCCCCTGCCGTGATATTGCTGGAATATTGCTAATGTAGCCGTAAAACCAAACTCACTCACTTCAAAGATAAAAGATTTGAATAAACAGTTGTATCAAATCGCACGGTGTATTCCACGTGGGCAGGGATGGTGGAAAAACCCACTTGTCACGTCAAAGGTCCGTGTTCGATTCCACACATGAGGACATTCCATTCCGCCAATTTGTGGTGCCCTTTGTCGTAATATTGATGGAATATATTGATGGAATATTGCTAACAGCGACGTCAAACCATACTCACTTCTTGGTGTCAGATTTCAAAATGGCCGACACTTCAACTGTCTTGTATTTCATCAAGAATACAAATCCCAACGTCATTGTGTTTGAGTTGTACAAGAGAGGGATGTGAAGATACTGATATAAAACAGGCTTTGAAAGTGGCAATTACACACTAACATGGCCTTGTAATAGCAAGAAGTTCTGCATGAATTTCAGAATATGTTAACGAGCGTTTGCTTCACTATTCCAGTGCGAGGTCATCATTATCTCGACATTGAACAAATAAGCCATGATTTGATTTGATTTGACTTTGGATTGAAATCACGTGATTGTCCTTCGTGTTTTGAGAATGTTCTAGTGACTGAGGGAGTGACAATGTCTAACACTCTTTGAACAGTACTTCAGTGTTTTGAGAATGTTCTAGTGAGTGTGGGAGTGACAATGGCTAACCCTCTTTGAACAGTACTTCAGTGTTTTGAGAATGTTCTAGTGAGTGAGGGAGTGGCAGCGTCTAACACTCTTTGAACAGTACTTCAGTGTTTTGAATATATTCTAGTGAGTGAGGGAGTGACAATGGCTAACGCTCTTTGAGCAGTACTTCGGTGTTTTGAGAATGTTCTAGTGAGTGAGGGAGTGACAATGGCTAACACTCTTTGAACAGTACTTCAGTGTTTTAACGGTTTGTCGGCTTAATATCGAGGTGAGTCGGAAGTGAAACAAGTCTTTCTTGCTTGCTTACCACTTCTGGGAAAATTTGGCGGCACTGGTGCGAATTAATGAAATTGTTTGAAACAGTATTTTTGTACTTGTCACAAAATGCCTTTTTTATGTTTGAATCAACACTCCATCAATTTTTATGCACAGTGATTCAATATAATGCAAATGAGTTTGTATCCAAAACTGATATTTTTAACCTTTCAGTTAATAAGAATTGAAAACGTACAAAAATGTCAGCAAAAGGACAAATACGGACCCGTTTCACAATGTGTTGTTAGAACACCAATTCGCGAACATGTATTTAAAGGGGTATTCACACATACGAGTGGTTGTTTACACATTGTTGCATGCTGCGCATTACACAGTGTAAACGTGCATTGCGGGAAATATATGATATATGAATATACTGGGACGTCAGTTAGACGAAATAAGACATGCCTATAACTTGAGTTATAGCCACACGTCACAAGTGAAATTCAGCTAATTCACAATATGTGTTATAATGATTGCGGCATCCAGAGAAAAAAATACTTACTCAACAGAATCATTATGAGGAGACGGTGCGTGACGGTTGTAAATAAGATGGCGTGATTGTGTAAGATGACGCTCTCGTTGTGAGTAGGACAGATGGAAGCTGCACTGTTCGAGACGTTTTGGACCAGGATGGTAATCAAGCAGGACGAAGATGTACGGCGATAGTCCACCCGTGACTTAGTATCAATAAGACCCGTGATAAACTTGTTTAAAGCAAACCAAGGCGTGCAAACAATAAAACTAAGACACAGTTTCGTATTTGGATTTGTTATCTCATCAGGGGAGTGTGTGCAAGGACGGTGAGTTAATTCGTTATATATGTCCGTTAATAGGGCGCTACTTCCGGTACTAAGCTGGTTTCCGGCTCCCTTTTGCGCATTAACTTGCGATATGCGAGACGGGGCCCAGCTTACTTCCGGTATCAGATTTCAGATGACAAGCGTATATTCAAGCACCAGTTCTGGTTACAAATTGCGCGAGCGCTAAATATTGACTTTACTAGACCGGACCAAATGTACAACTATGCTTGGCTGTCACAGCTGTTGGCAGTCGTAATAGTTGGCTAATTTGTGGATGGTGAGATCAGAAATTTGTTATTCCTGCAAGGATTATCGGTTACTTACTGTAAACTGACAACCATGAGACCATTCCAAAAGGTATAAAACGTTGTTTGTCACGGGAAGTTCTGAGGTCTCGCGAAGTGCCGTGACCTACTTAAGGGCCCTATTGAAGCCAAGGAGATGGAAAGGGAGTGTGGAAGTAGTACCATCAGGAAGAAACGAATCACACATGCTCGGCCCTGTATGAACATCCATGAACACATTGTTAAGACCTATTCCACATCTACACTGTCAGTCAGAGATACTGATCTGCAGACGTTGGTGTTCTAAGCTTCCAGGTTTCACTCACAATGCGTCCCAGCACCTATGACAAACGAGTTGCGTCACTTACCTACCAGGATCCGCATCTCATAGGTGCGAATCCCAGATCCTTGTGATGATCAGCCTCCATATCATCATCAAGATTAAGCATGTTTCGCCAAAGTGATGTGCGCTTCACTTGAAAGATGTTCACTTCCACCAAACAGGGGCGGTGGGCTAGCCTCATGGTTTAAACGTTTACTCGTCACACCCAAAGACCCGGTTTTAATTCTCCACATGGGTGCAATGTGTGAAGCCCATTTCTGGTGTCCCCAGCCGTGATATTGCTCAAAAACTTTTATTCAAAACCCACAAAGGTCGATGTTTGTTACGTGCGAAAATACGACAAACCAATCAGAACGCGCGTAATGATTGCTGTGCTTTGATAAAAATATTCTTAAATCGTTTATTGTATGATGGCATTGTTTAGAAAATAATGAAAAATACATATCGGCATATTGAAAGTACATAGAACGTAGCTAACAGAATTGTGTTGCCTCGTGTGATGTGTTTAATAAGGATAAAGCCATGGACGGTGAGAGATTCAAATACACGCACGTGTGGTTGTTTACATAACGGCTCTCCTATTTCCAATTGAGTGTTTTCACGTGCGAATTGCGGGAATGTTTTGGAGATTCTACATGCGCTTCCGACATTTTTAGTTAATTTAATTATTCAAATCCATAAGTTGTAAAACAAAATATTTTTTTATGACTAATCAACTTTAAACTCAATCACTGGGCTTACATTTCACTTAAGTGGGCACATTTTAGCTTCTTGGTCCCTTCATATGTTGTCAGCGTATTCATTATAAATTCCACCTGGGGTATGGCAGCAAGGTTACATGCAAGTTCAGACAACTGGTTGACACCGCGTACACTAATTCATGATAACACTCTCAACAAATTCTCCAGTTTGAGATATATGTTAAAGTTATTTTTGTGTATTTATTTTCTCTTATTACAGCTAAATGTTATTTTAATTGCCTATTCAGGAAGAAAAGAACATGTGCGATTCATAAGCCGTATTTGGGAATATATAGTGAACGGCTGGTAATAATTACATAAGAACGTGTATTCAACAAATCATCACTATCATTATTTATTTAACAGGTTAAAATCTTCTGTAATGTTTATCACTGTTGGAATTGAGTTGTCGTTCTTGATTAAAGTAGTTCTGAAGTTCATACGCCAATATGAAATCCTTCCATAGGGACACGACATTCGTAAATATACTTGAAGTGTCTGGGGAAAAAATATGCAAGCCGAAATGAAACTTATTTCAACTAACTATTTTGACTCAATTTCTTCTCCATTCGTGACCAACTCGTGTTATTCCGGGACAAGCCGAATAGCGACCCGTGCCCCTCTGGGAGGATTTCATATTGGTTTAGGAACATCAGAACTACTTCAAACAGGAACGATAACTCTATTCCTGTTTGATTCCAGTGGCACATATCACCAAAGTACTCATACATTGTATTGCTGTTTTTGTTTTTCCTTGAATATTTTAAAGAATGAAACTTGATACAACTAAAAGAAGGTGAAAAACATATTCTGACGTAATTATGACCAGTTTTTCACCTCCAATTATATTTCTGAAAAAGGTCTGATAATAACAAATGGGATTTGTTTTATTGAATATGCAAAATAAAAAACAAAAAAAAACTCAGCTACATTAAATGCCAAAGCAGAAACTCATAAAGTGACTTTAAAGTATTTCTCAAGCTGAACATATATGTAACCTTGCTGTCATACCCCAAGTGGGATTTTAAATGAATACGCTGAAAAATATGTGAATGACAAAAAAAAAGGTCAAACTAAAGTATTCCCAGCGAATTGAAATATATGGCCGGTGTTAAAGATTAAAGATTAGTTACATACAGATATAAAACTGTTGGAAGCGCACGTACAATCGCCACGACAAGCCCGCAAGATCGTCAGAAATACACTCAGTTGGACTGACTGACTGAGTATGGTTTTACGCCGCTTTTAGCAATATTCCAGCAACATCACGGCGGGGGACACCAGAAGTGGGCTTCACACATTGTACCCATGTGGGGATTCGAACCCGGGTGTTCGGCGTGACGAGCCAACGCTTTTACCACTAGGCTACCCCGCCGCCCCACTCAGTTGGACCAGTGAGAGCCGTTATGTCAACAAACGCACGTGCGTGTATTTGAATCTCTCACCGACAATCGCATGATTCTTATTCAAAACTTCACATTAGACAGCACAATTCTGTTAGCTACGCTCTCAGTATTTTCAATATGACGATATATATTTTTCATGATTTTTAAACAATAACATAATGCCATAAACGATTTAAGTAGTCGGGATTATTTGACTGAAGCATCGATATCTGATCAAGATATCATCAACCAGATTTACGTACATATCTTCACCACGTGGAGTATTTGGGCGAAATGCCAACCTCCCAAGTTGGCTTCAAAACAATCGTCTGGTCGCCTGAAATGGGAGTACTCTCCCTTACAATACGTTCCATTTTAAGGCGCTTCAGGTGATCCCTCAGAACTTCAGAACTTCTGTTTTCACATGGTTATGGTTTTGTATGGTTAAGTCAGTGAGTTGGTGATGCAAGCATGTTTTTAGCTCCGTTTCGTGAAAGAATTCTTAATATGTTTAATCCAGAATGGCATTCAGTAAAAGATGATAGTTCAGGGAATGACTCTTACAGAATATAAAAATCATTACTCTGACGAGAGAAATATCTATCGTTTTTAACATCAAAGAAATTAAGATATCCATTTATACGTTTTAGGTTAGGCTTGAACAACATAATGGTAAACGAAGGAAGACGTATTTACTTGTATGTCCTTTTTATAAAGATTTGCGTACGAAATATACAGCTGAATATTATCTATGTAAGCCACTTTCATCAACTGACCAGCAAGTAATAATAAAGCTGTCGTACTATATTAATTATGCTCTGATTAAACGTAACAATTTGATATAAAGTTTTGTAGATCCATCATATTTCACTACTTGTTACGTAATTTACTGCCTGTAACATGATTCGCTGTTTGGATCACTAATTACTACTTATTGCAACATATGTATAATGTATATGTACAACTCCAATGTATATGGGCCGGAGGCCTTTTGTGCAATGAACACCTTTGACTTTTGACAGTGGAAGTTGTCAGTTCTAGAAGAACAAGGAAACCTTACAAATTAGCAAAGGTATATCCTATTTGATGAACACGTAACAACAAACTACTATAGTGAGTGACATGTATTTTATTAGGACATCAGCAAATGATTGATTTTAAGAACATTGAAAAACAAATTGAGTACATTCCTCGATTCCTCTATTTTGATAACTCGAATCAAAAGATGTCATCAACCAGATTTTCGACAACCTCAACATGTGGAATATTTGTGCGAAACGCCTACCTCCCCAGTTGGCTTAGTCGGATATGGTGATTACCTTCAGTTGTTGGCAGTCTATAGCATGTTTTAATATTGTCTTGTCATGTAAAGTTAAACTGTTTTAAATTTAATTACTAGTTTTAGACATATACCTGTGATAAACTACATGTACTTGTTTTACTGTCCTTCGTGGCAGGTGTTTTATAATTTACCTTTAATTATCATTACACTATAACTTGATATTGTAACGATATGGCTGAAATACTGCCGATGTGACATACAATTTTAACTCACTCATTCACTGAAAGTAGTCGGTCGTCTTCGCACCTGAAATGGGAGTACTCTCCCTTTTCAAAAATCGTTCCATTTTAAGGCGCTTCAGGTGGCTTAAACCTGACTATATGGTTATTAAAAGCAATATTTCAACAGTAAAATATATTCATGAAAGGTCCTTGTTTTTTTAATCACTAGATCATCTCAGTTACAAGGGACCAGAGCCACTGAAGTCCACATTGGAACACGTTTCATGTATGTGACCACCACGTGACACAATCCAACATGACAGCCACTGAAATACTATGTAAAATATTTCTATGTTATTATGTGCCAAATGCCAATTTATTTAAGCAAAGAATACCGGTATTCACACCTCCATTGTTGTCTATGGTGTTATGAACATGATACAAAATGATTTGTTTGAATAAAATAACATTCAAAGTAACAATACCCACTCGATCTGTCTTTGAATCTTTGATGTAAAACATGGTGTGGTCCCAACATGTTGCACATCAGCTCCATGCTCATGGACTTCACCAAAGTGGTAAACGTCTGAGACATGCATCACTTCAGGCTTTCCTCCTGCACAAAGTAACACAGCATGATATAACTGCAATATTGTTAAAAGGTGCCCTTAAATACAACTCACCTGTCCTTCTTTTCTCAGGTTTTGAAACCAGTGCAATGGGTCCTTTCATTTTAAGGACTTGAAGTCCAGAGAGGTCAGACGCAAAACATCTATCAGACGACCTCGGGTCACCTTCATTGGAATATACTATCAACTCCAGGACAAGTCCTTTTGTGCTTCAGGTAGGTATCCCGGGTCTAGTTCCAGATGACTGTTCAAACACAGGAGTCCATCTGTGGATCCACTACACTTTATTTCTCGATATAGCCTTACATCAACGGCCAGGCAGCATTCATGTGCTTGCTGTCCGAGGGTCAAATGCAGACTGATACAAAGAGTCCCCTAGAGTCAAATCCTGTGTCACATGTATGGTAAGCCTGCGCTATTCCGCACCTCATCCACAATGTCATTCTTCTGGGGCCAATCGGCCATTTTCTAACTTTGGTTATGGACAGCAGACTTGCAAAAGTCCTTTGTGAGATGCTCGAGGGAAGAGTGCCCCCCCATACACACAAACATTTCCCGAGGTGTTTGTTCTGGAACTTACAGAACTTTCTGAAAACACTACGGGAGACCACAGCCACACGGAAATGTTTGATGTAACACAGAAATCCACACATATTGTGTGTTGCAATATTTTGGCTGCCCAAGACGTTTCCAATATAGTAACTATAGTAACCAACACACAACTACAGTCTTCAGAATCTTAAGAAAAGAAAAGCAATACAATTATATAATTGTTCCACAATGAATAACAACTGAACAATAAACAAGCAAAAACAATATCCCTCGATTTCTATGAAATATTCTATTTGCAATTAGTAAGCGCCATGTACAGCTTCCACCTTCCATCTGAGTCATCCAGACTTTGACATAGCAATAGTTCATATCGATGAGCTACCCAAAATGAATATGTATCAAAGGTACACTTTTGTATGCTGGTGATTTGAAAAAGCCAGTGCTCTTAAATAAATCAAACACAAAGAAAAAACACTCTTTGCTTATTGATTGCATCAGAATGTTATGGCTGCCTTGATCTTCTGCCAGAACTCTTCTCTGTCCACTTCGTCTGCTGGGTATTTGATGTAGGTACCATGCTCAATTTCATCTAAGACGTCTCTGCTGATCCTTCTGGTATCAGGTACATCAATGAGCCATACTACACAAAAAATATCTCTCCCAGAGTGGATGCTCTCAAATTTGGCCATGTGGACCTCATACTCACACCAGGAACTCTGAAGGAAGCTTGGAGTTAAAAGGATGATAGTCTTCCTGCTCGACTGTATTGCGTTTACTACATTGGCAGTGATTGGCTCACCAACCATGAAGTCCCTCTGGTGTATACAGAGTCTTAAGCCGAATCTCTTCTCCAAGATGTTCTGCATGTCCTGCACAACAAACTCCTTCTCCTCTTCTGCATATGAGACAAAAGCGTCGTATATGAAGTGTTCTTCTTCACCCATCTGTCTCTGGTAACCTCTGTACTTTCTTCTAGTTGTGTAGTACAAATACCTCAGCTTCCATCGGTAGCGATATATGACGCCACCTACTACCACTGACAGAAACAAAATGAGTCCCGTGGCTGCTCCAAATATCACTGGAATGACAGTTTTGCATCTCTCTTGAAGATCAAGTACAAGGTTGTTAAGCTTGTCCAAAGACGTCTCGGTTCCATCTGATAGGCTGCATATGGTATCAGATGCGTCATCTATTGCTACATATGGTTTCAACATCCACCACAAGTCATCTAAAGTATCGCATGTACACTTAAGGTTGTTGCCCTTCATTCTGATGTGAAATTTGTCTTTCCTTTCCTTCATAATTGCATCAATCTGATTCCGAAGACGCACTGGAACAGTTTCAAATCTGTTGTAGGACAAATCTAACATGCACAAATGTTTCATTTGATGTATGTTAACAGCCCAAGAACTCATCATATTCCAGCTCAAATCAAGGACTTTCAGTTTACCCATGCTTGCAAAAATCGAAGAGGGCAAATGACGAATCAAATTGGAAGAAATTCTGAATGTTTCTACATTGTGTTGATTCATAAATATCTCCCCTTCTGTGTCACTTTCAACGGACTGAGCGAGGTAATTCGCGCTTATATTCAATATTTGTAGACCACTTGCATGCTCCAAAAACGTTGATGCAATGGATTTGCAAAAGTTGTTTGAAAGATCCAGAAATTTAAGATTTTGAGCCTGTTGAACTGGGCCTACCCATTTTGTTAACATGTTGAATGATAAATCAAGAGTTTGCAGTTTATTCGGCCCAAATAAAATGTTTCCAATTATTCCTTTGATATCCCTGTGACTGGCATTAACAAATGTTGCATTTGGAGCAATGGGTATTGTAACAGACATTGAATAATGAATCTCGTCTTTCTTATGTTGCTTGCTGATTCTATTTGGATCTGAGGATAATCGTTTACTCTGTAATTGTGAGAGTTCCACCTCATTGACACCACCATTGTAGTTTATGTGAAACACATTCTTGCGTTTAACTGTTTCATCTTTTCCATACACTGAAGATCTTCTTTGGCGTCTTTGAACAGTGCTCATGTCTGTATTTGTCGTCGTGTACAAACTGAAAACTTTATTCAGATCATGCTCTCTGTCAACGCATGAACCATTGGTTACTACAATTCCTGGTAAAGGTCCGATTGTTGTATAGGGGTTATTGATATAGAGTTTACGAAGACTTACTAATTGATCTGAAGCAAACAGGTAAGCTCCTACCTGCAGATCGTTATTCTTCAAGGAGATGATTTCAACTGAAGGTAAAACACCTAAAACGGTGTCCTCTATGTACTCAATTCTGTTGCAGTCAAGATAAAGCTCCTTTACATGTATTTCGGTGAAGAAACGGAAATGAGTCCTCCGTATCTGGACACCGATGTCAAAACTGCTTGTGATTTGATTCAGCATAAGTTCTCTTAAAGACGAGTTCACAAGGCCATACATAGAGTCACCAAATGTCTTAAACCCTAGTTGATCATTTTCGGACATGTCTAATGTGTCAATGTTTCTCAAAGGAAGAAACGAACCAACATCAATATCTGTTATTTTACATTTACTTATATCTAGGTTTCTAAGGTGAGGTGTATGGAGAAATGACTCATTTAACAAACGATTGATGGAACAATATCCCCTTTGGCCTGATATGTTCAGTGTTGTAAGGTTCTTTAATCTGGCAAAGCCTTGTCCAAAGGTGCAGTTCTCGAGTCCATCCACCACCAACGTCTGCAGAGAGACAAGATCTCGAAAGCTGTCATCAGGATACAATGAATTCGTGACCAATACGTTCCTACTTATGTCGAGGATTTCAAGTTTCTCCAGATCTTTAAACGTTCCTTTCGGGTATGTGGCCTTCTCCAGAGTGAGTTGGTTGCCGTGGAGATTTAGACTCAGCAATGTTACAACACCTTTGAGGCTATCATTCAAACTGCTAATGTTATTCTTCGACAAATCCAGATGTTTTATATGGGAGAGTCGGTGTAAGTCGGGTTTGGTCAAGAGGTTATTCGTCATTATCAAATGTGTGACATTTGTAGGAAGAGAGGATGGTATGTTGTGTAAATGTTTGTTTGAACAATCTGCGTGGATATCCCCGTCAGTTGTCGTGGTGCAGTAGCATGGGGAACATGGTATCTTCTGAAGGCGTGCTTCTGTCTCTTTGTGATGTGTGCTGTCCCCAATGATCAGAATGGCGAATATCACTGCAAATAAGCAAACACCATTAAACATAATATCCATCGAACATGTTGTTAGTACTACGTTGTAGGACTACGTGTTAAAGGACAGTTCTCAAATGACACTTCTCAACTGACCCTCTGCGGTTACACAACGTATTATTGTCAGCTATTCTCAGGCTCCTTTGAGCTCAGTTCTCAGTTCCCACTGCCAGAATGCGTTGGTGTATATGTACATGTATATAGCTTAAGATCTGACAATGTTGCTCCTATTCTTGAAGACGTTATAAGGCAACACCACATATTATCTCGTCCACAACCTAAATGCCTCTGCTGGCTGTACGAATGAAATGAGGTGTCATTCCTGAATATCGACTCCCACCCCTCTGATAGGATTTCATATTGGCGCATGAACATCAGAACCACTTTAAACAAGAACGACAACTCTATTCTGGTTTGTTTCCTGTGGTACTTAATGTAACCGAGCACTCGTACATTGTATATTGCTGTTTCTGTTTTTATTTATTTCAAAGAATTACACTTCTTTAAAACAAATAAAAGAAGGAGAAAAAAATAATTATTACCAGCTGTTCACCTTATATTTCTAAATAGGGTTTAAGAATCACAAATGGGATTTGTTTTATTGAATCTGCAAATAAAATAAATTTCTTTTTAACTAACATATGTTATATTTCGGAGTTCACTTTCTCAGTAAAGTACAAATTCTTGGAATATTTTGGTTGAGTCCCATCCGGGATTCAAACCCACACCCTCAGAGTCAGGCAACTAATCGCCAGCACACAAAGTCAGCCGTCTAACCCGCTCAGCCACCGCTACTTCCACAAAAATGAAAGTCGGACAACTGGTAGTCTAGACTGCGGACTTTGTGTACCCCTTTGAGAAATGTAAATTTTCATGGCTCCAACGGCCGAAAGCTATGATTACACAATGCCATTTTTAGAAAGTGGTCAAATAGAACATTTGTTATATATGGGGTATTTGTGTGCTAGCGATTAGGTGCCTGACTCTGAAGGTTGGGGTTCGAATCCCGGATGGGACTCAACCCAATTTGTACTTTACAACGAAAGTGTAATCCCAAATATAAGATATGTTACATTTGACCACTTTCTAAAAATGACATTGTCTAATCATTGTTTTTCACAACATTAAATACCAAAGTAGAAACTCAAAAAGGACTATATAATATTTCTCAAACTGTCAGACTAAGAGACTGTGAAACATACGCCCAATGCGAAAGATTAAGTTGATTAGCACAACAAAGACCGCCCAATTAACTGTTTGTACAGTAATTAACGCTCTCTAAACCGGCCTCCGGTTTCTCGGCTCTCCTGTTGATTGGCTGAACGTGTATTAACAACACAGTGGATTACCATCGGCATTAAGCTCATTGATGTTGCCTGATAAAAGGAGTATGGATAAGGATTTGGTTAGTGACACGTGTCACTTGTATTATAAATTAATTGTCGTGTCACAATTTGTCAGTTGCTCATCGTTTCAAGGTAGCTAGACCAGTCAAGCGGGCTAGGTTGGAATTATCAAAAAGGAAAAAGTTTATGATTACACATTGGTAAACAAAGACGATATCTGCTTCCACGTTGATAATACTGATTGGGAAAACGTACTGTCATCACCTGACATAAATGTGAGCACAGGTGCATTTGTGAAAACCGTATCTCATATCTGCGATTCCAATATACCAAATGTCAGAATGAATAATAACATTCGCAAACTCATAAGGAAACGAAATCGAGAACATAAAATAGCGAAACAAAAAAATGGTGAAAATGACTGGGCTACTTTTAGATCACTAAGAAATCAAGTGACTTCGGCAGTTAGAAAAGCCAAGAAAGATTATACAACAAAATTAGACACTCAAATACACAATAATCATAGCACTAAACTATGGTGGCGTTTAGTTAAAAACTATATGAACAAAAAATCTGAAAGTACCTCCTTTCCCGTTATAACGAAGTCTATCAAGAACCAGAATCAATAGCAAACGTTTTAAATAATTACTTTATTGACCAGGCAACAATCGCTGACCCTAATAAAGATCTTCCAAATATGACCTTAAACAATAAAAGTAAATCTATGAGGAATTTATATCTTACAAAGCAGGATGTTGAAGATGTTCTATCATCGTTAAACATTACCAAAGCGAGTGGACCAGATGGTATTGGAAACCGCTTCCTACGTTTGGTATCCCCTCCTTGTCACTAGCATTAACTAACCTTTTTAACAAGTCACTTCAAACATCAGTTTTCCCAGACATATGGAAAGAATCATCAGTCATACCAATCCACAAGAAAGGTAATATTAACAACTGTTCGAACTATAGACCCGTTGCCTTAACATCTTGTTTATCCAAGGTCTTTGAAAAATGTATATTTAAATATGTCTTTAACTTCACGAGAGATAACAATTGCCTCTCAAATGTACAATCTGGATTCATGCGAGGAGATTCAACAACTTACCAACTCACGCATTTGTATAATTTTATTGCTAAAGCTATAGACAACGGAAAAGAAGTAAGAGCTGTATTCTGCGATATAAGCAAGGCATTTGATAACGTTTGGCACAAAGGGATTATCCATAAACTAAAATCATGTGGGATATATGGGAAGTTATTGAACTGGTTTGGAAGTTATTTGCAAAATAGAATGCGAGTAGTTATTCAAGGTTACAAATCAGAATTAAAACCGACAATAGCCGGAGTGCCCCAAGGTTCAGTCCTTGGGCCTCTTTTTATTCTTAATATACATAGTTGATGGAATCGAAAGTAATATACGCCTTTTCGCAGACGACACATCACTCTATGTAATAATCTACGATGCCCATACGAGTGCATTTATTCTTAACTCAGATTTAGACAGAATATCTAAATGGGCGGAAACCTGGCAAGTAAAATTTAATCCAAACAAACCTGAAACTATCCAGTTTTCACACAAAACCAAACCTTCTATGAAACCTCCCCTCACGATAAAAGGGAACCCCCTATTGATGAAGTGCTGATCCATAAACACTAAGGCATTATTTTTCAGGAAAATCTCCTTTGGCATTCCCGCATTAATGAAATGATAAGGAAAATTAGCCCTATGATTAATTGCCTTCGTAGTGTTAAATATAGACTATCACGTAAACTCTCGAAACAATGTATCAATGCTTTCTGTTGTTTCCTCGTAAGGATCGGTTGGGTGGCCTAGTAGTTAAAGCGTTTGCTCCTCACGCCGAAGACCCGGGTTCGATTCGGCACATGGGTACAATGTGTGAACCCAATTTCTGGAGTCCACGGCCGTGATACTGCTGGGATGTTGCTGAAAGAGGCGTAAGACTAAACTCATCCACCCATCGTAGCATATAAGATATTTGCCAGAGGTTTTTCACTGGGTAGATTTAACTGCGATAAATTTGTAAATTGTCAAGGAAGCATGCTAATTGCCCAGATAGTCAGGATATCCTTTGATATTATTAATGCTTGAGGAATGAGCGACTGGATAACTTTTCCTCCCTCAAAGGCTCGTTCACTTTCACTTTAAGTTTCTGTTTCCTTGACATGAGGAAGATAGAGTAAATAGAGATTATTAACCGAGTATGTTTCCGTATCATTAATATCATATATTAGGAATAAAAATGGTATATTCCTCGCATAACAAGGCTCGCATAATACATAATTTTTATTCCTAATATATGATATTAATGATACGGAAACACACGAGGTTAATAATATCTTTATCATATAATGTCATTCTTACAATTAGTCTAAAAAAAGAAGCAAATCGTACGTGAATTTATATGAAGAGAATCGAGCATTCGCGTAAGAACACTTAGCGGCACACCAAGGTGAAGGTCGTTGATGACGGCAGCAAATGGTTGTGACTAGTCGCTAATACAGTGCAAACATAACTCATGCTTAAAATAAGATCTTTCTGTCTTAAAAGAAGAACAAAATCGGGCAGGGTTTTTCAGGCAGTGTTTCTATTTTCAATGCGGGTAATCACCTCATCAATATCAGTTTCTGATACCTGACGGAATCGATTCGTCGTCTGTATTGTGATCGATAGATCGAAATCCTAGGTTGGTACCTTTCTTGGACGATTGCCTTTCAGTCGTGCCTCATAATCAGTACCTTTAATTTGAACGAAGTACTCCGTTTCATGTTTTCCAAAGTCATTTACTGCAGTAACGATTCCAGAACCTCTGTCATCAATTCTTACAGAATCATCAAATCACACTCCGGCACAGCGATGACTTAACATAACATCACTGCCACAGGCTAATTTGCATATCACGTGACCGGACTTTTCTCTTGTTTGTAATCAAACGCGCATATTCATAATAAGAAGAGACTTGACTCACGAAAGCTTTCCGGCGCTCTCTTCATAATGTTTTACATTGTTACATATATATTCTTCCACAACTGCGACAGTTAGGTCTATGACAGTACATATTTAGATATCAAACTGGCTGCATCGTTTGCTCTCCGTCGGCTTCGATGACAGCACGTGGAGCCGTACAACCTATGTAAACAAAGGATCGCTACGCAAATCGAAATAGTGTTACATGTTTTTGGATATTTTCTCAGTGAAACTAATTCATTCTATTAAAGATGTTTAGCTAGATGTGTAGACTCGTCAAAAATAAAAGAGTAAAAATAATCTGTACATTATATTGAATGGACGGTGCAAGATGTGACGAATCGTCACATTTTTCTGGCCTGTGGCAGAGGTACTATGCTGGCTTGCCGCATGGAACTCTGGGTAGGAGAGTGTCATCAATTTTGAGAATGTAAACAAACATGGCTGCCCCCAAACAATGTAAACTCGCGACAACGTCATCAATGAAATGTTAAAAATGTTTTAGGATTCGCATGGTGTGTATGGAGTTTTGTGAAAGTAGTTCGTGGAATGACGTAATTTGCATAGTTATCAGATTTGGATACCAAGTTTATTAGATTGATTTATTGCACCGATAACACCCTCCATTAGATGATAAAAGTCAATATATGCCATCAGAAGATATGCTATTCAAACAACCACCTGCACAGTCACAATTTATTCACTACAAAACCCTTATTAACTTTTTATAATGTCACTTGTAAGGCATGTTTAGTTTAAACCACGTTGTCGCCAAAAAAATACACATACTGAACTGTTTGTTTGTTTCGGACTTTATTTCAGCTATGAGACCACACAATCCTGTGATCGACATCATGAGCATTAGGATACTGGCACATGTATCAACTTGGTCAGTGAGCTTGGGCCCCGATCGACAAAGCGTTCGTAACGCTACGACCTTTCGTAACTCTATAGTTTATCATAGGCTTACGAATGCCGTAACGCTACGAATGCTTTGTGGATGGGGACCCTGGTCAACTTCTCCCGTTAGTTGCCTTTTATGGCAAGCCGGGGTTGCTAAAGACCACTTCTTACTTGGATCATTACTGAGGCTTTCTCTGTGCGGTGAGGTAGCTTAGTGGTTAATGTGTTCGCTCGTCACGCCGAAGACCATGGTTTGGCTCCCCACATGGGTACAATGTGTGAAGCCCACTTGTGGTGTCCCCCGCCGTGATATTGCTGTAATATTGCTAATAGCGCCGTAAAACCAAACTCACTTACTCACTCACTTGAAAGAAAAAAGGTTTGAATAAACAACTATCAAATCGCACGGTGTAGCCTATACCACGTGGGCAGGGGTGGTGGGAAAACCCACTTGTCACGTCAAAGGTCCGTGTTCGATTCCACACATGAGGACATTCCATTCCGCCAATTTGTGGTGCCCTTTGTCGTATTATTGATGGAATATTGCTAACAGCGACGTAAAACCATACTCGTTTCTTGGAGTCAGATTTCAAAATGGCCGACATTTCAACTGTCTTGTTTTTCATCAAGAATACAAATCCCAACGTCATTGTGTTTGAGTTGTACAAGAGAGGGGTGTGAAGATACTGATATAAAACAGGCTTTGAAAGTGGTAATTACACACTCATAATGGCAAGAAGTTCTGCATGAAATTCAGAATATTTTAACGAGCGATTGCTTCACTATTCCAGTGCGAGGTGGGGCGGTGGGGTAGCCTAGTGGTTAAAGCGTTGGCTCGTCACGCCGAGGACCCGGGTTCGATTCCCCACATGGGCACAATGTGTTAAGCCCATTTCTGGTGTCCCCCGCCGTGATATTGCTGGAATATTGCTAAAAGCGGCGTAAAACTCAAAACAGTCAGTCAGTCCAGTGCGAGGTCATCATTATCTCGACATTGAACAAATAAGCCATGATTTGATTTCAGATTTGACTTTAGATTGAAATCACGTGATTGTCCTTCGTGTTTTGAGAATATTCTAGTGAGTGAGGGAGTGACAATGACTAACGCTCTTCGAACAGTACTTCAGTGTTTTGAGAATGTTCTAGTGAGTGAGGGAGTGACAATGACTAACACTCTTTGAACAAGACTTCAGTGTTTTGAGAATGTTCTAGTGAGTGAGGGAGTGACAATGGCTAACGCTCTTTGAACAAGACTTCAGTGTTTTGAGAATGTTCTAGTTAGTGAGGGAGTGACAATGTCTAACCCTCTTTGAACAGTACTTCAGTGTTTTGAGAATGTTCTAATGAGTTAGGGAGTGACAATGGCTTAACACTCTTTGAACAGTACTTCAGTGTTTTGAGAATGATCTAGTGAGTGAGGGAGTGACAGTGTCTAACACTCTTTGAACAGTACTTCAGTGTTTTGAGAATGATCTAGTGAGTGAGGGAGTGACAGTGTCTAACACTCTTTGAACAGTACTTCAGTGTTTTGAGAATGTTCTAGTGAGTGAGGGAGTGACAGTGTCTAACACTCTTTGAACAGTACTTCAGTGTTTTGAGAATGTTCTAGTGAGTGAGGGAGTGACAATGTCTAACGCTCTTTGAACAGTACTTCAGCGTTTTGAGAATGTTCTAGTGAGTGAGGGAGTGACAGTGTCTAACACTCTTTGAACAGTACTTCAGTGTTTTGAGAATGTTCTAGTGAGTGAGAGTGACAATGGCTAACGCTCTTTGAAGAGTGCTTCAGTGTTTTGAGAATGTTCTAGTGAGTGAGGGAGTGACAATGTCTAACACTCTTTGAACAGTACTTCAGTGTTTTGAGAATGTTCTAGTGAGTGAGGGAGTGACAATGGCTAACGCTCTTTGAAGAGTACTTCAGTGTTTTGAGAATGTTCTAGTGAGTGAGGGAGTGACAATGTCTAACGCTCTTTGAACAGTACTTCAGTGTTTTGAGAATATTCTAGTGAGTGAGGGAGTGACAATGTCTAACGCTCTTTGAACAGTACTTCAGTGTTTTGAGAATGTTCTAGTGAATAAGGGAGTGACAATGTCTAACGCTCTTTGAACAGTACTTCAGTGTTTTAACGGTTTGTCGGCTTAATATCGAGATGAGTCTGAAGTGAAACAAGTCTTGCTTGCTTACCACTTCTGGGAAAATCTGGCGGCACTGGTATGAATTAATGAAATTGTTTGGAACAGTATATTTGTACTTGTCTCAAAATGCCTTTTTTATGTTTGAATCCAGACTCCATCAGTTTCTGTGCACAGTAATTCAATATAGTGCAAATGAGTTTGAATCCAAAACTGATATTTTTAACCTTTCAGTAAATAAGAATTCAAAACGTAAAAAAATGTCGTCAAAAAGACAAATACGGACCCGTTTCACAATGTGTTGTTAGAACACCAATTCGCGAACATGTATTTAAAGGGGCATTCACACATACGAGTGGTTGTTTGCACATTGTTGCATGCTACGCATTACATAGTCTTAACGTGCATTGCGGGTATATATGATATATGAATATTTTGGGACGTCAGTTAGACGAAATAAGACATGCCTATAACTTGAGTGAAATTCAGCTAATTCACAATATGCTTTATAATGATTGCGGCATCCCGAGAAAAAATACTTACTCGACAGAATCATTATGAGGAGACGGTATCTGACGGTTGTCTGTGAGATGGCGTGATTGTGTTAGATGACGCTCTCGTGGTGAGCAGGATGGATGGAAGCTGCAGTTTGAGTCGTTTTGAACCAGGAAGATAATCAGGTGAAGATGGGATCAATGAGGTCACGTGATAATGTTGTAGAGAGCAAACAACCCAAACCAACCAAGACACAGTTTCGTATCTGTATTTGCTTTCTCGTCACCCTAGCCCCATAAACTGTCAGTAGGCAAGTATCACACTGAGGAATAGGTCCTTAGCCCAAAAAGCTTTCAGTAGGCATGTGTAACATTATGGAATAGGCATTCGGCCCACAAACTGCCAGTAGGCAAGTGTCACAGTGTGTAGGGGTCCACCGCCCCACAAACAGTCAGTAGACAAATGTTACAGTATGGAATAGACAAGCTGTCAGTGGACAAGTGTTACATCGTGGAGGAGTCCTCAATCCCACAAAGTATCAGTAGGCAAGTGTTACAGAGTGGAGGAGTCCACAGCCCCACAAACTGTCAGTAGGCAAGTGTCACAGTGTGGAGGAGTCCACAGCCCCACAAACTGTCAGTAGGCAAGTGTCACAGTGTGGAGGAGATCTCAGCTCCACAAACTGTCAGTAGGCAAGTGTCACAGTGTGGAGGAGTCCACAGTCCCACAAACTGTCAGTAGGCAAGAGTAACAGTATGCTGTAGGCATCAGGCCCACAAACTGTCAGTAGGCAAGTGTAACAATGTGGAGGAGATCTCAGCCCCACAAACTGTTAGTAGGCAAGTGTTACAATGTGGAGGAGATCTCAGCCCTACAAACTGTCAGTAGGCAAGCGTTAATATGTGGGGGAGATCTCAGCCCCACAAACTTTTAGTAGGCAAATGTTGCCGTGCGGAAGGGGCCTCATCCCCACAAACTGTCAGTAGGCAAGCGCTAAATGTGGAGGAGATCTCAGCCCCACAAACTGTTAGTAGGCAAGTGTTGCCGTGTGGAGGCGGCCTCGGCCCCACAAACTGTCAGTAGGCAAGTGTTACAATGTGGAGGAGATCTCAGCCCCACAAACTTTTAGTAGGCAAATGTTGCCGTGCGGAAGGGGCCTCATCCCCACAAACTGTCAGTAGGCAAGCGCTAATATGTGGAGGAGGTCTCAGCCCCACAAACTGATTCGATCCCCGACCGCGTCATACCAAAAGGCGTTAAAATAGTGTACTTGTTGGTCCCTGCCTGGTCCTCGGCATTAATGGGTACAACAAGGACTGGTCGGCTCGGAGTCAGTATAATGTGTCTGAGTGGGGTATTCATGCTTCACTGCGGCATGGTATCTCAGTGGGCTAGCACTATCAAACCAGCTTAAGTCTGGTCTAGTACAAGCAGCCGCACATACACATACACATGCATGCACGTCGTCATATGAGCAAAATATTCTCAAGCACGACGTAAAACCCAATTTCACCTCACCTCACAAGCTGTCAGTAGGCAAGAGTTACAATGTGGAGGAGATCTCAGCCCTACAATCTGTCAGTCGGCAAGTGTTACAGTGTGGAGTAGTCCCTAGCACAGGCCCTCGTGTCTTTAAAGATTAAAACAGTATTGTTTGTTAGATGACCCCCTACTCGAAACCGTTGACAATACAATACATCATGACAAGGACGAACACGGAAAGGTCTTTCCGTTCCCCGATATGAACGCCCACTTCTTTCTTCCGCCGATTAACAAGAGGTAACGCAGCATGGTTTGACCCTATATATTGTAAGTAATGTTTGGGCTTTTAGTTCTATAGTAATTGTTGTATTAAGGCTTTGATAATAAGTTTAGTTTATATTCATTTATAAATATTATTTGGGATGGGGGAACGGGAGGAGATCACAGCCCCTCAAACTGTCAGTAGGCAAGTGTTACAATGTGGAGGAGATCTCAGCCCCACAAACTGTCAGTAGGCAAGTGTTACAGTGTGTAGGAGTCCTCAGCCCCGCAAACAGTCAGTAGGCAAGTGTGGTGGAGAAGATGCCCTGCTTTGAAATCTGAATAGTATCAGGGTAGGGGACACGCGTCCTTTATTTACAGTGGATTGGGGTGGAGTCTGTGCAAGTACAGTCAGTAAGCTTCATTAAATTAGGGGCGGAGGGGTAGTCTACTGGTTAAAGCGTTCGCTCGTCACGTCGAAGAACCGGGTTCGTTTCTTTACATGGGTGTGTGAAGCCCATTTCTGGTGTTCCCCGTCGTGATATTGCTGGAATATTGCTAAAAGCGGCGTAAAACTAAACTCAACCACTATACACTAAAAGCCAGGGATGGAGGGAGGTGACGGGGAGAGTGGAAGTGGTGGTGGTGGAATTGGGTTTAACGTCGTGCTTGAGAATATTTCGCTCATATGACGACGTGCATGCGCGTGTATGTGTATGTGTGGCTGCTTGTAATAGCCCAGACTTAAGCTGGTTTCATAGTGCTAGCTCACTGAGATACCATACCGCAGTGAAGCATGAATATCCCACTCAGACACATTATACTGACTCCGAGCCGACCAGTCCTTGTTGTACCCATTAATGCCGAGCGCCAGGCAGGGACCAACAAGTACCATATTTTAACGTCTTTTGGTATGACACGGTCGGGGATCGAACCCGCGACCTTCCGCTCTCCGGGCGGACGCTCTAACCACTACACCACGGAGGCGGTAGAGAGTGGAAGTAATACAAGCAGTCAAAACGAATCACACATGCGCGGCCCTGTATGAACATCCATGAACACATTCTTAAAACATATTCCACCTCACCACTGTCAGTCAGAGATACTGATCTTCAGACAGTGGTATTCTAAGCATCCAGGTTTCACTCACAATGGGTCACAGCATCGCTGACAAACGAGTTGCGTCCCTTACCTACCAGGATCCGCTTCTCACATAGGTTCCAACTCCCTGATCCGCTCTCATGATCAGCCTCCATATCATTATCAACAGTGATGTGCGCTTCACTTGAAAAGATGTTCACTTCCACCAAACAGGAGCGGTGGGGTAGCCTTGTGGTTAAAGCGTTTAATGGTCACAACAAAGATCCGGGTTCGATTCCCCACATGGGTACAATGTGTGAAGTCCACTACGTGTGTCCCCAGATTTTGCTCAAAAGCCTTTATTCAAAACCCTCATAGGGTGCCAAAGTGGCATCTAATATATTGTTTCATATGTAGTGTCTGAAGGCAAGAAATCATGCAAATACAATTGTCAATATTCTGCCGCACTACCTTGGCTAAATAGATTTTTGTAAATGTCCTGATTCATTTCAGAGCATGAGGGTATTATTAGGTTGCAAGAGACGTTTTAACCCGGAATATCTATGTCAACAGGGTGTTTTTTTAATGTCGGTTATATAAATCTCAGTCTATATTGCCACACATCTGTTTTAAATGAATAATTGTGATTTATGTCACAAACTTTTCACCATACAGTTGTATAACGAATAACGAAAGTTGGCTTGTACAGCCCACCGTAACATGGTCTGGGTGGGGTACATCCTGGGCTTTAGAGCGTGCAGTCCCTGCAATCGCTGCAGGGGTGGGTCACGTGACGATCCTCTTCAACAATATCCGGGCCTTGCAGACACGATGTCGGACTCCTCTTCCATATAACACAGTATTTGTTATATTTCACAGGTATGTTGATACATACTTACTGCCACCCAAAACTATATACTGTTTTCAAAATGTATTCCCGATTGAGAACAACCCCGCCATCGTCAAATAAATCGTACGTCGAAGACCCGGGTTCGATTCCCCACAGGGGCACAACGTGTAAAGCCCATTTCTGGTGTCCCCCGCCGTAATATTGCTAAAAGTGGCGTAAAACCATACTCACTCAAATCGCGATGTCATGAAGAATTGCAGGATTCGCTTACTGAAACACTTGCCTTCAAATATGTGCTTTTAGGAACTGTACATGACACGCGTTGTGTTGGGTGGGTTGGTCTCTTACATTGAGCATAAATGTTGGGCGCGTGTGTGTGTGTGTGTGTGTGTATTGTACATGCTTCTACATAAAAATCATCATCCCCCACCCAGCCATAAATTATGAAGTCCCTCAAATTTCATACCATATTTCCTATATAATCAGGGGCGTAGCTACCATTATAAAAAAAAGCCCGGGCTTACACGTGATGGTTGCTAAAAAGGTTGGACAAGCCCTCAATACTGTCTAAATCTAAAGCTTTGCAACCTATCGGGCTTACACGAAATAATTGGCTTGTTACGCGCTGATAATCGTCTGCTAAATCACGGAGAGTGTGCAGAGATATGGCTGGATTTTGTTATTTAAGTAATGCCACTCCGTACTGCTTGCTGTTCGTTAGTGTTTTCGGGGCGGTGGGGTAGCCTTTTGGTTAAGGCGTTCGCCCAGCAAAGTGCCATCGTATCCCAGTTGCGTTTGTCGATGCTCATGATGTTGATCACTGGACTGTCTGGTCCATTTCAGGCTCTATTTACAGAAGTGTCCAAGTGTCCATAACAAAAGGTTTATTCGAAGTAAAGCAAAATTTAATTACAATCATGGTTCACCAGCAGTTGACAAAATATGCATGTTTTATTCATGCAAGCAAAGTGGTCGTGAATAAATATGATTACAGTAACATACTTAGAATCCTAATATATTGTATATATTATTTTGATGTAAAAGACAAGATGAATACACACATCATTGGATTGAATCTCAAACATCAGTTTACTAAAATGGTGATACACAATACACTGTTCTAAGTAAAGATGCTAATACGTTTGGGCCAGTCCCATTCGAATTCTAACCCACTCGAAGTCTGACAATTGATAGTCTTGAACATTGAGTGAGTTTAGTTTTACGCCGCACTCAGCAATATTCCAGCTATATGGCAGTGGTCTGTAAATAATAGAGTCTGGACCACACAATCCAGTGATCAACAGCATGAGCATCGATATGCACCATTGGGAACCGATGACATGTGTCAAGCAAGACAGGGAGCCTGACCACCCGATCCCGTTAGTCGCCTCTTACGACAAGCATGGGTTACTGGAGGCACATTAGAACCCGGACCTTCACGGGTTAGTCTCAAACAGATATTTTGTGTACCCCTCCGATAACTACTGCACTATGTACTTTACAACATGATAAAATATGGTGATAGTCAGCAAATGGTACCATAATTTTAACTTAGTGAATATAGTTTTACACCACTTTTAGCAATATTCCAGTAATATTAAATCGGGGAACACTAGGAATACACTTCACTCATTTTACCCATGTGGGGAATCAAACCTGGGTCTTCAGCGTGATGAGATAACGGCTTTACAACTGGGCTTCCAAACTCTCCTTGCTCACGTGAAAAGCCTCAAAATAATTTTGGTAATGCAGGAGGACATTGAAACACCACGGCTAAGCAATTTCAGGGTGAATATATTTTTGAGATCATTTCGGTATTGAATATTCTCAGAAAGTGCAAACTGTCATGCATTAATGCTAGTTGGGGTTAGTTTAAGTTAGTTGGTGTTTGTAATTGCAAGTGTGGGTGCTATTCACTACCGAAATGTATCCTGTATATTCACCCTCATGTGATTCAAGTTTCATTGATGTGTTTCGAATATCAAGGGCAGAGTCTGGAAGCCTTATGTAGGCACTTTAATACAGTAGGAAAAAAATAATTACAGGCATTCTGGGTACACATTTGCAAACTATTACACCATCGAAGGAGAAAATGGAAATTCAATATATAGATTAAATACCAACAATTTTCATTTCTTTACCAAAAGAGTACATAAAATTCTTCTGGTCCATGTCAAAGAATGAAAGCTGTTGATGTGATCAGTTACAAGGTCAGCAATTTTTCAGCTACATGACAGCAGTGTGTAAGTGTATTGTCTGGTCCCGATCAGTGATTGACATCATGAGCTGCAATCAACCAAGACATGTCTCTCCACTCAGTCCCGCCAGTTGCCTCTTACAACAAGCATGGGTTGCTGATCAATTCTAACTTGCATCTTCACGGGTCAGTTGCACATGAAACGGAAACTTATTAAAACATACTGATGTGGGAAAAAGTAAGTTGCAAACACGTATTTTGCACAAGAACATTTCTGAACAATCAATACCATTTACAACATGAAATAACAATATCCATGCTATAATTTGTGCTGTATATACATTGTTTCATTCCACATTGCTCCATATATATAATAACAGCCTTAATGTGGAATATCACAATTCATGATGAAGTCATTGTTCTTGGTATACAGCATTTGGTACATCCTGTCCAGTTCTCCAAGTCAAAAACAACACAGTCACACTTTTGACCTGTGGCTTTCTGTAAACATCCAGACTTAGATAGCCAAGTCTATCTTCTCCAAACACAATATTCAGCAACCACTGGACAGGAAAATGATCTAAGATCACACAAATATGTACCACCCAATCCTGATTAAAGTGGATGTGTGGTAATTATATTTTGACTTGCATCGGCAATATTTCAGTCACCAGGCAAAGACAACACATCATACATTATACAATTTAAGGAGGAAAATGTACATGAACAATGAAATTGCATGCAGAAATTGTTCTGGGTTTGTTATTAACCTCTTCCAAGAGCAAAGAACTGCCTAAAGGGAAAAATAGTAAACCGAAAAAATACCCAAAGAAAATATCTGAACATGGACATTAACCTGAATTGTGTATTTGGCAACAATTGACAAAATAACATTAAATAAATGGGTTGAAAATTTGTGAACAAGAAGCAAGCTTTAGGCCCAGATATTTGTTTCAATGTTTGTGTACAAAATATACTCAACAAATAAAGATAAGGACCACGCCAGTATTGAAGTATGATATGGATCATAATTTGAACTATTAAATACTTTAATATTGAAATTGGGGTGGTCCTTACATTTACATAAATATACTCAACAAGAAAGTTAAGGGTAGATATTGTTGTCAAAATGTGTAAAAACCTTTTTATCTCGTGTTGAAAATGCTTCAATCAGATCGATCACATATTGTGCATAATATACAGTGAAATCACCGCTACACTTTTTACAAGTTGGCTGATAAAAGTAACAACATGACTTTCACTCATGCTATTGAATATAGACACTGCATGATATTTATAACAAGAGATTACACATTACAATCGCATTCATCCTCAGAAAACAGTGAAATAATTGCATACCACATAACATTTAATTTGCCCTATATACAATTGTTTGATCAGCATTCTGGAAGAATACAACTTTGTTCTTTTGACAGTGTAAGAATCTACACTAACACTCTACGTAATAAACAAAAAGTTGTTATCCAAGAAGTTGTATGCTTCATTAATACAATGTACAATTGAATATTCAAACTACTACAATTTAACATTTGTCATGTTATGTTTCAAGAGTACCTTTTGGAGCAATGTAACTAATCTATTTACAAAAAACAAGACAATCCAGTGATCAACAGTATGAGCATCGATCTACACAATTTCGATACGATAACATGTGTCAACGAAGTCGGCGAGTCTGAAACCCAATCACGTTAGTCACCTCTTACGACAAGCATGGGTTGCTGGAGACCAATTCTAACCCGGATCTTTACAGGTCACAAGACACAAAAGAATACATTTGCAACATACTATACATGGTAGATGCTTGAATCAATGTAATGCAAAACATGTACGGTTACATTGAACACACATTGCTTTTAGGAAGTGGTCTAACGTAACATGTTGTATTTGGGGTTAAACTTTCTCAGTAAACGTTACCTTTGATCACTTTCTCAAAAGGCAGTGTGTAATTAGGTTTGGCCATAGGAGCTATGGCAATTAGCCTTGTCAGAGGATATACAGAACACATAATCTATACTACCGATTGGATGAGAAGGTGAGGGTTGGCCAGAAACTAAAAACCCAAGTCCAAGATTCTGTTATGGTTACATTTACAAATGCTGTGTACAGATTGATGCCAGTCGTTTTCAAAGCAAATTTAATTCTAATCAAAACAAGTCTATGTGTATTTTACAACCTTGTTGTATCCATAAATAACTATATTGTCAAGCATAAAACCACCAATTTTTAATAATATTTTGTAAGTTTTATATGTATATATAGGACATTGATAAAATTTACTGTTTTCACTGTAGCCATAATGGTTTGCGGGTAAAGACAGCTACTAGAAGTGTCCAAGTGTCCATAACAAAAGGTGTATTCGAAGTAACTGACTGACTGAGTTTGGTTTTACGCCGCTTTTAGCAATATTCCAGCAACATCACGGCGGGGGACACCAGAAATGGGCTTCAAACATTGTACCCATGTGGGGATTCGAACCCGGGTCTTCGGCGTGACGAGCCAACGCTTAACCACTGCCCCGTATTCGAAGTAAAGCAAAATTTAATTACAATCATGGTTCACCAGCAGTTGACAAAATATGCATGTTTTATTCATGCAAGCAAAGTGGGCGTGAATAAATATGATTACAGTTACATACTACTTAGAATCCTAATATATTGTATATATTATTTTGCTGTAACATTCAAAGATGAATACACACATCATTGGATTGAATCTCAAACATCAGTTTACCAAAATGGTGATGATACACAATACACTGTTCTCAGTAAAGATGCCAATACATTTGGGTCAGTCCCATTCGAATTCTAACCCACTCGAAGTCTGACAATTGATAGTCCTGAACATCGAGTGAGTGAGTTTTGTTTTACGCCGCACTCAGCAATATTCCAGCTATATGGCGGCGGTCTGTTAATAATCGAGTCTTTACCACACAATCCAGTGATCAACAGCATGAGCATCGATATGCGCCATTGGGAACCGATGACATGTGTCAAGCAAGTCAGCACGCCTCTTACGACAAGCATGGGTTACTGAAGGCTCATTCTAACCCGGACCTTCACGAGTCTTGAACAGATATTTTGTGTACCCCTCCGATAACTACTGAAATCTTTACTTTACTCAAAGTATAATACCATATGAAATACATGTTAAAATATGGTGATAGTCAGCAAATAGTACCATAACATTCTTTGTATTTAATTTTAACTTAGCCCGCAGATAGTGAATATAGTTTTACACCACTTTTAGCAATATTCCAGTAATATTAAATCGGGAATCACTAGGAATACACTTCACTCATTTTACACATGTGGGGAATCAAACCTGGGTCTTCAGCGTGATGAGATAAAGGCTTTACAACTGGGCTTCCAAACTCTCCTTGCTCACGTGAAAAGCCTCAAAAAGTAATGCAGAAGGACATTGAAACACCACAGCTAAGCAATTACACTGAACAAATTTCAGGGTGAATATATTTTTAAGATCATTTCAGTATTGAATACTTTCAGAAAGTGCAAGCTGTCATGCATTAATGCCAGTTGGGGTTAAAGTTAGTTTAAGTTAGTTGGTGTTTGTAACTCCTAGTGTGGGTGCTCCTATTCACTACCAAAATGTATCCTGTATATTCACCCTTATGTGATTCAAGTTTCATTGATTTGATTTGATAATAAAAACTACATGGTGTTTCGAATATCAAGGGCAGAGTCTGGAAGCCTTATGTAGGTACTTTAATACAGTACGAAAAAATACTTACTTTATATTACAGGCATTCTGGGTACATATTTGCAAACTATTACACCATGAGGGAGAAAATGAAAATTTAATATAAAAATTAAATACCAACAGTTTTCATTTCTTTACCAAAAGAGTACATAAAATTCTTCTGGTCCATGTCAATGATTGAAAGCTGTTGATATGATCAGTTACAAGGTCAGCAATTTTTCAGCTACATGACAGCAGTGTGTAAGTGTATTGTCTGGTCCCGATCAGTGATTGACATCATGAGCTGCAATCAGGCGAGCCACATGCATCAACCAAGACATGTCTCTCCACTCAATCCCGCCAGTCGCCTCTTACAACAAGCATGGGTTGCTGATCAATTCTAACTTGCATCTTCACGGGTCAGTTGCACATGTTGGACAAAGCAAGTTGCACCATAACATTTCTGAACAATCAATAACATTTACAACATGAAAAAACAGTATACATACTATAAGTTGACTTGTGCTGTATATACAATGTCTATGCAGATGAAGTTTCATTCCACATTGCTCCAATTTTAACAGCCTTAATGTGGAATATCACAATTCAAGTCTATCTTCTCCAATGCAAGAAATCTTCAGACACCAGTTTCAAAACAAAACAATCACTGAAATATGCCACAGTCCACAATATTTCAGTGACCACTGGACACGAAAATTATCTAAGATGACACAATCACACAAATATGTACCACCTAATCCTGATTAAAGTGGATGTGTGGTAACTTGATATTTTGACTTGCATCGGCAATATTTCAGTAACCAGGCAAAGAGAACACATACATTTTAAAATTTGAGGAAAATGTACATGAACATTAAAGGACCAAGGATTATACTGAGAACAATTCCAGTATTGCCAGCAACAGGCCCTTAATACAAAAAAGGATGGAATTGCGTTGCGTCGCATAGCAAAAAGAAATTGCATACAGAAATTGTTCTGGGTTTGTTTTGACTGATATTAACCTGTTCCAACAGCATTTCTCAATTTAGAGCAAAGAACTGCCTTAAGGGATCCTTGTCACAAGAGTAATTTGTAGTAAACCCAAAAAATAGCCAAAGAAAATCTGAACAAAGACATTTATCTGAATTGTGTATTTGGCAACAATTGACAACATAAGATTAAATAAATGAGCTGAAAATTTGTGAACAAGAAGCAAGTTTTAGACCCAGATATTCAAGAACTTTTTCCATTATTTTTATTGTCAAGAATAAAAGCACCACTTTTTTAATAATATTTTGTAGGTTTAATATGTGTGTATATATAGGGGACATTGATCATATTTACTGTTTTCACCAAAATATATAAATGCATAAATCTGCTAGAGTCAATATTTAAGCTCAATATTGCAGTACAATACACCAAATGGTTGAGGCGAGGTGAAATTGGGTTTAGAGTCGTGCTTGAGCATTTTTCCCTCATATGACGACGTGCATGCGTGTGTATGTGTGGCTGCTTGTACTAGCCCAGTCTTAAGCTGGTTTTATAGTGCTAGCCCACTGAGATACCATGCCGCAGTGAAGCATGAATACCCCACTCAGACACATTATACTGACTCCGAGCCGACCAGTCCTTGTTGTACCCATTAATGCCGAGCGCCAGGCAGGGACCAACAAGTACACTATTTTAACGTCTTTTGGTATGACGCGGTCGGGGATCGAGCCCGCGACCTTCCGCTCTCCGGGCGGACGCTCTAACCACTACACCACAGAGGCGGTCCACCAAATGGTTGAGCAAACAAGTGTGGTTTAACCACACTTCAGAACACTGCATGTCATCCAAATATTGGAGAAATGCCTAAAATGATATATTTCCTTACAGCTTACAACACAAGCACGGAAACTGGGGTAAACCAGGATTCAAACCCTGTCACAGGTATGACGCAAAACCATGGGACTCTGCATAGCAATGTGCATCACCTTTGATGACAGTCACCCAGTCTGACAAACCAATGCTATTGGTCACTGAAGTCCAGATTGTGGTGTGCCTGTGGTGTGTTTGTTTGAAGCGCAGTTTTTATAGAGCTGAAGTACCAAGATCAGGGAATGCCTCAATCCATGCAGACAATATACTGACTGAGGCGACCACTAATTGAATGTGAGCAAGTGAAATTGGTTTCACGCTGCTTTTAGCTTCAGCGTGATGAGCGAATGCTTCAACCAGACAATCTGCTGCAACAAACGACACCACGGACTGCTGCTGCAACAAACGATACCACGCACTGCCGCTGCAACAAACGACACCACGCACTGCTGCTGCAACAAACGACACCAGGGACTGCCGCTGCATGAAACGACACCACAGGGGTGGAAATAACCCATTGCCCGACGTCCAAGTCCAGTGTTTTTTTCTGTCGGGCAAGCAAATTGTATATCACAATGTACCGGTGTCCAGTTGACTTTCCAATGTTTATTATGTTGTTTATTTAAAAGATCAGCAAGAAAACGGTTGGTATAGTGGGAAATAATCAGGGCAAGTGTCTTTACATGTGCCACTGTACCGGAGTACACTAGCAATTTTAAACTTGTTTCCACCCCTGCACCATGTACTGCCGCTGCAACAAATGACACCATGTACTGCCGCTGCAACAAATGACACCATGTACTGCCGCTGCAACAAAGGACACCATGTACTGCCGCTGCAACAAAGGACACCATGTACTGCCGCTGCAACAAATGACACCATGTACTGCTGCAACAAATGACACCATGTACTGCCGCTGCAACAAATGACACCATGTACTGCCGCTGCAACAAATGACACCATGTACTGCCGCTGCAACAAATGACACCATGTACTGCCGCTGCAACAAATGACACCATGTACTGCCGCTGCAACAAATGACACCATGTACTGCCGCTGCAACAAATGACACCATGTACTGCCGCTGCAACAAATGACACCATGTACTGCCGCTGCAACAAATGACGTCAGGGACGCTGCTGCAAAAAATGACACCATGTACGCTGCCGCAAAAATGCAACAAATGACACCATGTACTGCCGCTGCAACAAATGACACCATGTACTGCCGCTGCAACAAATGACACCATGTACTGCCGCTGCAACAAATGACACCATGTACTGCCGCTGCAACAAATGACACCATGTACTGCCGTGGCAACAAATGACACCATGTACTGCCGCTGCAACAAATGACACCATGTACTGCCGTGGCAACAAATGACACCATGTACTGCCGCTGCAACAAATGACACCATGTACGCTGCTGCAAAAAATAACACCATGTACTGCCGTGGCAACAAATGACACCATGTACTGCCGCTGCAACAAATGACACCATGTACTGCCGCTGCAACAAATGACATCAGGGACGCCGCTGCAACAAATGACACCACGATTGACACCATGGTAGGGGGGTCATCAATTTTGTAGACATGTAGGCGGGGGAAGGTTGTCAGCAATGTTTGTGCATAAAATATTTAGGTGAGGTGAAGTCGGTTTATCGTCGTGCTTGAGAATATTTCGCTCATATGACGACGTGCATGCGTGTGTACGTGTATGTGCGCCTGCTTGTACTAGCCCAGTCTTAAGCTGGTTTTATAGTGCTAGCTCACTGAGATACCATGCCGCAGTGAAGCATAAATACCCCACTCAGACACATTATACTGACTCCGAGCCGACCAGTCCTTGTTGTACCCATTAATGCCGAGCGCCAGGCAGGGACCAACAAGTACCATATTTTAACGTCTTTTGGTATGACGCGGTCGGGATCGAACCCGCAACCTTCTGCTCTCCGGGCGGACGCTCTAACCACTACACCACGGAGGCGGTCCATAAAAAATTGAATATGTATGCTTCAAATATGGGGGACGTCGAGAGTCATTGATTTTGTACAGAGGGGTTACTTTGTCCATGTAATTTAGGGGTGGGGGTGTCATTCACATTGTTTCTCCATAAAATCATTACACACGCACACACACACACCATAACTACTGTTAACCTGAATGTTTGAGAATATCAGAACTGATGTGGCCTTATCTAAAGCATTGCCCTTCTCCCAATCCATGCCCATGAGGTCTGTAATAGATTAAACACACATAAAATTGTCTTTGTATGTTAATGATATTTAGTAAATTTAAATTTTAGTCTACAACCTATGTCAAGTACTCAGGTGACCGCTAAACATGTAAGATATATAAACTCACAATTTTTATCCTTTTAAAAAGTTGACATGATTTTCTCACTTCAAGGAACTGCTTGGGAACCATAGGTAATGCCTGAAAAATGAAGAAACAATAAAAATTCTAGAGGGTATGTCACTTGTCTTGTGAGATACATAATCTACTCAATGCAATTTAAAAGCATAATGGATATTACTTTGTGTATTTTAAGTATAGTATGTCATTTATGGACTTACATTTATAAAATAATTGCTACATCATTGTTGTTTTAGATGAATGTATGAAAAAATGTTGCTTACCAAGATAACAGGGGACACCACCACTGCAAATATCTTCTGCTTCGACGCGTTAAATGATCACGTAATGCAGTGGATTTAACAAGTTTCGCGCGAAAAATGTCGGTTCACATTACCATTATAGAAATGATTGTCACTTTGACTATTTCATTTCCTAAAAGGCAATGCTTTACACTGCTATATAACTCCAACAAATTGGATTTAACATCTCTAGTGTAACTGATATCCATTGATGCTTACCAAGTGCCTTGCTTTTCTCCCATATAATGACCTGAAATAAATTGAAAATGTACATGACACATTGTATTTTTTATTGCTCTTGTATTAACAGAAAGTTAATTACGATTGTGGTCACCAAGTTATGCTAGTTAGTACTCAGAATATGCTGATTAACTGAAATTAGTTAAAAATTTAAACTACAGACAGCTTTACTTGAAAGAGTGAGTATGGTTTTCCGCTGCTTTTAGCAATATTCCAGCAATATCATGGTGGGGGGCACAAGAAAAGCACTTCACACATTAACAATGACAAGCACACGTTTTGCTATTAACCTTTCCCACCACACCCAATTGAAACTGAAGCAACATTGAAACTCACATTTGCCATCAATTCAAGGCAGAAACACTTTCTTCCTCCATGGAACTGCTTGCTTAATCCTGTGTGTTAGATTTTGTAAAGGTAATGGCTGCAATAAGAACAAACATTTATAAACTTACACATTCATTTGTGGACATAATAGCAATAGTATAGATATTACCTGATCTTTAGTCGAAGGTTAAAAGTTGTCATGGCATTTATGGACAGCCATTTGAACCAGCTTGATATTATATATTTTGATGAAACAATTGAAAACAAAACAAATGTGGCTTACCCAGATGACAGTGGCCAACTCCAATTGAAATATCTTCCCACTTGACGCGATTAAATAAACACGTGAAGACGCGATAAAATAAACACGTGAAGACGCGATAAAATCCATCGAAAACCCTCGCGTGAAGAATCATCGTAGTCAAGTTTAGGCTGTAAGAATAAAAAACCTATCCCTAACCCTAGCCCTAACCTAACCTAACCCTAGCCCCTAAACTAACCCTAACTGGCTAACAAAATATGAAGAAAAGGTCACGTACCTTCACCTTTCTTCTTCTGTTTGATTTACTAACTAAGTGCTTGCTATATTCTAAGATGTAACCTAAGTGCTTGCTATAATAAGATGTATAACAATGTATGAAGGTGACTGTACTTCAAAATAGTATTTCAAATTGTACTAAGGTGTTTTGAGCCGATACTCCACAGTAACAATGTATGAAGGTAACAGACTGTACTGTACTGTCAAAATAGTATTTCAAATTGTACTAAGTTTCAACTGACAGACTGACTGTAATTTGACTGTACTGTGTGTATCAGGTTGACAGACTGTACTGTACTGCCATAGCATTGGGGCATTGTGTATCAGGTTGACAGACTGTACTGTACTGCCATAGCATTGGGGCATTGTGTATCAGGTTGACAGACTGTACTGTACTGCCATAGCATTGGGGCATTGTGTATCAGGTTGACAGACTGTACTGTACTGCCATAGCATTGGGGCATTGTGTATCAGGTTGACAGACTGTACTGTACTGCCATAGCATTGGGGCATTGTGTATCAGGTTGACAGACTGTACTGTACTGCCATAGCATTGGGGCATCAGGTTGACAGACTGTGTATCAGGTTGACAGACTGTACTGTACCATAGCATTGCCATAGCATTGGGGCATTGTGCATCAGGTTGACAGACTGTACTGTACTGTACATCAGGTTGCCTGTACTGTACTGCATTGGGGCATGTGTGCATCAGGTTGACAGACTGTACTGTACTGCCATAGCATTGGGTTGACAGCATTGTGCATCAGGTTGACAGACTGTACTGTACTGCCATGTACTGTACTGCCATAGCATTGGGGGCATTGTGTATCAGGTTGACAGGTTGACAGACTCAGGTTGACAGACTGTACTGTACTGTCATAGCATTGGGGCATCATGTATCAGGTTGACAGACTGTACTGTACTGCCATAGCATTGGGGCATTGTGTATAAGGTTGACAGACTGTACTGTACCATCACTATAGGATTGGAAATGTATCAAGTTGAGACAGACTGTACTACATTATCAGGGAATAGGATCATCACTGCTCAGCTGACAATATTTTAATCAGTAGCCTAAGTGCTTGCTATATTCTAAGGGGTTTTACTGAATAACCTAAGTGCTTGCTATATTCTAAGGGGTTTTACTGAATAACCTAAGTGCTTGCTATATTCTAAGGGGTTTTACTGAATAACCTAAGTGCTTGCTATATTCTAAGGGGTTTTACTGAATAACCTAAGTGCTTGCTATATTCTAAGGGTTTTACTGAATGACCTAAGTGCTTGCTATACTCTAAGCAATTTTGTTGAATAGTCTTAGTGCTTGCAATAAGTATGTGTTCATGTACATGTTCTTGTTGGTGACAGGCACAATGCAGGGCTGATGGTGGGATGGTCCAATGATGACCGCCAGAAAGCTGATCAGGAAAATACTAGACATGTTTGCGAAATCCATGAAAAACAACTGTTTTATGTTTTACCAAACAAAAAAGAAACTTCACATGTATTTGTCCCAAACATACCAATATACAACAAAGTGTTGCTGGTGGACATATCTGGTTTATGGACGCAGTGAGGAATCACTCAAACAGGATTGGGCATTAATGTGTGCTTCGTGCACACTCCCATCAACAGTAGCATGATAAGGTCACCTTTTTATTTCAAAGGGACAAGCCATATATATTGGAGCTTCTTTAGTACCATGTATGCCCCTTTCGAATAAATCCACTTTCAAAATAATTCTAAGTGTGAAGTTTCTTTTTTTGTTCAGTATTCATGTTTTCTAAATTTTGGAAATATTTCCTTTGGCTTCCAATCCCACCATATTTTGATGAGGAGCATCATTGGTTCGGAGGATCCAAATGAACTATTCCCAACTTACAGCTTTCGATAAATGCAGCTGTTTGATCACTCTACCACCTGCTGCTATGTTATGTAGATGTGTCGTGTAGATGTGTAAAGTAAAAGACTGCCTACCTTTTCTGCCGACTTCAGTTTCCAGTCTGTTCTCAGTCCACAATGAAACAGTCACAAAATTTGTCCACAATGTGTCCACAATTTGTCCAATCCAAATGAATCTTGAGTTCCTGGTGAAAGTTCAGACACTATCTTCAAATCACAAGAAAGCATCTTTCCCAATGAAACTGACACTCTTTCCATGACCTCAGTCAGTGCGTGTGTCGCCCAACAGTGGTATGAAACAGCAACCCGAGCACCTGAAAAATGCAACAAGCTATGGTTATTGGTTATGCAGATATGGTAAAGTTTTGTTTAGCATCACAGTATAGGAAGGTTTGGAGCAAATAATGAATAAGGTGCTGTTTGACCAACATCTAATTTCTGAAAAGAACATTTTACAGAAAAAAAAGAAATCATAAAAAATGATAAGAAAATATAAAGAAATGGAGCCCAGAAACTTTCTTCCTTTCAGCCCAAAACTGTGGTAATCTGGACTTGCCACATATTCTAGACTTGCATGGGCTATTCTGATTGGACTTTATTTTTTCTGGGGTCTGTTATGACTATTTTACTGATCGTGATGGAACATTTTCAAAGCACATTTTATGAACTCAAAATTATCAGATAGGTAAACAATAATAAACTATTACTGATTGAAACTTTATACATATATGAACAATTCGGAAGTGGCGATAACTGAGTTAGTTGTTGGGAAAGCAACAATAAAAGCATACAAAAGTGTTAACAGCAAAGCTTTCACTACTGAGATGGCCAAACTGATGTTAAGTACAAGGAGCGTCAAAGCAAATTATCCTGCATTTGGAACAAGATCAAATTCTTGTAAATGTGATACCAAGTTTCGCTATCTAAGAATGTGCTATCTTAATAGGCAAGTAGAAAGTAATCATAAACATGTGTAAGTTTGTTTGTCACATCAGTCACAATGATAAACAACTGAATTATTATCAAAGGAGCATTTTCTTAACTTTGGTGGGGAGGTTGATTTTTCTGAGTGATTAAGTTAAATGTTAACTGACACACATGCCTGACAGAAAAATATGACTTTTGCAGATTTACATGTACAACTGGTATATTCATTTTTATAATACAAAGCACTGTACATCACAATGTATTAATTACCATTACACTATGAGGAAAGAATCTGATTGTGTTCAGGGTCTAAAACATAAGAAAACTTGACTTGTGTGGCTTGAAAACTGAAAGAGTAATTCTAAAAAATTATTACTGATCACATTGTGGGTGAAAAAAAGTCTTCAAAATGATTTTTTTTTTGTTTCAGAAGGTTTCAGTTGGTTCCAGGTTGGGAGATCCATAGACCTGTATGTAATTTACCAGCAGACATGTAATTGGGGTCCTTAGTTGTATACTAAGGACACCAATTACATTTCTGCTGGGAAATTACATCAACTGATCTCAAACACCCTACCAGGATGAAGATGTGCTAAGCATGAATAATCTTGTTTAATATCTCAATCAATTCTAAATAGGTTTCTTTCAATAGACCCACATCCAAATTCAGATTATCTCATTAAGAATGCATCAAGAAACTTAATCTGTTTCGAAAATCACTATATCACCATTGTCAAAAAGGAAAGTGAATTTTAATAACAGGTGTATGGGAAATATTCACATGCATGTTGTTTTGTAATATCAGTGATTTTGACTTAGTTTATATATTTAGATACCTATTTTTAAAACTTGTGAAGAGGCTACTTTTGATTTTTGTTTTGTCAGTATTATAGTATCAAATCATTCATATGCATCCATTTAAGAATTATATCATATAGTCAAAGTTATGTTGGTAACAATATTTTACGACTAAATGAATGAAAGGTTTGGAACTTGGTGGTTTCAGACCAAAGACCTTACACAAGCAGGTCAGATGAGGACAATTACATCCTACTACAGAGCCAGGACTACATTTCTTCATTCCTTTGACAAATTTTTTTATGACATTTAAAATTGAACAAAAAATGTCTTCCTTCTACAAAATATGAAAATGTGACAAGCATTTGGCTTTCAGTTTGATGTCATGACATTTTACCCTTTTCTTGGACTATTAATCTCGATTTAACTGTTAATGTTTCAGATGAGTACTATTTAATCCAATTTATTATAATTCTACAAGTTTACTCTATTTAATTGATGCTTACATGGTCATAGTTCAACAAATTGATTCAGTAATAAATTCAAATATTTCTGCAATTGAATGATACAACGGATTAACGGATTTCCACCATTACAATTTACATTCTTAATCTTGTCACTCAGTAAAGGAGAGGTTAAGTTCCATCCGCCACACCCTTGAAAAGACATTTCACAAAGGTTATTTCTATCAGGTTATTTCGTGTTCAAGGATACCGTTACAGTTTACTGAAAGTGCCGATGTTTTCGACACATGGGGGGCAAAACGCGTGGTGGCGCAACAGGGGCGGATCCAGAGGGGGTGCCCCCAAAAAAAAAAACCCCACCCAAAAACCAAAAAAACACCCAAAAACAAACCAAACCCCAAACAAAACCCAACTATTTTCCCTTAGGAGCATTTCCCCACCTAACACTCAGACTTCATAATTTATGTGCACCCCCTTCTCCAAAATCCTGGGTCCGCCAATGCGCAAAACAACGACGCGTGACATGAACAGTACGATATCAGTTTCCGTGAAAACGGTAAAACTTAGTGGCAAAATCTGCAATCCGGAACAATCCATCAATGCTCCAAAAACACGCCGTTTAGCAACTACGAATTCATCTCCTGCATGCAAAATTAGGAAGTAACTGGGCGAAAGGTTTCGGATATTATTTGAAACACTTCCGCTCATATTCAACCACCACGGGTTCTGTTCTGTATCGATTTACGTTTAAAACAGTCCTATCCAGGCTACTTATTTTTTACGTTTAAAACAGTCCTATCCATTGCCGCTAAATATTTTCAATTTAATATATTTTTTAGGGGATGCGGACAAAGTTCTACCAACAGGTGACCAAAGGCTGAAATTAATAGAATGACCATGACATATTTTAAAATTCTACGTGAATGTTTGATACGTGTAATAAAAACCTAATCCTAAACCCTATCCCCGCGAAATAGACCTAATAAATAGAACACATTTCTAGCAAGGGTTACTGGCGGAACTTACAATCTTTTGAATTATCATTCATAAAACATTTTTCATCCTTTTCTCCACGTGGTTAGTTACATTCATACATCTTACAAGAACGAATACTGAGTTTGTTATTAACAGGTTTCCCCCCATTGCGTTCCTAGCCGTCAATGGCGTCATACAAAGTTCATACAAAGTGCATTGAAAACGTTCCACGTAAGCAGTACTGCTCAACATTAGTGTTTTAATAATGTAGTTATTAAAAAAAGAGTACATATTTTCACACCTCACAATGATTGTGATACCATTTACCATCTGAAACAAATAACAGGCCATCGTATGAAATTTAAACATTCATTAAAATAATTGTGATTTCCTACCTTTATCCGCTGATATCAATTGTCCGTTTCCAGTCCATTAAAGATACACTCGCACAAAATTTGTTCAAAACCATTGTGCTGAATCCAAATGTAACTGTTGCTCCTCGCGCAAGTTCAAACACTGAATGGTTGATCCACAACAACACTTGTGCGATGAAATGACGTCTGCTCTTGTCGTCAGCGCGCGCTGATGTCGTCTGCCAAAAAAGTGTCAATCACATCAGAATGCACGTGAAAATCGAGAGTTGAATTTAGAACAATGTTCGTTGTATCGGGAACACGTTCGCGTGTTGCGTGGCTGCAAGTGTTTTGTCATTACTTGATAATGAAAGGTTCAGGGGTTATGATATCACATTAAATTAATCGATGTGACAAACATGAACACTTTTTTTATAATTAATATAAAACTACATTCACTAACGCAAGTTAACACATATCATACCATAACAACGGTAAAGACTAATAAACATGTTTACAATGTTGCTTATTTTTTGTCTAAACGTTTTCGTCTTATCCTGAGGCATCATCTTGCACACTGTGAATTAAGACGTTAAATATAAATACGCTATGTAATACTTATTTCTTAAAATAAAACAAAACACACACACAAAGAATTTCAGATGAGTGGTGGGGTAAGCCTGCATCTTGTTTATGCCTTCTCTCGTCACGAGGAAGACTCGCTTTCCATTCCCCATGGGAGCAGTGGGGCAGCCTAGTGGTGAAAGCGTTCGCTCGCCACGCTGAAGACCCGGGTTCGATCACCTACATGGGTACAATGTATGAAGCTCATTACTGTTGTCCCTCCAACCCGTGGTATTGCTGAAATATTGCTTAAAGCGGCGTTAAACTAAACTCACTCACTCAGTCTGTTCCCCCACATGGGCGCAGCCGGTTTCTGCTGTCCCCCGTCTGGATAGTGCTGTTGATCCAGACTCACTCGTTTAGTTGGTGTGGTAAAATCGTTCCCTCCTCACGGCGAAGACCCGGGTTCGATTCCCAACAATGTGTGTCCCCCCGCCGTGAAACAGTATTTGTTGATCCTTTCAGGAAGCATATTCGATTATTTTCAAAAAGGGTGATCTTGATATGAATAATTGTGTAAATGTTGAGAGGGTAGTATCCCCACAGTTGACGTGCATGAATAGAATAACGTTATTGTACTGTTTCTATTTTCAGATGCTCTTCGGTTCCTGATTTTGATGAACACTGCAACATCATGTAATAAAGTAACAAATATTCTGTCTCGACTAGTTTTTATTCAAAATACAAGTTAACGAAGTATTCCTTCTGGTCGCTGCGACATTTGGTCTGAAACAGGAGGTGGAGAAGCCTTTGATTCCTGACAACTGCTTCAGTGATGTTCGTTTGTCAATGAACTTTTGACAGGGACAACATGCCTTGCTGTAGAGGTGATTTATACATACATACCTGGTGAGACGATGAATGGCTGCTTCTCGATTCGGGCGGAACTCATCAAGGGAATACATACAACTGCAATGACCACAAACTATGCATTAGTGAAAATTTACGTTTCGGATCAAACGGTGTACTCGCTAGTGTAAATATAGCTTCAGGCAATTAGGGGGCGGTGGGGTAGCCTAGTGGTTAAGGCGTTCGCTCGTCACGCCGAAGACCCGGGTTCGATTCCCCACATGGGTACAATGTGTTAAGCCCATTTCTGGTGTCCCCCGCCGTGATATTATATGCTAAAAGCGGCGTAAAACCAAACTCACTCACTCACTCAGGCAATTAAATTTTGCACGACATTTGCACATGCTTTTTCAGCAATCAATCGTCGATGTAACATACAGTGAGTTCGAATCCGCTCTGCTGCATACTACCTTAAACCAATCCTAACACTACAACACCAATGACAAGCGGGGGTTACGGGCGGAAGTCTTACCTTAACCTCTTTGGTCATGTGCACAAGGCGTCCGACTTCGGATCATCAGGTCTGTGGTTCGAATCCCAGCACGGGACCCGGGAATTTTATACAGCGACTAAAACATGAATACAAAGGACCAGCATTTAAAAGTGAATGGTACTTTTGCAACCCAATATGGTCACTAGCGCTTGTAGCCATCACCCAAGTCGCATACAACTATTAACACGGGAAAACTGGACAAAGCAGGGACTTACAGGACGCGAATTCCTGCGTCCTATATGCATACAAATTGACAATGGACGCAACAAAATATATTTTGTAAAAATTCCAATCAAGTGACAATTAGGTATCACTGAGATTGCTACTAGCTGGATTGATATTTGCAATTTAATTACTGTAAGAATGTGATGATCATGATATACAATAACAGTATTAATAATAATTTTGGTGACCAGGAACCTCAAACACAGGACTCCATATAAATCCCTGACAAAGTGTTACCAATATATTATTACAATATGTGAAAAGTGGAAATATTAGACTGACCGCGTCCTCAATCTTAAACCTGTCAAGGGTCACATAATCCTGCACCAGTATCTCTTAAGCTAACAGAACCAAGGTTCAGTACGTTTATCTGTATTGTATGTGTATATCCCATGCTAAAATCCCGTCCCACAAATACCTTCGTGGCATACTCGCGACTCGCCAACGGTGATTTGGTCCAACTAAATGACAATCTCAAGTTCACAATAACAACGTTATTGTAAGTTTTATCTGTAAACAAGGGCGGTGGGGTAGCCTAGTGGTTAAGGCGTTCGCTCGTCACGCCGAAGGCCCGGGTTCGATTCCCCACATGGGCACAATGTGTGAAGCCCATTTCTGGTCCCACGTCGTGATATTGCTGGAATATTGCTAAAAGCGGCGTAAAAACTAAACTCACTCACTCACTTTATCTGTAAACGCGATTATATGCGATAGCGAGAATAGCGATATAATACGGATGACAGTCACAAATTAGGGAGTGGCTGTCAAGTAAATTCACTTTATGTAACTTTACTTTCTTCTAGTTCGATAAATCTTTACCATTGCTATTCTATGTTAACTTTAATCTTATTGGACATTTCTTTACTATTTGGTACCCGTGGCACTTCCTTCAGGTTGATGTTTAGGATTGTTATTTAATACTGATTAACACTACGCCGTTTTGTGACTATCATAGAATATATAGAGTGTCGCGCATTTTAATTATCGTTTTACGTGTGAATACTATGCTGTTTTGTGACTATTATAGTATGTATAGAGTGTCGGGTATCTAAACTATTGTCCTTCGATATAAACACGATGCTGTCTTGGACTGTTATAAAATGTAGATTGTATGAACGCCCACTGGGGATGATGGGTAGAGAACTGTACTGTGTTCATCGGAATGTGTATCGTGATTAATGTACTATGTGTCGTGTGTAACGACTGACTGACTGAGTTTAGTTTTACGCCGCTTTTAGTCATATTCCAGCAATATCACGGCGGGGGGCACCAGAAATGGGCTTAACACATTGCGCCCATGTGGGGAATCGAACCCGGGTCTTCGGCGTGACGAGCCAACGCTTTAACCACTAGGCTACCCCACCGCCCCCGTGTGTAACGAATCTACATGTGATGTTTATGTACTTTGATATCTGATTGCATTGTGTACATGTTCTAATAATTAATTGTAAATCATTCTATTATTGACTTATTATGTAAAAATCGTTCAGTGACTGCTGTGTAATAAACCCCTTGTTTATTTACTCAGGTGTTGTGTTGTGTGTGTGGGGTGGTGTGTGGTGTGTGTGTGTGTGTGTGTGTGTGTGTTTGGTCCCCAACACTCGCGTTTGAATACTACGTTACTGGTTAGCTTAATTTTACTGTGAATGTTTTGGGAATTAAGTGAAAAACATGAACCAGGGTTTTCGGTTACTTAAAGCTTGAGCAATGATTGACATTTGGGTACGATGACTTCGACCTGTAGCCCCCTCCAAAATTTTGCATCTCTATTGCCTCAATAGAAAACAGGTACTCGTCCAAGGTGGTAATATACATACACATTGTGCTTATGCGCCCTTACTGTGCCCTATCCATTGTCGCTCAATTATAGTATGACCAGATATTATCGAGAATTTTAGGAATATGTTTAATTGGATTTCCAGTATAAACTACATTGACCAGCTATCAAGTGCTTGGTTTCATTCAAGAGAGACAACTCCGTTAATCCCTTTTCATTAGTTCGTGAAAGAGTTATCCCCCTTTGTTTATTTGCTAGCAGACAACATTTTCCGTGATCCTCAGTATGGATGATTTAGAGAAGAGGAAGTTGATTTTAGAGTATTATGTTCTGCTAATATTCGCATTTAATACGCGAGTAATGAGTGAAAAAATTTAAAATTTACAATCTTTTAATTCTCAATAATTTCTTGTTGTACTGTATATAGTTTCGGCGCAGGGATTCGGGACACAAAACAGCCAACCCAAAATCTAGCCAAGCCAAATTTTAACGAGTTCAGTTTCAAACCGCTTTTAGCAATATTGAAAGAGGGGGACACCAGAAATGGGTTTCACACATTGTACCCATGTGGGGAATAGAACGCTGGTCTTCAGTGTGAGGAGCGAGCGCCTTAACAATACTGCTACCCCCCACCGCCCTAGATGTTGAACGAAGGAGAGCAATTGATTAATTTATTAATGAGTTAAGTTTTACGCCGCACTCATGTATTAATATTTGTCGCCTTGTAGGGCTGGCAGTGGAAGCATCTTTACGTTTGAAACTTTTATAGTTTCTTGAATACTGTCGTTCGATGTAATAAGAGAAAACTAAAATCGCAAACCTTACAACTAACATTGACAGAATTCAAGCCGTTAACATAATCAATTCCACATTACTTCTACATTTGAAATTGAATTTCCTTCCACCATACGTTTAACACATGCAACATACCATCAAATAAACAGCTGTGCTCTTTTGAAAGTGTCGCCAACGCTAATCCGGTGTTGCTCCCTCCATTCACATACGATGTGTTCACCTGGGCCCCGTTTCACAGCGCAGCGACTGTCGTACCTCCTATACTGTTGGGATGGTGGGGTAGCCTAGTGGTTAAAGCGTTCGCTCGTCACGCCAAAGACCCGGGTTCGATTCCCCACATCGGTACAATATGTGAAGCCCATTTCTGGTGTCCCCCGCCGTGATATAACTGGAATATGGCTAAAAGCGGCGTAAAACCAAACACACACACTCACTCACTCCTATTCTGTAACATAGACTTAGGACAGTCGTAGCTCTAAGGTAGCTTTGTGAAACCGGGTCCTGATGTCTGTACTGATCTGAACTTGGCCTGAACTTGGCCTTTTCTTTAATTCAGAAAAAAAACTAAACATCCTTTAATAGGAATTACAATTGCCACAAGACAAATATAACAGTAACAAAGTTCACAGGATAAAATCTTTTATTTACAAAAGGTCATCCCTGCCTCACTACGTGATATATTCCACACCACACATAGTGAGTCAGGAGACTACAATCAACAGGAGACGACCAGAGTCACCCACTCGAGAAACATACTTTCTACAAAATAACAGTAAGTCTTCACACAGTTGTCGATACGCATGATGGGAACAACACTTCCAGACATAGGCAACAAGGGCAGCCATGTTACGACGTAAATTGTAATAAAAACGCAAATTGTAATAAAAATTGACGTAAATTGTAATACGCAAATTGTAATAAAAATTGACGTAAATTGTAATAATTTTCGTTGCGGTAAAATGTAATAAATATTTACGTAAATTGTAATAACAGTTTTAATTACTCGTAAATACGCGGGTGTTTGTTTTTCGTTGCATTTCATACATCAAATAAGCTTGTTAGGGCGATAACTCAAGAAAGAAATGATGGATATGGTTCAAATTTGGTACCAAGGTATATTGGCGAGATTCACCGACACAAGTGAAATGGAGTGACCTTGAGATACTTTTCAAGGTCACAGCAAAAATCTGAGGGCGGTTTTGCCAATATAAAGATTGTTAGCGCGATAACCCAAGAAAGAATTGACAAATCTTAGCTAAATGAAGAAAATGATATTCGTCCTGATATATAATCGATATAAGATCTCTTACTGTCCTCTGTATCATGTCTTTTCGCAAATATCTTTTGGGGTTTTGATATGTATAAATATAAAGTGGGGTGGTTTCTAACGGGTATATCAAATCAAATCAAATCAAATTAGACATTTGTATAGCGCTACATATCCAGAGTCCTGCTCATGTGCGCTTAGTCGAATGCTCGTTTGAAGGGGATGGTTTTGCGACAAGATCGGAAACTGTTGATATTTTCCGATTTTCTGACATTTTCAGGTAATCAATTCCAGAGTACAGGACCCGGTCTGCTAAATAATCTGACTCCGTATGTTGTGGTTCGGACAAATGGAATAGCCTAGCTGAATAGCAATGAAATGCATCACAAATTAAACTTCAGGAAACAAAATAAGCAAGAAACATTTTTGTATGTTTGAGATTGGTAGAGGTCGGCTAGAATCAAACTTAGATATTAAACTGCACAAAAGGCAAATTGAAACTACAATCGCTTGTTCAAATGACTCCCCCCTTCGGTTTACTGAAAGAACTCGAGTAAGAAATGATGGATTTTGTTCAAATTTGGTACCAAGGTTTATTGACGAGATTTACCGACACCACTTGAATTTAGTGACCTTGAGGTCATTTAAAGGTCACAGTGAAGGTGTAACAGTTTTGCACATGCCAAGTTTGGTAGCCGCGAAATTAGGAAAGTATTAATAGATTTTGATCCAATTTTATATCAAGGTGTATTGGCGGGAATCCCCCTACACCAATTGAAACAAAATATGCAAAAAACATGTTGTATGTTGGTAAAAGTCAAACTTAGATATTAAACTGCACAAAAAAGCAATTTTAAACTATAATCGCTTGTTCAAGTGACTCCCCCTTCATGTTTACTGAAAGGGCCTGTTTTGGAGACACTACCCACCCCCTTTCAGTTGACGTCATCATAAGGATATAACTCATCCTAAAGTTTTCACTTATTCATACATGGTGTCAAGGGTTCAAACTAAATACTGAATGGTCACACAAGTGTCAGCTCTCAATATGTTGTATATCTGGACACAATGTTTTTGAAAATTTAAAATGAGGGTGTCCTAAAAAAAAAAGTCCCCGTCTAAATGTAAATCAAGCAATCCAAATCTTTGAATGTTGATGATGACGGGAAGTCATCCAATACTATGCTGAACATCTTTTATATGATACTATCTGAGGGTATACCATTATCCAAGAGATAGCGCAATAGTGCAGTTGTAAGTCGTCTGCCTATCACGCTGAAGGCCCTGTTTCGAGGAGGCACCGAGGTTCGGTTCCCGAGATGGGCACATTTGCGTAGTATCCTTGGACAAGATACTTAGATCTACACTGTCTCAGTTCACCCAGCTGTAAAATGGGTACCCGTGAGTATGTGCTGGCAATGTGAGTGTTTAGTTCATTGCGCCTAACAGGCAGCATGGCTGTACAGTCCCCAGGGAGTTGAAAAAGTATCGGAAACTACGATAGTGTCATATGATCGGGGATAGTAATGTACGTAGCGCCGTGAGCAGGCAATGTGCCTGGATGTGAGCGCCATATAAGCGGACTATTACTATTACTAGATACCAAATGGGAGATCGTTTTCCATTTTCTGCAAATTTGCAAGAAACATAATACCCAAATGTTGTGATGACTAATATTTCGTTAACCACATTACCCACATGAAAATTTGGATATGACTTTGCTAATGATTCCTTCATAATAAAATGGAAGCTTTTTTTCAAACATTGGACATCGAGAATATAGTTAGTTTGACTACTTTTTCAACGCCCCTCGTAACATACTTAAAAGAAATGAGAACGTCTAACGAAAAAAGCATTTCGATCTCTGAATACTTCTGAGCTATTTAAATACAAAAAGCAATGAATAAAGTAAATAATCTGAAAAGAATAGCCAAGGGAAACTTTTAATCTATTTTTGATAACTATTTATCACCTCAGTCTACTCAATCAGGTGGTTACTACTTCATCGGGGCCCACTCCCCTTCTTGTCACTGATGATTCTGGGATACCTTCAGTTTTTACAGATTTGAATAAAGCTCAAACATTAAATGAATATTTTGTATCTGTTTCAAATGTTACTGATGGCGGCAAGACTTTGCCACCTGTTAGCCATCGCTGTGTTAACAGTATAACAAATGTCATTGTAACCGAAAAGGAGGTATCTGATAAGACCTTACCAGCAAACAAATCTAGTGGACCTGATGGCATTAACATGAAAGGGGTAAAACGAATTTGTACATCTATAGCTAAACTTCTTTGTTTGTTGAATAATATATCACTGAGTGACTGTATTTCCTACATTGCGGAAAACAGGTAATGTTACTCCTATTTTGAAGGAGATGCATCCCTCCCAACTAATTACAGACCTACATGTATTAGTTTATTATCTGTCCTTTGGAAAATCCTTGAAAGAATAATGGTAAAGCATGTGCACGGCCATTTCCATGAACATAACATTTTAAGTAAATTCCAGTCAGGTTTTACTGCTAGTCATTCTACTACATCTCAACATAGACAATTTGCTCAGTCCTAGATAATCACCACCTTTACTGTATGCTGTTTTGTGATATTTCAAAAGCTTTTTACAGGGCATGGCATAAAGGTTTATTGCACAAATTAGAAAATGATGGTGTTCGTGGAAACGTACTTAGTTGGTTAACTAACTATATATCTGGGCCCGGTTGTTCAATACTCGGTTATCTTAACCGCCGGTTAACTCCTAAAGCCCGGTTAAATCCTTAACCGGCCGTTAAAGTAACCGAACGTTAAATATGCGTTGTTCAATACATGGTTAGTCATGCCGTTAGCTAACGTCGCCGTCAAAGTTTAACAGTGTGGTTAACGTCACTGGTTAGCTTCCATATATCCCATAGTTCCGTTTTCTGTTTACTTCCGGTTTACCAAAAATGAAAACGCAAAATGTCGCCTGCACCCCAAGGAAAAAGAGAAGTCGAAATTTCTCTGCTGACGAAGAGAATGTAATCCAGTCAATGGTTGAGGCCAACTCTATAGTTTATCATAGGCATGCGAATGTCGTAGCGTTACGAACGTTTTGTATTGGAACACAAGGTTCCAGCCGTTTTCATAATTTATATTTCAAAGACATATGATCCAGGCTCTGTGTAGGACTTACTTCAATTCCAGCAACAGAAAAGACATTTTAATGAAAAACTATAGCACAGCTATAGATAAAATATGATGAATCCATGAAAATAATGTTAATATTAGAAGCATGTTGTCCGTGGATAGAAAATGTATAAATATTACACACAGATTTGCGCTTAGACGGCTACAGTCTTAATGAATCTTTGAATTCCCACAATACCTATCGCTCACTTTTCACTCCTTAAATTGTCATGACTGTATGGCCAAGTCGTGAAGATGATATCATTTATTAATTATTTGCCAAGTCTGTCAAAAATTGTATTGTATGAACACACATTGACATTGCCAAATCTTTTAACATCAAACAATATAGATGTTGTGTAATAATTACTATAGCTTTTATCTGAAATATGCATTCAATATCAATAGAAACTTAATATCTTACTAGCACCACGTGCAAGTAATCAAACTGTAATCGTACTATAGGCCCCAGGGCCAATCCTGCTGAATACATTCGATCTATTATCCGACCTTACTTTTGACAAGAATCTCATGAATAATACTGTGCAATATCGTCATGCAATATCGCCTTCACAGACGCATATTCCGGAAAGATGTCTTGAAAAACATGAAGCTGCGTCTAATTTATAGATAAACATAATTTCCTCGATACTCATTAATCAGATGAACCTTCATTTAGCTCAATTCACAAGTGACTGCAGAAAATGCATAATTCTTGTTAATAACTTCAGGGTCGGAAAACATATATTATATTTCATAAGTGCATTATAGAACGCTGTAGTAGATAAACATAATTTCCTCGATACTCATTAATCAGGTGAACCTCCATTTAATGCATAGATAGTTCTTTTCAATGTCTTCAAGGACGGAACACATGTATTATATTTCATAAGTGTATTATAGAACGCTGCAACGATTCGGCAGAGAAATACTATAGTGCCATAGTATTCCTTTATGAACCTATCAGTGTATAACATTAGCATTCAGATATTGTTATAAAATAAGTTAAAAATTCCAAATATTATTGTGTAATATGACAAGAGATAGTGTTGTGTTCGCTGTGACAAAAAGGTTTCGATATTCAAATATAACATTTAATCAAAGTGACTACGAAGTAGGCCTGCATATCACTCACAACAGAAATAGATACATAATAATGTTATGTTTATTTTCCTACATATCAGTTGCGAGAGCAATGTTTATGCTAACTAAGTTTTCATCAATTAATACAGCATTTTTAAAAGATGATTTGCTTCAATTAAAACATTCGAAGAATGAAAAGGAAATTAGGCCAATTGCTGAAATGATTAGTAAAAATATAATTAAAATCCATCTATGGGAAGGGATGCCAGACGGACATATCAAAACAAACTCGGATAATTACTTGGAGTATGGATTTTCAAAAATAGCATATTAATTAACAATGATATCAGTTTTAATAAAATCACTAATAATTCTGAAACGTTGCCGGTAAGCCTGGAATCGTGTTCAGATGTTTTCATAAATACACTCACACGGACGCCCAAGTGCACTTTGCGCCCTATTGGATAGTGTTTACAAAATCACGTTTCTCGAAGGCCGGTATTGAAACGCCAATTACATCACTTGTATGTCATATTCAGCGGCGACAAATGAATCACTGAATTCTAAGGCTGGGACGGGTACTCGGGTACTCGAATCCGGGTCGGGTACAGCTGGAATCGAGTCCTATTTGTAGGAATCGAGTATCCGGAAAGGGAGAGAGCTCTGTAATGACAAGGGCAGACAATAGCTTGTATTTTTCATTTTTGACGTAACACACATTTACATCATTGAGTGAGTGAGTGAGTGAGTGAGTGAGTTTAGTTTTACGCCGCACTCAGCAATATTCCAGCTATATAGCGGCGGTCTGTAAATAATCGAGTCTGGACCAGACAATCCAGTGATCAACAACATGAGCATCGATGTGCGCAATTGGGAACCGATGACATATGTCAACCAAGTCAGCGAGTCTGACCACCCGATCCCGTTATTCGCCTCTTACGACAAGCATGGGTTACTGAAGATCCATATTCTAACCCGGAAATTCACAGGTTTTTACATCTTTGGTATTGTCCGATTAATGGAGCATAGCTTTAATGACTGTAATTTATCTGTGCATGAGCAGCGAGTAGTTAAGTTACAGTAGCAGCAGGAACAAAACGTTCGTTATACTCTACATTGGTTAAACAGACGTAAATTAAATAGCTGAGGTCAGTTTTAATGTCTTATTACCAACTGTTCAAGTTTTCTACAATAATCTCTGTCAAATCGTGATTGAATATTCAGAAAGTTGACCCGAATGTATTTCTTACATTTCCGGGTACTCGATTCCGACTCGGGTAAGTACATGCGGGTACTCGATTCCATTGTTTCCTACTCGTCCCAGCCGTACTGAATTCCTCATACATTTTAGAATCTAATTACAATTGGTCTTTTTGGCACCAATACCAAGTGTCTAGATAAAGTGAAACGAAAGATATTGGGGGTGGAAACAACTGCTGTGCTCGAAAGACACCTGTTTGAAATGTAAACAAAGAAAATTTCAGACTTTACACTGTGTAGCATTTTCTCAATTTTTCAGACACCCATTTGCATGGAAAGAGCATAGTAGCGAGAAATAGGAAATTAAAAATAGATACAATACAGGAATGTGATGTGTTTACACGAAACTGTCATGTTTCTGTGCTGCGTGACGCCATGACTGACGCAAAATCACGCAGAACGACAACGGTAATAATCGGCAATTCTGGCTTCTTTTCTTTCTTAAAATGGGAGTGTATTTGGCAATTTCTCTGAGGTGAAGGTCGGTAGAATAAGAGTATACACAATCACCATATCCCGCCGATTACACTTTCAGTATCATAATGTAATCGTTCGGATATTTTTTCATGAAACTAATTTAATTATCTACATGTAGCCTTGTTCAATATCATATCATACGTGGGTATAGGGTGTACGTGTTATATTCTTTGAAAGTGTTTGTTTGAATAATATTTACAGAAGAAATTCACACATTTAGTGTAGTAAAGCATATATAAACCTTTCCACAAGTGTTAAAAGATGAAACGTAGGCATCATGTACTTGTACAACATGTATTTTAGTTCCTATGATGTGCATAGATACAGTTTCGTATGTAACTCTTCGTCAGAATAATTTCCAATATCGAAGTCCAGTCCACGATACACCCTATCCTTTCTTTGCTGAACTGGCATCATGAAAGCAGTGTTAGCCATGAACGCCATTTACGAGTTAACCACACTGTTAAAAAGTTAGCGGCGGACCTTAGGTGTGTTAACTTAACGTCACGTTAACAGCCTGTTAAAAGTTAACAGAGTTTTGAACAACAAGATAACCCTCTGTTATTTGGTAACAGTCGGTTAAATGTACTTAACAGGGCCCGGTTGTTCAATACTCGGTTATCTTAACTGCCGGTTTAATCCTTAACCGGCCGTTAGGTAACCGAACGTTAAATATGCGTTGTTCAAAACATGGTTAGTCATGCCGTTAGCTAACGTCGCCGTCAAAGTTTAACAGTGTGGTTAACGTCACTGGTTAGCTTCCATATATCCCACAATTCCGTTTTCTGTTTACTTCCGGATTACCAAAAATGGAATCGCGAAATGTCGCCTGCACCCCAAGGAAAAAGAGAAGTCGAAATTTCTTTGCTGACGATGAGAATGTAATCCAGTCAATGGTTGAGACCAACTCTATAGTTTATCATAGGCATGCGAATGTCGTAGCGCTACGAACGCTTGTATTGGAACACAAGGTTCCAGACGTTTGCATATATATTTCAAAGACATATGATCCCAGCTCTGTGTGGGACTTACTTCAATTCCGACAACAGAAAAGACATTTTAATGAGCAACTATAGCACAGCTATAGATAAAATATGATGAATCCATGAAAATACATGTAATATTAATACTAGAAGCATGTTTTCAGTGGATAGAATATTTACAAATATTACACACAGGAGTTACGCTTAGACGGCTACAGTCTTAATGAATCTTTGAATTTCCACAAGACCTATCGCTCACTTTTCACTCCTTAAATTGTCATGACTGTATGGCCAAGTCATTAAGATGCTATCAATATCATTTATTGATTATTTGCCAAGTCTGTCAAAAATTGTAATGTATGAACACATATCGCGAAATCTTTTAACATCAAACAATATAGATGTTGTGCCAATAATACCATTAGCTTTTATCTGAAATATGCATTCAATGCCAATAGAAACTTAATATGTTACTAGCACCACGTGGAAGTAATCAAACTGTAATTGTACTATAGGCCCCAGGGCCAACACTGCTGAATTTAATCGATCTATTATTCGACCTTACTGTTGAAAGGAATCTCATGAATAAAACTGTGCAATATCGTCATTATCTGAACGCCTTCACAGACGCATATTCCGGAAAGATGTCTTGAAAAACATGAAGCTGCGTCTAATTTATAGATGAACATAATTTCCTCGATACTCATTAATCAGTTGAACCTTCATTTAGTTCAATTCACAAGTGACTGCAGAAAATGCATAATTCTTTTTAATGACTTCAAGGTCGGAAAACATGTATCATATTTCATAAGTGTATTATAGAACGCTGTAGTAGATGAACATAATTTCCTCGATACTCATTGATCAGATGAACCTCCATTTAGTTCAATTCACAAGTGACTATAGAAAATGCATAGATAGTTCTTTTCAATTTCTTCAAGGACGGAAAACATGTACACATGTATTATATTTCATAAGTGTATTATAAAACGCTGCAACGATTCGGCAGAGAAATACTATTGTGCCATTGTATTCCTTATATAAACTACATCAGTGTATAACATTAGCATTCAGATATTGTTATAAAATAAGTTTAAAATTCCAAACATTATCGTGTAAAATGACAAGAGATAGTGTTGTATTCGCTGTGACAAAAAAGGGTTTCGATATTCAAATATGAAATTTAATCAAAGTGACTACGAAGTAGGCCTGCATATCACTCATAACTCACAACGTTTCGCGAAGGCCGGTATTGAGACGCCAATTACATCACATATATTTCATATTCAGCGGCGACAAATGCATCACTGAATTCTAAGGCTGGGACGGGTACTACGGTACTCGAATCCGGGTCGGGTACAGCTGGAATCGAGTCCTATTTCTAGGAATCGGGTACCCGGAAAGGGAGAGAGCTCTGTAATGACAAGGGCAGACAATAGCTTGTCTTTTTCGGTTTTGACGTAACACACATTTACATCATTGAGTGAGTGAGTTTAGATTTACGCCGCACTCAGCAATATTCCAGCTATATATGGCGGCGCTCTGTAAATAATCGAGTCTGGCTGAGACAATCCAGTGATCAACAACACTGGAGCATCGATGTGTGCAATTGGGATACGATGACATGTGTCAACCAAGTCAGCGAGTCTGACCACCCGATACCGTTATAGTTGCCTCTTACGACAAGCATGGGTTACTGAAGATCAATATTCTAACCCGGAAATTCACGGGTTTTTCCATCATTGGTATTGTCCGATTAATGGAGCATAGTTTTAATATTCAGAGGTTGACCCGAATATTGAATTTCTTACATTTCCGGGTACTCGATATCGATTCGGGTAAGTACATGCGGGTACTCGATTCCCTTTTTTCCTACTCGTCCCAGCCCTACTGAATTCCTCATACATTTTAGAATCTAATTACAACTGGTCTTTGTCACCAATACCAAGTGTCTAGATAAACTGAAACGAAAGATATTGGAGGTGGAAACGAATGCTGTGCTCGAAAGACAACACCTGTTTGAAATGTAAACAAAGAAAATTTCGAACTTTATACTGTGAAACATTTTCTCAATTTTCCGACACCCATTTGCATGGAAAGAGCATAGTAGCGAGAAATAGGAAATTAAAAATAGATGCAATACAGGAATGTGATGTGTTTATACGAAACTGTCAAGTTTCTGTGCAGCGTGACGCCCTGACTGACGCAAAATCACGCAGAACGACAACGGTAATAATCGGCATTTCTGGCCGCTTCTTCTCTTTCTTAAAATGAAAACGATAAAAACATGTAACAAGACACAGATAGTCAGAATCATTCTGATTACTTACATCTCATATTTATGTACAAACGATTCCTGAATCAAGGGAAGGGTCCTCGCATGTCTGCCGCCATTTTTTAAGAAATCTCAACGGTAGTGATGTCATACGTTAACATTGTTGTACATATTTGGCAATTTCTCTGAGGTGAAGGTCGGTAGAATAAGAGTATACACAATCACCCGCCAATTACACTTTCAGTATCATAATGTAATCATTCGGATATTTTTTCATAAAAGTAATTTAATTATCTACATTTAGTCTTGTTCAATATCATATCATACGTGGGTATAGGGTGTACGTGTTTGATTCTTTGAAAGTGTTTGTTTGAATAATATTTACAAAAGAAATTCACACATTAAGTGTAGTAAAACATATATAAACCTTTACACAAGTGTTAAAATATGAAACGTAGGCATCATGTTCTTGTACAACATGTATTTTAGTTCCTATGAAGTGCATAGTTACAGTTTCGTATCTAACTCTTCGTCAGAATAATTTCCAGTATCGAAGTCCAGTCCACGATACACCCTATCCTTTCTTTGCTGAACTGGCCTCATGAAAGCAGTATTAGCCATGAACGTCATTTGCGAGTTAATCACACTGTTAAAAAGTTAGCGGCGGTCCTTAGGTGTATTAACTTTACGTCACGTTAACAACCTGTTTAAAGTTAACAGAGTTTTGAACAACAAGATAACCCTCTGTTATTAGTTAACGGTCGGTTAAATGTACTTAACGGCTGGTTAAAAGATAACCGAGTTTTGAGTAACCGGGCCCTGATAGACGACAGTGTGTCTCTGTTAATCGAACATTATCAAAAACTAAATGTTACTGCAGGGGTTCCTCAAGGATCTGCCCTTGGTTAATTTGTGTTCCTTGTATATATCAATGATTTACCTGGAAATTTACAAAATATCACTATAATGTTGGCCGATGACACATCAATCGGTGTTGCGGGAAAATATGAAAAAATCCGAAGAAGCAACTCTCAACTATGATTTAGCCCAATTGAATAAATGGGCAGAAAAGTGGTGTGGTGTGTTCTAACGGTTATATCTAGCATACTTTAAGACATAGAGGGGGCTTGGTGGTGGTAACGGTTATATCTCAAATACATGTAGAGGCGGGAGGCCTAACGGGTATGAACAACAATAAAAACTTTCATGCATTTATGACCCACATTTTCGAACCTTTTATCAGTCTCTAAAAGGGAGCTGGCAATAGATTTTAATGAGCTTCGTCCTTCAAGCCTGAAAACCTGTTAATATGGTTGATTAATCCTTTGTCATTTATCAAAAAAAGTAGTGAGGTTGTGCTTTAAATATTGTTATAGATTTCTAACATATATGGACACTATTAGGACGTTGGTAACTGTCATCAGACATTATTTGACGACATTTCTCATGGTTTGAATATAGCCGACTTCATAGAAGATAAATATCAGTTTACAACACAACTGCCTAAATCTTGGTATTTTCGGAACCAGAGAAGGGATATGCCGATATTTAGGTCGTTAACCTATCATAGTATGGTCACGAATATAATTTTCTATTTATTACCGAAGTCTTTAATTGCGGAAATTACGCGATCATCTACTTTCCAACAAAGGCAGGCTCCCCGTCATCGTTGTATTTAGAAGGCGGCTTCTTAGAAGCAACGTGACGTCATAACATTGTTCATGACATCATGTCACCATGACAAAGTGATATTTTACCCGGTGCATATCGCATGAAAACAAATTATCTCCGATATGTTTGCCCTCGTATGTTATAAGCATTGTTATTATCATTCTTTGAGGTTAATGCCACCCGTTGAATTCTTTGTTGTATTTTGAGCGGTGAAACTAAATAAATGATTTCTTTGGTCTACCCATAAAAATTAAGGTGTCAACTTCCACTGTATACCTTACAGAAAGAAGTTTTGACTTTACTTTGATAACGAGCACATCTGATCGATTCCTTGAAGCAAATGATGCAATTCAATATCATTTCTACATTTTATTTTAAATGCATTAATCAAATACAACAAATGAGTAGACAGATTGACTGCTATGTGGCAAGGAATAACCAGGCGCCAGCGATTTATGATATCCTTAGCAAATGTAACTTAAAATTCCCTCTCATAAAAATACAATAATATGTAGTAATATGATGAAGAAAATAATACCAACCAGGTTAAACTATGACAACGCAATATCTGAATGTATGATCGAAACATAAATCATAATGAATCACATATGATCAAAACATAAAATTGACTTCAAATATATCCTTGCGTCAACATTGAAAATAATTCGAAAATTAAGAAGAAGAAACGTACATTTCAAAGCGTAAACAAACAATATCCTGTTATTTTGGGATATGCTATGAAGAACTTCAAAATGTAATAGAAATAACATTAAATTATTGAAAGCTATTGCTCGTAAAATATGTCCTTGCGTCAACATTGAAAATAACTCCATAATGAAAAACAATCAACTTTATGAAATCCTAGGTTTCCTGTTTTGCTTCCAGATCCATTGCTGAAGTGCCGAATTGTGGCATTTCCCCAAGACAAGAGCAGATTCACTTTTGGTAACACCAACACAATATCCGTGAGATTTGAGCAACACGTGACCTTCCAGACTGATCACCTCCCACTCCTGGTTCCCTCTCAGACCGTGGCACTTCTTCGTCACAACATTATCTCCATATCCTGAATCTAAACATTGTCCTCCAATTCTAATCTCACGACGATCTGTGAAATCCCATAGTTGATTTCCTTTCCCATGACAAGAGTACAACAAAACATTGACTTTATCCCCATTCTGTCTGCCCCCCGAGTCGAGACAGTCGATACCAAGCTCAACATTACGTATTAGACCTGTGTAAATACCGTTCCCTGGGATGAACTGATATGGATTAACATTTGTCAAGTAAAACTCAAATGGATGACATTTTAGTGAATCTCTGAGAGCTATCCTATCAGAAATGTCACCATAATCCGCAATGCTACCGTCATAATTGTCAGTGTAATGTTTGTACTTGTCCAACCATACGTTGGACACTCGAGCTATGTTTCTTTTGTACCTGATGTCACTTTCTTCTGATGGTCGATGAGGATGGTACATGTGCGCTACATTCGAACAGGGAATGATCTCCAGTCCACCTCCACAGAGCCACGTCTTGATAGATAACTCGGTATTCTCCCCGCCCCAGATTTCCAAACCAGGATCAAACATTCCAAGTTTCTTGAACCAACTCCTGCTGACGGCAATGACACATCCAACCATGGCTGGAGACCGAACTGGATCAGTCTCCCGTGTTCTCTTCTTCCACTCCTCTTCTGACATGGAGGACCAGGTGAATAAAAGATTTGGGAAGGTTAGAGTGGGTATTAAAAGACTCTTTCGCTTCCCCCATTCGTGGATTTTGACGATTTTGAAGCTTCTAGAATCTAATGAGTGAAGGGTAGGGGTAGTTATTATACTCTGATTTTCGGCAATCCTTGTCACCAGTGGTTCCAGCCAGCCAGGAAAACATTCACAGTGTGCGTCCATGAACACTGCTACAGGAGCAGTAGACTGTTGAAAGCCTATCATCCGCGCTCTTATCAAACCCTGCCGGGACTCAGCTCGCAGTAGCTGCACTTTCCTGAATCGGGAGACATATTCCTCTAACGGTTCCTTCAGAACCTTGTCTGTGGACGCATCGTCCACTAAGATGACCTCCTTGATGAGATGAGGTGGAGTGTTGTCCATGATGCTGTGGATAGTCCGTAACACGACTGACCAGTGCTCGTTGTAGAAGATAATGATCACACTGGTTTCAGGGAGACTGAGGTCTGTGTACAACGAGTGACATCCTTTAAGACGGATATCAGGCAGAGATCTCTGGAGAGGTATGAGACTACTGGTATAACTGGAGTACTCCCTCTGCTCCAAACTCCTCTGGAACTTCTCGGCTTCTTCTTTGGGTAGTTTCGACACATCTAACAATAATCCTGTCCCACCGACTCCTGGATGCGTCAGATTCATTTGGGCAAACACGAGTTTCACATTGGGATCGTCGGGATGGTGAAGACTTAACAAGGGATCTGGCAATTCACGAGACAAGTCATTGTGATTCGCCCTTATACTATACATCAGAGCGACAATGACGCTTATTAATAAACAAATAAAGACCATTCGTCGTTTCCTTAGCTGTCTGCATGGTGAGGCCATCGTGTATAATTTCAACGCAACATGAACGTTCAATATGAAACACAGTATCGATCAAAGTTCGCAGGTTGATTCGACACACGCCTGGGATATCGAACAGTCATGAATATTCAATAGTTCGGTCTGAAGTGTCTCCACGAAGCAACGTTTGTAGGTATGGGGCATTTTACACGTTTCGCTCTGTATAATCATTGTAGTATGCATGGACAGCTTTCTCAACAAACTGTCCACCGTCAATGACTGTGAGAATAAGAAATAACTTTCACATATGATAACAGATTGTTATAAAAATTGCAAATATTTACACAAAAAGATATATCTTGCTATCTCTCCCAGTATGTACTGTTGTCCTTCAGGTCAACAGTTGGCTTGTAATTGGATGTGTTTGTGGGGTTGGGTGCTGTCAGAAAAGAATAAATGAGGAAATATTTTAATTATCAAACAGACAAATTTGTCAACCTCAAGCCATACAAATGTTAGGCATAAAGTTTGTGAAACGTTACGTTGGATTATCAGACTTGACCATATTCGTAAACGAAATATCTGAATAAGTTGTAAGCTGGAAGTTCGGGCAATGATATTGGCGAAACTAATATAAATTTACATACCAGCTCCGTTTCTGGAATACTAGCTAGTACATATGCAATGAAATATGCAAAAATAGTAATAAAGAAAATGCTTATTGAATAATATTCAAGGGAAGTCTTGAAAGTCTATGAAGAAAATCCAGCGGACTGTTCTTGAGATATCTCGTTGTACATTGTACATGTACATTGGCTGCTATTGAGGCAGCAGCGTGTACATTGTTGTTATTCAGGCAGCAGATGGCATGTTATTATCCCATTTACATGTACATTCTTTGCTATTCAACCATTAACCATTAAGTTTTACGCCGCACTCATGTATTAATATTTGTCGCCTTGTAGGGCTGGCAGTGGAAGCATCTTTACGTTTGAAACTTGTATAGTTTCTTGAATACTGTCGTTCGATGTAATAAGAGAAAACTAAAATCGCAAACCTTACAACTAACATTGACAGAATTCAAGCCGTTAACATAATCAATTCCACATTACTTCTACATTTGAAATTGAATTTCCTTCCACCATACGTTTAACACATGCAACATACCATCAAATAAACAGCTGTGCTCTTTTGAAAGTGTCGCCAACGCTAATCCGGTGTTGCTCCCTCCATTCACATACGATGTGTTCACCTGGGCCCCGTTTCACAGCGCAGCGACTGTCGTACCTCCTATACTGTTGGGATGGTGGGGTAGCCTAGTGGTTAAAGCGTTCGCTCGTCACGCCAAAGACCCGGGTTCGATTCCCCACATCGGTACAATATGTGAAGCCCATTTCTGGTGTCCCCCGCCGTGATATAACTGGAATATGGCTAAAAGCGGCGTAAAACCAAACACACACACTCACTCACTCCTATACTGTAACATAGACTTAGGACAGTCGTAGCTCTAAGATAGCTTTGTGAAACCGGGTCCTGATGTCTGAGCTGATCTGAACTTGGCCTTTTCTTTAATTCAGAAAAAAAACTAAACATCCTTTAATAGGAATTACAATTGCCACAAGACAAATATAATAGTAACAAAGTTCACAGGATAATATCTTTTATTTACAAAAGGTCATCCCTGCCTCACTACGTGATATATTCCACACCACACATAGTGAGTCTGGAGACTACAATCAACAGGAGACGACCAGAGTCACCCACTCGAGAAACATACTTTCTACAAAATAACAGTAAGTCTTCACACAGTTGTCGATACGCATGATGGGAACAACACTTCCAGACACAGGCAACAAGGGCAGCCATTTTGGATTACGCAAATCCTCCAGTTTCTAATGATTTGCCTCGGTTATCAATTTACTACTACAATATTTACTACAGCAATACTCACATCGCTTTCTGCTGAAAAATTCACCTGGCAAACAGACTACAAATCTGAATATTATGTTGTAAGTGTTCGATCAGGGGTCAAATCCAGCAAGTCTGCAGATCTTTTCTAACTAGGTGTTAATGTAAAATAATAAGATTTGGCAGAAAACTAGTCCCTCATCTTAAGACTAGTGGCATGTGTGTACCCAGATTGATGTGTCTATCCCTGGAATCATTGGTCATTCAATGACCTCCATAATTAATCATGTACTGAACAATATTTGTCCAAATGGAGAAAAAGTACGAGATAACCATACTCCTTCTAACTGACAGGAGCAAATATTTTATCTTTGTCAACGATACTAATACATTCCATTTAACGCTGACACAACAATAGTGACTTTACTATCTTTAAATTCCATTACGGGTTAAAAAATACATTTACACTGAAAAGGAGTTGTCTGCCCCTTGTCTCATCATCCATATCTCTAAGTTCAACTAAGAAGAAAAAAACATGTTAATATTTCCATCACCTTTTGATCATGTTCAATGAGACAAAGAATAGCAGTTCTTGAAATCAATCTATAACATATATTTCTCTCTTTCATACCTGTAGCATCTACGTACAATAACAAACTTGGACACGAGGGCGACGTTTACAGGTCATCACGGACTGATTATTTCATGCACATACTTTACCATACTCAACCATCCAATCCTCACACCCGTGAAGGTCCGGGTTAGAATGAACCTTCAGTAACCCATGCTTGTCGTAAGAGGCGACTAACGGGATCGGGTGGTTAGGCTCGCTGACTTGGTTGACACATGTCATCAGTTCCCAATTGCGCACATCGATGCTCATGCTGTTGATCACTGGATTGTCTGGTCCAAACCCGATTATTTACAGACCGCCGCCATTTATCTGGAATATTGCTGAGTGCGGTGTAAAACTAAACTCACTCACTCACTCACTCCAATCCTCACGTCTTTTTGATTTGTCATAGCAAATGTCTTCATCAACAATAGAATACTGATAAGAATGATAGAAAACCTGCTTTCTCTGTGTACTGGGAACTGAATATAAAATATATGTTTATGAAATCCTAGGTTTCCTGTTTTGCTTCCAGATCCATTGCTGAAGTGCCGAATTGTGGCATTTCCCCAAGACAAGAGCAGATTCACTTTTGGTAACACCAACACAATATCCGTGAGATTTGAGCAACACGTGACCTTCCAGACTGATCACCTCCCACTCCTGGTTCAGTCTCAGACCGTGGCAGTTCCGCATCACAACGTTCTCTCCATATCCTGAATCTAAACATTGTCCTCCAATTCTAATCTCACGACGTTCTGTGAAAACCCATAGTTGATTTCCTTTCCCATGACAAGAGTACAACAAAACATTGACTTTATCCCCATTCTTTCTGCCCCCCGAGTCGAGACAGTCGATACCAAGCTCAACATTACGTATTAGACCTGTGTAAATACCGTTCCCTGGGATGAACTGATATGGATTAACATTTGTCAAGTAAAACTCAAATGGATGACATTTTAGTGAATCTCTGAGAGCTATCCTATCAGAAATGTCACCAAAATCCGCAATGCTACCGTCATAATTGTCACTAAAGTGTTTGTACTTGTCCAACCACACATTGGATACACGGGCTATGTTTCTGTTGTACGCGATCCTACGTTTTTCTGATGGTCGATGAGGATGGTACAAGTGCGCTACATTCGAACAGGGAATGATCTCCAGTCCACCTCCACAGAGCCACGTCTTGATAGATAACTCGGTATTCTCCCCGCCCCAGATTTCCAAACCAGGATCAAACATTCCAAGTTTCTTGAACCAACTCCTGCTGACGGCAATGACACATCCAACCATGGCTGGAGACCGAACTGGATCAGTCTCCCGTGTTTCTCTTCTTCCACTCCTCTTCTGACATGGAGGACCAGGCGAAGAAAAGATTTGGGAAGGTTAGAGTGGGTATTAAAAGACTCTTTCGCTTCCCCCATTCGTGGATTTTGACGATTTTGAAGCTTCTAGAATCTAATGAGTGAAGGGTAGGGGTAGTTATTATACTCTGATTTTCGGCAATCCTTGTCACCAGTGGTTCCAGCCAGCCAGGAAAACATTCACAGTGTGCGTCCATGAACACTGCTACTGGAGCAGTAGACTGTTGAAAGCCTATCATCCGGGCTCTTATCAAACCCTGCCTGGACTCAGCTCGCAGTAGCTGCACTTTCCTGAATCGGGAGACATATTCCTCTAACGGTTCCTTCAGAACCTTGTCTGTGGACGCATCGTCCACTAAGATGACCTCCTTGATGAGATGAGGTGGAGTGTTGTCCATGATGCTGTGGATAGTCCGTAACACGACTGACCAGTGCTCGTTGTAGAAGATAATGATCACACTGGTTTCAGGGAGACTGAGGTCTGTGTACAACGAGTGACATCCTTTAAGACGGATATCAGGCAGAGATCTCTGGAGAGGTATGAGACTACTGGTATAACTGGAGTACTCCCTCTGCTCCAAACTCCTCTGGAACTTCTCGGCTTCTTCTTTGGGTAGTTTCGACACATCTAACAATAGTCCTGTATCACCGACTCCTGGATGCTTCAGATTCATTTGAGCAAACACGAGTTTCACATTGGGATCGTCGGGATGGTGAAGACTTAACAAGGGATCTGGCAATTCACGAGACAAGTCATTGGGATTCGCCCTTATACTATACATCAGAGTGACAATGACGCTTATTAATAAACAAATAAAGACCATTCGTCGTTTCCTTAGCTGTCTGCATGGTGAGGCCATCGTGTATAATTTCAACACAACATGAACGTTCAATATGAAACACAGTATCGATCAAAGTTCGCAGGTTGATTCGACACACGCCTGGGATATCGAACAGTCATGAATATTCAATAGTTCGGTCTGAAGTGTCTCCACGAAGCAACGTTTGTAGGTATGGGGCATTTTACACGTTTCGCTCTGTATAATCATTGTAGTATGCATGGACAGCTTTCTCAACAAATTGTCCGCCGTCAATGACTGTGAGAATAAGAAATAACTTTCACATATGATAACAGATCGTTATAAATATTGCAAATATTTACACAAAAAGATATATCTTGCTATCTCTCCCAGTATGTACTGTTGTCCTTCAGGTCAACAGTTGGCTTGTAATTGGATGTGTTTGTGGGGTTGGGTGCTGTCAGAAAAGAATAAATGAGGAAATATTTTAATTATCAAACAGACAAATTTGACAACCTCAAGCCATACAAATGTTAGGCATAAAGTTTGTGAAACGTTACGTTGGATTATCAGACTTGACCATATTCGTAAACGAAATATCTGAATAAGTTGTAAGCTGGAAGTTCGGGCAATGATATTGGCGAAACTAATATAAATTTACATACCAGCTCCGTTTCTGGAATACTAGCTAGTACATATGCAATGAAATATGCAAAAATAGTAATAAAGAAACTGCTTATTGAATAATATTCAAGGGAAGTCTTGAAAGTCTATGAAGAAAATCCAGCGGACTGTTCTTGAGATATCTCGTTGTACATTGTACATGTACATTGGCTGCTATTGAGGCAGCAGCGAGTACATTATTGTTATTCAGGCAGCAGATGGCATGTTATTATCCCATTTACATGTACATTCTTTGCTATTCAACCATTAACCATTAAGTTTTACGCCGCACTCATGTATTAATATTTGTCGCCTTGTAGGGCTGGCAGTGGAAGCATCTTTACGTTTGAAACTTGTATAGTTTCTTGAATACTGTCGTTCGATGTAATAAGAAAAAAACTAAAATCGCAAACCTTACAACTAACATTGACAGAATTCATGCCGTTAACATAATCAATTCCACATTACTTCTACATTTGAAATTGAATTTCCTTCCACCATACATTTAACACATGCAACATACCATCAAATAAACAGCTGTGCTCTTTTGAAAGTGTCGCCAACGCTAATCCGGTGTTGCTCCCTCCATTCACATACGATGTGTTCACCTGGGCCCCGTTTCACAGCGCAGCGACTGTCGTACCTCCTATACTGTTGGGATGGTGGGGTAGCCTAGTGGTTAAAGCGTTCGCTCGTCACGCCAAAGACCCGGGTTCGATTCCCCACATCGGTACAATATGTGAAGCCCATTTCTGGTGTCCCCCACTGTGATATAACTGGAATATGGCTAAAAGCGGCGTAAAACCAAACACACACACTCACTCACTCCTATTCTGTAACATAGACTTAGGACAGTCGTAGCTCTAAGATAGCTTTGTGAAACCGGGTCCTGATGTCTGAGCTGATCTGAACTTGGCCTGAACTTGGCCTTTTCTTTAATTCAGAAAAAAAACTAAACATCCTTTAATAGGAATTACAATTGCCACAAGACAAATATAATAGTAACAATCAGTTCACAGGATAATATCTTTTATTTACAAAAGGTCATCCCTGCCTCACTACGTGATAAATTCCACATCACACATAGTGAGTCAGGAGACTACAATCAACAGGAGACGACCAGAGTCACCCAGTAACAGTAAGTCTTCACACAGTTGTCGATACGCATGATGGGAACAACACTTCCAGACATAGGCAACAAGGGCAGCCATTTTGGATTACGCAAATCCTCCAGTTTCTAATGATTTGCCTCGGTTATCAATTTACTACTGCAATATTTACTACAGCAATACTCACATCGCTTTCTGCTGAAAAATTCACCTGGCAAACAGACTACAAATCTGAATATTATGTTGTAAGTGTTCGATCAGGGGTCAAATCCAGCAAGTCTGCAGATCTTTTCTAACTAGGTGTTAATGTAAAATAATAAGATTTGGCAGAAAACTAGTCCCTCATCTTAAGACTAGTGGCATGTGTGTACCCAGATTGATGTGTCTATCCCTGGAATCATTGGTCATTCAATGACCTCCATAATTAATCATGTACTGAACAATATTTGTCCAAATGGAGAAAAAGTACGAGATAACCATACTCCTTCTAACTGACAGGAGCAAATATTTTATCTTTGTCAACGATACTAATACATTCCATTTAACGCTGACACAACAATAGTGACTTTACTATCTTTAAATTCCATTACGGGTTAAAAAACAAAAATACATTTACACTGAAAAGGAGTTGTCTGCCCCTTTGTCTCATCATCCATATCTCTAAGTTCAACTAAGAAGAAAAACATGTTAATATTTCCATCACCTTTTGATCATGTTCAATGAGACAAAGAATAGCAGTTCTTGAAATCAATCTATAACATATATTTCTCTCTTTCATACCTGTAGCATCTACGTACAATAACAAACTTGGACACGAGGTGGACGTTTACAGGTCATCACGGACTGATTATTTCATGCACATACTTTACCATACTCAACCATCCAATCCTCACACCCGTGAAGGTCCGGGTTAGAATGAACCTTCAGTAACCCATGCTTGTCGTAAGAGGCGACTAACGGGATCGGGTGGTTAGGCTCGCTGACTTGGTTGACACATGTCATCAGTTCCCAATTGCGCACATCGATGCTCATGCTGTTGATCACTGGATTGTCTGGTCCAAACCCGATTATTTACAGACCGCCGCCATTTATCTGGAATATTGTTGAGTACGGTGTGAAACTAAACTCACTCACTCCAATCCTCACGTCTTTTTGATTTGTCATAGCAAATGTCTTCATCAACAATAGAATACTGATAAGAATGATAGAAAACCTGCTTTCTCTGTGCACTGGGAACTGAATATAAAATATATGTTTATGAAATCCTAGGTTTCCTGTTTTGCTTCCAGATCCATTGCTGAAGTGCCGAATTGTGGCATTTCCCCAAGACAAGAGCAGATTCACTTTTGGTAACACCAACACAATATCCGTGAGATTTGAGCAACACGTGACCTTCCAGACTGTTCACCTCCCACTCCTGGTTACGTCTCAGACCGTGGCAGTTCCGCATCACAACGTTCTCTCCATATCCTGAATCTAAACATTGTCCTCCAATTCTAATCTCACGACGTTCTGTGAAAACCCATAGTTGATTTCCTTTCCCATGACAAGAGTACAACAAAACATTGACTTTATCCCCATTCTTTCCGCCTTCCAAATATAGACAGAGTGTAGAAAACTCAACATTTCGTATTGGACCTCTGTAAATACCGTTCCCTGGGATGAATTGATCTGGATAAACGTGTGTCAAATAAACTCAAATGGATGACATTTCAGTGAATCTCTGAGTGCTATCCTATCCGAAATGTCACCATAATCCGCAATGCTACCGTCACAATTGTCAGTGTAATGTTTGTACTTGTCCAACCATACGTTGGACACTCGAGCTATGTTTCTTTTGTACCTGATGTCACTTTCTTCTGATGGTCGATGAGGATGGTACATGTGCGCTACATTCGAACAGGGAATGATCTCCAGTCCACCTCCACATAGCCACGTCTTGATAGATAACTCGGTATTCTCCCCACCCCAGATTTCCAAACCAGGATCAAACATTCCAAGTTTCTTGAACCAACTCCTGCTGACGGCAATGACACATCCAACCATGGCTGGAGACCGAACTGGATCAGTCTCCCGTGTTCTCTTCTTCCACTCTTCTTCTGACATGGAGGACCAGGTGAAGAAAAGATTGGGGAAGGTAAGAGTGGGTATTAAAAGACTCTTTCGCTTCCCCCATTCGTGGATTTTGACGATTTTGAAGCTTCTAGAATCTAATGAGTGAAGGGTAGGGGGTAGTTATTATACTCTGATTTTCGGCAATCCTTGTCACCAGTGGTTCCAGCCAGCCAGGAAAACATTCACAATGTGCGTCCATGAACACTGCTACAGGAGCCGTAGACTGTACAAATCCCATCATCCGCGCTCTTATCAAACCCTGCCGGGACTCAGCTCGCAGTAGCTGTACTTTCCTGAATCGGGAGACATATTCCTCTAACGGTTCCTTCAGAACCTCGTCTGTGGACGCATCGTCCACTAAGATGACCTCCTTGATGAGATGAGGTGGAGTGTTGTCCATGATGCTGTGGATAGTCCGTAACACGACTGACCAGTGCTCGTTGTAGAAGATAATGATCACACTGGTTTCAGGGAGATTGAGGTCTGTGTACAACGAGTGACATCCTTTAAGACGGATATCAGGCAGAGATCTCTGGAGAGGTATGAGACTACTGGTATAACTGGAGTACTCCCTCTGCTCCAAACTCCTCTGGAACTTCTCGGCTTCTTCTTTGGGTAGTTTCGACACATCTAACAATAGACCTGTCCCACCGACTCCTGGATGCGTCAGATTCATTTGAGCAAACACGAGTTTCACATTGGGATCGTCGGGATGGTGAAGACTTAACAAGGGATCTGGCAATTCACGAGACAAGTCATTGGGATTCGCCCTTATACTATACATCAGAGTGACAATGACGCTTATTAATAAACAAATAAAGACCATTCGTCGTTTCCTTAGCTGTCTGCATGGTGAGGCCATCGTGTATAATTTCAACACAACATGAACGTTCAACATGAAAGACAGTATCGATCAAAGTTCGCAGGTTGATTCGACACACGCCTGGGATATCGAACAGTCATGAATATTCAATAGTTCGGTCTGAAGTGTCTCCACGAAGCAACGTTTGTAGGTAAGGGGCATTTTACACGTTTTGCGCTGTATAATCATTGTAGTATGCATGGACAGCTTTCTCAACAAATTGTCCACCGTCCGTCAATGACTGTGAGAATAAGAAATAACTTTCACTTATGATAACAGATCGTGATAAATATTTGCTATCTCTCCAAGTATGTATACTGTTGTCCTTCAGGTCAACAGTTGGCTTGTAAGTGGATGTGTTTGTGGGGTTGGGTGCTGTCAGAAAAGAATAAATGAGGAAATATTTTAATTATCAAACAGACAAATTTGACAACCTCAAGCCATACAAATGTTAGGCATAAAGTTTGTGAAACGTTACGTTGCATTATCAGACTTGACACTATTCGTAAACGAAATATCTGAATAAGTTGTAAGCTGGAAGTTCGGGCAATGATATTGGCGAAACTAATATAAATTTACACAACAGCTCCGTTTCTGGAATACTAGCTAGTACATAAGCAATGAAATATGCAAAAATAGTAATAAAGAAACTGCTTATTGAATAACATTCAAGGGAAGTCTTGAAAGTCTATGAAGAAAATCCAGCGGACTGTTCTTGAGATATCTCGTTCACAATCTTAACATGCAGTTTAACATGCTGAAATCTTCAAAGTGTCGCCGTGACCTTGAAAATTAAGTGAAGGTCACCAAAATCGACTGGACCCTGCGCCTTCCCTAGATAAAGCTTGGTGTTGAATATGAAGAAAATCTAGAGAACGGTTCTTGAGATATCTTGCTGACAAGGGTAACACGTTAAAGTCCCCTTGTGACCTTGAAATGAAGGTCAAGGTCACCAAACCTGACTGGGACCTTTCTTTTACTGTGATAAACGTGGGTACCAAATATGAAAAGAATCCAGTCAACCGTTCTTAGGATATTCCAATTCGTGCGTACGGACGGACGGACGGACGGAGCCTAATACTATATCCCCCGCTTCGCGCTAAACGCGCGGCGGGGGATAAAAAGCTGTATCCGCCCCTGTAGTACATTGCTATTGAGGCAGCAGCGTGTACATTGTTGTTATTCAGGCAGCAGATGGCATGTTATTATCCCATTTACATGTACATTCTTTGCTATTCAACCATTAACACGGCTATACAGGTATAATATACAACAATTTGAATTGATAATCAATAACCCATGCTTGTCGAAGGAGGCGACTAACGGTATTGAGAGGTCAGGCTCGCTGACGTGGTTAACACACACACGCACGCACGCACGCATACATGCACACACACACACACACACACACACACACACACACACACACACCTCTATATATGTGGGTTAAAACCATATACACTCGTTGTTCATATACTAATGAAATACAGTACACATTGTTCAGAAATAAAAGATATTGTTCTCCACACAAGTGTTCATGTTTATTTTCACTAGATAATGCTTATTCCTAAATGCATGAATTGTATTTTGTATTTGTAGTCATACTTACCGTATGCTACTTATATTGTTTGCCACTGGTTGTGTGTTTATATCATGCCATTGTCATTGTGACAATCGAAATACATTAAAATTGACATCTTTTCCATTGCCAATTTTGAATATATAATATATTCAAATTGAATATTTCTGGACAACAATTTAAATATACAACCATGTGAATGACAACCCAAATGCATTGTCAAAAAGTTACCCATTGTCAAATTGACAACTCAAGTTGTTATCTAAGGCACTTTTAGTTGTCAAATTGACAACGTTTTATTATATTCTTCGGTCAGTATATATAGATATAGAGACATCTCCTGAAGAAATCTGTTCCTGTAGTTATCCACTGGTGAGCTTAAACTCTTTGTAGTGAGTGAGTTTAGTTTACACTACTTTTAGCAAAGTTCCAACAATATCACGGTGGTGTACACATGGGGAATTGAACCCGGGTCTTCGGCGTGGCGAGCGACGCTTTAACCACTAGGCTACGCCACCGGCTGAAAATCTTTGTAAAGAACCTCAAATTTATCATCTTTTAACATTCCAGATTGCCCTCAAAGGGTCACCAAAGACTGACAAAACCTCACCTTATGAGTTTGCGTTCTGACCATATTAACATCCATATTTAGCTTGAAATGATGGAGGTCAAGGTCACTTTCCATTTTCATGTAAATCATTTGTAAGGTGCTGACAGAAAGATGATTTTTAAATCTTGGGTTCAAACCCATCATGAGAGTATCCTGCCAAGACAAAGGGACATAATCTGGACAGAGACCACTGTCCCCACATGTCCATGGTTACCTTCATCTTTGGTGACTTTCCTCTCAGCATATGATCAACAGACAAAAAACATGACGATACATGCTTCACCAATTCAATGTTTTGAATGAAAAGGTATAATTTCCATCAAATACTGTTAGGTTGGAATCTTTGGATTCAGAATATAACCCCACCAACCATTCACCTGTTTGAGCTAAAAGAGTGAGTGAGTGAGTGAGTGAGTGAGTGAGTGAGTGTGATCTTACACCGCTTTTAGCAATATTCCACTGTTTGAGCTAAAAGAGTGAGTGAGTGAGTGAGTATGATCTTACACCGCTTTTAGCAATATTCCAGCAATATCACGGCAGGGGACACCAGAAATAGGCTTCACACATTGTGCCCATTTTGGGAGGGGATGGGATCTTGGAAAGGTAACGGTGAAAATGGGTCATTTAACACCGGAAACTCCCTACCTTTTGCTCCTATGTACAAACCAATCATGTCCCAGATATGCTCCAAAGGGTTCAGATGTGGGGTACAGGGGTGTTTTGTGTTTATATATATATAGTATGACCAGAAATTATTGAGAATTTTAGGAATATGTTTAATTGGATTTCTAGTATAAACTACATTGACCAGCTATCAAGTGCTTGGTTTCATTCAAGAGAGAAAACTCCGTTAATCCTTTTTCATTAGTTTGTGAAGGGTTATCCCCCTTTGTTTACTTGCTAGCAGATGACATTTTCCGTGATCCTCAGTATGGATGCTTTAGAGAAGAGGAAGTTGATTTTAGAGTATTATAACAAGGACATCAGATCAGCTAAAGTGATTTCAAGTAGAACAGGCATCCCTTTGTCCACGTACTGTTTATCGTGTTTTGAAAAATATTGCAAATGGATATGGCATTGAGCACCAGGGAGGCGCAGGTAGGCCAAGAAAATTGACTGTCGGTGACAGGAGGCGGCTTTGTATTCTTGTTTCTTAAAACAAACGAAGGAGTGTTGAAAAGTTAAGGCTGGATATGATTGATAGAGGAACTGTGGCTGTCTGTAAGGAGACAATTAGAACTGAGCTGCATGCAATCGGTTGGCAGAAAAGTCGAGGAATTCCATCACCGATCATGAAACCTGAAAAAAAGGAGCGAAGGTTGAACTGGTGCTTACAGCACAGAAGTTTTAACTGGGACAGTGTGATTTTCTCAAATGAAAGTTCTGTGTGGCTGTTTCCTAATACACTGAAATTCTGGACCAAACAAACTGAAAAACCTTTGTATTAGCGCCCAAAGTACAGTCCGAAATTTCACGTGTGGGGGTGGCCTATCTGTGTTAGGGGCAACGCCCCTCTGTGTATTTGAAGGGATATGAACAGTGAGCGGTACACAGATATTCTCGAGGGACATTTACTGCCATCTGCTCACGTGTTCTATGGAAAGTTTTGGATTTTCCTGCAGGACAACGACCCAAAACATCGTTCAAAACATTCACAGGCCTGGTTTCGGACCCAATATGTGACATTATTAGATTGGCCAAGCTATAGCCCTGACCTAAATCCAACAGAACATGTTTGGCGACTTCTCAAAGAAAGTGTCAATAAGCAAAATCTGACAAATATTGCTGAAATGAAAGAAGAGGTGGTCCGATATTGGGACAGCATGGACCACGACTTTCTAACTTCTTTGATCAGTAGTATGCCCCGCCGCATTGAAGTCTGCATTACTGCCCATGGTGACTTGACAAAATACTAACTGTTCACCTGTCTTTGAATCTGGAGTTATGTTCTGCTAATATTCACATTAAATACGTGAGTAATGAGTTAAAAAACATTACAATCTTTAAATTCTCAATAATTTCTGGTTGTATTGTATGTATATTTAAAAGTACACTTGAAAACGGTTGAAGGTAGTTCACTCTTTTAGGCAATCTTGCGGATCCCTCTAAGACACGTTTGTGTATGTAGCCTGCTCTATCTGCAACACCATATACCTGAATATGATGATTGTTTATAACACACGTACGGAAGAAACATATCCGGACTCTGTCAATTAAATAATTTTCCCAATCGTCCACATAGTGCGGCCACCCACTTCTAAAAGTAATCATGCTTAGACAACGGTTCATGGAATCACTCCTCGTTTAAGGTATACAGGTATACAGACTTGATAGTCTTTACACTTCGACCAGACTTCTACGCACTTGTGACACGTCATTTGAGAAGATCAAGTGAGAAAAGGGTACTGCGCGATGTATATGACGGTTGTGTATGGAGTGAGTGAGTTTAGTTTGACACTGCACTCAGCAATACTCCAGCTACAGACCCGTGCCAGTTATATTTGGATACTTGACGTAACTTCCATCGACTTACATGTTAATTTAGTGTAGCATAAATAATTTTCATAAATTTAATTTTCGTATGATCCAAGTCAAATTTTGCACATTTGTGAGGAATCAACTTACCTAACAATCACGTAATTTCTGTTTAATTGTCCGTTGCTTATTTATCGAATGGCAACAATTTAATCAACATATGTACAGTGCCGTGAACTCCTTTAACATGGCGGCCTATGGGATTGTGCATTGTGGAACTATAGTAAGTTCATAAATGTGATGTCATTAGTTAAATAGTGGTCGGAAAATTGAACTGAAATTATGTGCGCAGAGCAGAGATGAAAATTATTCATGCTACACTTAAATAACATGTAAGTCTATGGATATGACGTCAAGTGTCCGAATATAACTGGCATGTGTCTGAAAATGGCAGCGGTCTGTAAATAATCGAATCTGGACCAGACAAGCCAGTGATCAACAGCATGAGCATCGATCTACACAACTGGGGCCTGACCACCTGATCCCGTTAGCCTCTTACGACAAGCATGGGAGTTAGTCAATACTGTGAAGTTTTGCCTCCATGTTAAATCTTGATTGACCTCAACCCTTCAACCATTCTCCTAACAGCGTTGGAGTTTGCCTTCTCCGTCATGAGCAAACGCTTTCACCACTGGGCTACCCTACCACCCCAACATGGACAAAAAACCTCTTGGTATTCCCCTTCACTCTTCAAAACAAGGATGTATGTAACAAGTGTACAAAGGAATGTGTTTCACATGAGACATGTACTCAGTGAACATATTAAAATTATAGTTTGAATATTCTTAAAAGAATGTATCACATGTATATGTTACAGTGAATGTGTCAAATCAGGAAATGTGTAAATATCCTGGAATATTTAGGAAATGTGTACATTTCCGATTCACTCAGTAAATGTACACATTTCCTGAAATTTTCAGAAAACTTACAAATTTCCTGATTTGAGGGCCTGATTTTTTACACATTTCCTGATATGAAGTTTTTGCTTAATTTGCAATGAAAACACAGGAGAATGGGCCAATATATGCTAATTAACATATACATGCACATGTATCTCATAAAAATCACTTGCACAAACATTGCAATCATTATGTCTCGGGCTTCTAGTTTACGGAGGATACATATAGGGATTGCTCAGAAAACTTCCAAAGAGGATACAGATATAATGAAAATGAAAGTACAAGCAAATCTAGTAAGGAAATATATCACATAATATCAGCATTTTCTCTGCCTTGTCTGGCACTATGGACGGCATCATATCTAGTTTCAAAATTATGCTGTTTATGCTTTCCTATTTATCAGTATCCTTACAGGGACAACTGACTCCTTTTTAGATTCTGAAATAAGAAGCAATTTTGTACATAAAATATTTAAAAACAAGAAGACAAAGTCATCAATATCCCCGCAATGGCAAAATACTCTTTACGAATATGTCTACTAGTTATGATTATGTGAAATGTTTTGGAGTGTATATAGCAAAGTGGAAGGAGAGTATTGAAAGATTTTTATGATCTGCTCCAGAAAGGATGACTACCACCAAATTCAGTTGAAGCCTAACTTGTTGCCATGGAAATGCAACAAGATGACATCTTCATAGTCACAGCCTCAGTCACGTTTCCATGGAAACCACAAAAAATATATTTGTATCTTCGGCTAACCATCAAATGGTACATCTATGGATCATGCTTGATATGTGTACCAAGTTTGATGAAGCTAGCATGTATAGTTTAGGACATCTGCTCCAGACAAGATGGCATCCTCATAGCCACAGCCCAAGTCACGTTTCCATGGAAACCGTATCAAATAAAATTCATATCTGGGTCTAATCCCCAAAAGGCACATCTAGGGATTATGGTTAACATGTGTACCAAGTTTGGTTAAGCCATCACCAATAGTTTAGGAGATATGCTTCGGACAAAGTGTGATGGATGCACGGGCGGACATTTCTCGTTTCTATAACCCCTGCGTGGGGATAATAATGCTAAAAATTAGGAGGAAGGGTTGTTATTGATTTTATACATGACATGCAAGGGGGTCACTTTCTTTGAACATAAATTTTAGGGGGTGTCATTCACATTGTACATGCTTCTCCATGAAAATCATCTATCTTCCTGCCCCCTCCACCACAGCCATCAGTACAAATACATGTTTCCTCATAAATAACTTTAACAGTTATCAGCCATTTCAGAATTCATCATGTGACCTATGAAAAAATTATACATATTTATATCATAAAGTAACCTCGAACAATTGATTGTGTGACTAGTTGAGTGCTTTTTTTACAGTTGATAGGTAGGGAGTGAAACAATTTATGATGTTCCCCCTCCCTCTCCCCCTCATCCCACCCCCAGAAGATTTTTTTTTTGCTGTACTTTGTTGTCAAAATACTGTGTGAAAAAATACCAAAAGTGTAATTGACCGGAACTGTGCACGCGTGATAAGATAACTGTTCCGCAGCCAATAGTGTTTTTCAAGTGTACACAACAAATAGTGTAAGGCAGTCACTGAAATAGAGCAACAACACAAAAAATCAGGTAACAATAAATTTCTTAAATAAATTTCTTTATTTCCCCCTGATATCTACAATTGTCACTGTAGAAAAATAAAAAGCACTGCTGTAAATCTTACTTTCACTTATTCATTATGCAGAACAAAATACATAAAAGACTGATATTACTGAAAAGTTTTTCAAATAATATATAACATTAACAATGAGGAAGCGAACATGTTGATATTTGAAGACACACACAACATACACCAGACATGGTTAAAGGCACAATTTCACACATTTTCGACAATATCTTGGTCTATATTACAACTTGTTCAGCTTGACCTGAGCTACTCTACATATGCATGACCCGGGAGGTCAAATGGCAAAAACGGCAGGTCAAGTTAACTTCATTAAATAGGGGAGCAGAGAATATAATTAATGTTGCATTGTGCAAAGCATGCATATATGGATTCGTTACAGATCCTGTCCGAAAACAACACTTCTGAAAAAATAATCATTTCATGTTTTAATTGAATTGTTTATAGTCTAGCTTGGTTTACTAACTTCACAACGTACAGACGTCAGTTGCTTTCACAATCCGATTCACTCTTGCTGTCACCCTCTGCACCCAGTTCAATTATTACTTTTTCTATTTCATGAATCGGGACATTAAACCATCTGTAGCTTCTTTTTTTAAAGGCAGTTAGGACATTTCTCGACACTGAGATGTCAAACGGCGACCTTGACTCGGCTGTTCGGACATGTTGACAATCAACTGACAAAGGTGCACCTATTCACAATAATAGACCCAACCAGTTGTGACACGGTCACGCAATGCATTAGTATTCACTTGATCAGGTCAAGCTGAACAAGCTGTATATATATATTGGGGGCATATGCACTCACTTTAGCTTCCTATTGATGTAATAAAAGACTCATTATTCCTTACAACTTGCCTGAAACCCATAATTGAAACTTCGAGGCGAACAGCTTCCAAACAGTGAACACTTGCCATATATTGAATGTAAACAATGTACATCGAAAACTGTCCCACGATGTGTTGTCAGTGTTTGCCAAACTGGTTTCAATCACAAGTTGTGAGTGTTTTTGTCTAGGACTGAGTTCTGTCTACCAAGGAGTTATAGGGTATTTATAAAGAGCGCTTCAAGGGACATAACACTTTAGGCTTCGCTTGAAATAACATTCGGGCAGTAGAGGGCCCCGAGACTCAATTTAATTCTTTGAACTTTTTAATTCAATATTGTAATCTAAATACGTAAGTTTTTGGGGGAATATATTATATGGTAGCTTCGCTGATGGCTGCTAGTATTATTGAGAGAAATGCATTATGTATTTTTAGAGAAGTGTGGTGTGAAATAGCGCCTTTAAACAACAATTGAAAATAACAGATGTCACTTTACCTTGCAAGTTTCTGCAGAAAAGATTCTTTTTGCTTCGAAATACAAATGTACACATAAGTTCACTTGCTTGAAAGCTAAGAAGAACTTACTGATGACAGGTAAAATATGAAAGATACTACTTATAAAGAATAAGATCTTAAATTAGATCTCCAAATGTGTCAGTATCTCCAAACTAAAACCAATCTTTTATCTTACAGTCCAGTATTTATTTTCAAACTTGGGTAATTATCCAAACATGTAGAATGACAAGTTTAGGTAATTTTTCTCACATCAAAATGGCAACTGTTATTTTACACATCATAAATATGGTTCACTACTTTTCTCTAACAAAACAAGCAATCAATAAATGTTAAAAATATCGAGCCTTCAGAATTTCACTTCCACTCAAAATGCAACATAAATTCTCTTGTGATCCATCTAAGCTTAAGCCATACACCAGCAAAGAGGGTTGTACTGCAAGTTTCTATATCTATAAAATTCACAAATAACATGCGATAATGACTTCAAACCTACACTTACAAGGAACACTTGCCATAACAAAATAACACAAACATATAATATATTACTAAACAATTGGAAAAGGCACATTACAAATATTTAGATATTGACATGGTTAATTTGATAAACAGTTGTGATGTTGGATCAGAGATTGATACAGAGCACAAACTGTTTACAGACCATCCTCGATAACACATGGAACTACATACTCATTCTGTAATGACTAATACCCTGGAAAAATACCAGCTTTGATTTGATGATGTAATGCAAAACCTGAATGCCCCCTGAATGTCACAATTCTTCACAGATGGTCAGTTATTTGTTGCCATAACCTTTCACCTTCTTGAGTTCTGTTTCAAGCGCAAATAGCACTATTTCTTTTTTGACTTAATACTCCAGGGATCATCTTTCCACATTCATAAAGTTAGGGTAATACAGTTAAAACAGTTTTTCAAATTTTGATTTTCTGGGCTTAACCCATTTAGAGTGAGTGAGTTAATGAGTATGGTTTTATGACACTTTTAGCAATATTCCAGCAATATCACGGCAGGAGACATCAGAAATGGGCTTCACGTATAACTCGTTTAGAAAAAACACATTTGATTAATTGCTGATTTCAAGCTCATAATCAAGTGCTCTGTTGTGAGGGATTATGACATTGCTTCCAAAACAATCAAGAGCTATGGTGGTGATTTAGTCCAGAGTATATATCTTGAGAAAATGGAGCTACACTAGATATTGGTCACTATTTGATACATAATACATAATACATATAGACAGGTAAAAACAAACTTTTGTTTATTGGATCTTCCTCCTGAACAGTTCCTGTTTATACATAATGGGTAACAATAACCAATAAGCATGAAACAAGTGTAGATTAAATAATCATAACAATGTCAAGATGTAAGTTTAAAAGTGTAAATCTACTGGTAAGTTGCAGAAAAAAACAAGCTTCACATAAAGAATTATGAACACATTTTCCCCTCATGAAGATCACTGTATGTATATTTCTTTTCAAATCCTGAAATTTCAGCCAAAACAAAATTCTTGAAATGAAAGAACTTATGAAAAATTTAAAATATATAAGGGGCCAACTAGCTGGACATTTTGCAACTGAAAACAAAACTTATACCTAAAACAAAACATCAGGACCTGACTGAAGTGTCGGTCACTCTAAAATCAGTTCAGACTATGTTTTTGGCATCTGAAGCCATTTGTAATAAGCCTCAAGAAGGATGTTATCTGAAAATATGATCAATTGCTCTTTATAAGGTCAAAATACTCTACAGAAGAGTGTGATTGTGTTGTGGATGTTGAGCGGTCTATGATCTTGTCAAATCAAGCATCGTATGTGGATGATGAGACACTCCCTCCGTGGCCTGTCCAGTTGGTGTGAACAAAGGTGCCAGGCTTTGCGAGAAGTTCATATGTGTGGGCTCCGAAATAATCTCTTTGTGCCTGAAACAGATTGATTTTTACTTTTTAATGAATAAACATTAAGCTAAGATTTGTTGCATTTAATATTAAGTTGGATCAGCTTTATCTCAGACATTTATCAAAGCCACCAGCGGGGATAACGTGCTGAAAACCTGGCAACATAACTGAGGCAAAATGAGATTGGAACTCACAATGATAGGTTTCTGGCATGCCCAAGGGACACAACTCTGACAGAGGTGAGTTGAGGTGAGTTGAAATGGGGTTTAACATCGTACTTAAGAATCTTTTGCTCATTTGATGACGTGCATGCGTGTGTATGTGTGGCTGCTTGTACCCAGACTTAAGCTGGTTTTATAGAGCTAGCTCACTGAGATACCATGCCGCAGTTAAGCATGAATACCCCACTCAGACACATTATACTGACTCCAAGCCGACCAGTCCTTGTTGTACCCATTAATGCTGTGTGCCTGACAGGGACCAACAAGTACCATATTTTAACATCTTTTGGTATGACGTGGCTGGGGATCGAACCCACGACCTTCCACTCTCGGGTGGATGCTCTAACCACACTACGCCACAGAGGCGGCTCAACTCGGACAGAAAATTGCAGCCCCTTCAACAAATAAGCCCACCCTTGTCCCTTACTCCTACCTAAGTCCAACTGCTGTTTCCAAAGACACAGGGAGATACTGACAGTAAACAGCAATCATTACATGCCGTCAGTTAAATCATGGACCCTCCTTCTATACTGGACAAAATAAGTTAGGGATATTGGTATTTTTATGATTGATTTTCATCAGTGTGTCAATGAATAAATAGATCATTATTCATAATTTCAAAATTTACATATATCCCTAACTATTTTTGTCTAGTATATTTTTTACAAGACATATGACCAGGGGCCAATCATCTAACAGAGGAACACTTTATCCCCAAATATATGACACTGACAACTGAAGGGTACTTGTTGGTTTACAACACAGCTATTTCATATCCTTAGAAGGAATTATTTGGCAAATACCATTACAAAATGAGAAAATGTTGTGAAATACTGCAGTCAGCAATATTCAATGAGTGAATGAGTAGTTTCATGCCGCACTCTGCAATATTCCAGCTATATGGCAGCGGTCTGTAATAATTGAATCTGGACCAGACAATTCAGTGATCAACAGCATAAGCATCGATCTACACAACTTGGATACGATGACATGTGTCAACCAAGTCAGCGAGCCTGACCTCCCGATCCCGGGTTACTGAAGATCAATTCTAACCCAGATCTTCACGGGTTAGCAATGTTCAAGGTGTAAACAAAATAAAGTAATGAGGTGTTGGGAACCTACTGGGCGAGATAACATCAAATCAGGCAAGTCACCAAGTCTGACCATTTGATCCTCTTTAGTCAGATCTCACAACTAACACTGAATACTGGAAACCTTTTCTGATCCTGCACCCAAATAGGGGAGATCACTACAAATGCTGTCAATCTGTCATTACTGTACCTGGATGAGGTTGGCTGGCAGTCTTTCGCTGCGATACCCATCGAAGAATGCTAGAGCTGTACTGAACGCCGGTGTCGGGATTCCCAACAACACTGCTGTCGACACCACTTGTCTCCAGGCTTCCTGTTATAGTTCATAGTTCAGTTATAGCTTAATCCTAGTTCAATTATAGTTAACTCATTCAGCCATAGCTCAACCCTAGTTCAGTTATCCATGTAGCTTAATCCTAGTTCAATTATAGTTTACTCATTCAACCATAGCTCAATCATAGTTCAGTTAAAGCTTAATCCTTGTTCAGTCATTGTTTAATTATTCAGCCATAGCTCAACCCTAGTTAAGTTATAGCTTAATCCTAGTTCAATCATAGTTTAATCATAGTTCAGTCATATTATAGGCTCACTGGAACGAAACATGTGACTTAAAATCACTACAAATGCACAACTCACATGCTTTAACATAGACTTCTGGAATAACAACATTCCATATCTTACTGCTTAGAGTAATTCCCATTAAGATTTGAGTGAGTGAGTATGGTTTTATGCCACTTTTAGAAATAGTCCAATGAGTGACTACAGAAATGGGCTTCACACGTTGCACCACGTGGGAAATCGAACCCTGGTCTTCAGCTTGATGAGTGACTCTTTAACCATTTGGCTACCGTACCTCCCCTTGAGATTTAAAATAATGATTTCATTCCATACAGATCTTAGTGCTTAGATGATCTAAACTTCCACTCTTCAATAAAGAGATTACAAAATCAATTCAGAATTTAAACATTTGCAACTGTTGGTCCACTACCAAAGAATCAACAATCCTAATTTCACACACAAAGCCTCTTAAAGGTAAATCAGTTTCTAAGGGAACTTGTGTCACTGACCTGACAATTCTGAATTGCCTTCTTGAAGAAGTCGTCCAAGAGGAGATTTTTCAGATCTGGGTTCTTGTCAAATGCCTCCTTGATGTTCCCAAGGAACACGCTGAAACACAGGGTTTACCAGTGACAAATCTCTCACTGTTTCATGTGACACTGAAGGTCACGCCTTCATCATTCAGAGAAGATAACAAAAACAGAAAGTGACCTGTAATGCTGTTTAACAAGATTGTTTGTTTATCTCCTTAATCCAAGACAAAAGGCTGAATAACAAGTACCATCTATTTATGTCATCTATTATACATCCACCTTCCCCTCTCTGATGCTACTCTCAATCCAATACACCTGCTGGAACAGACTGAAACACAAGCAAGGTTATGTTTGGACACAATACCTTCTGATAATGCAGCCTCCTCTCCACATGAGTGCGACTGCACCAAAGTTGAGTTTCCAGTTCAGTTCCTTGGCTGTTTCCCGCATCAACATAAATCCCTGGGCGTAGGACACAATCTTGCTGGCGTACAGTGCCTGGGGAATACAATTTTACTTACTTTGTTTGAAAAACAACATTAAGTGTGACATGTATTAAAGATAAACCATAAACCATGGCTGGTCATGTGACCAAAAAGGGCGCCAAAGGAGGCAAGGGAGACTACTCGTGGGTGAGTGATGATTATACGTCCGCTTTTTAGAAGGGAACTTCAATGGATTTCAGGTGTTCCACTATCATTCGCAAGAAGAAGGAGACAAGCATTTAGCATGATGATTAGTCTATTTTCATTCATAATTGATCATCAACTGCTACATCAAAAGATGGATCAATCTTGAAACTTTAATGAATTCTCTAACAAAGACCTTCTTTGAGAATGAAAAGGATTCCTTGTCGAACACACAAAAAGTTAACACAAAACACTGGTTGGAGGTGTGTTAGTTGTTTAACGCCACATTCATACATGGCATGACATACAGTAATATCAAAATAATGGGTGCCACTTAGCAGTATATTCATTCGTGTGTTTATCCACGTTGAAAAGAACTGTTAAGCAGTGAAAGTGAAAATTTAACTTCTTTTCCAACTATGATAATGTTGAAACAGTAAAGTTTTCAAGAAGCAATTGGCGATGACATAAGGACTTTCTTAAAACTTTTGGATGTTTTGGCATAATGTTTAACCTGACTGACAGTGTTTAGTTCATGACACTTTTAGCAAACTTCCAGCAATGTCACGCCAGGGAACACCAGAAATGGACTTCACACATTGTACCCATTTGGGGAATTGAACCTGGGTCTTTAGTGTGACAAGCAAACACCATAACCATTTGGCTACCCGACTACCCCTTTTCATTAGGCAATTGATGAAAACATAATGACACTCTTAACAGTCTATATGCCTTAGGTATAGTTTTAATACATCTTAACTGACTTGCATCTGTCATATAAACAACAATGCTTGCCTGCTTATTCAGGCTATTTTACCTGTCGGATGGCCTCAATGAATTTCTTCTTGTCCCCAGTGTACTTGCTAGTTTTTGGACCAGAGATCTGCTTGCTGGCCTCCACTCTCTCGGCTTGTAATGATGACAGGCACCGGGCAAACACAGCTTCACCTGGACACAAAAGATTTTTTTGCTCAGTTACAATTTTGTCTTCGAATGAACCTGTCCTATATTCCTACAAAACTGAAACTGCTTTGTCTGTGAGTGAATGTTGTTTTACACTGCATATTCCAGCATCAGAACTGACTCAAGGTCAGATTGTAATTAGAATGTGCAACAATCCATGTCAAATCAAGGTCAGCAAAAACTAAAAATATACCGACATTTATTACTTTTTATACAATGTTACAGTATTCCAGTTATATCAACGTGAGTCAGCTTAAAGTTGGAATGTAACAGAACCCACAAACCCGAGTATGATTTCCTTCTTTGAAATGTTTAGACAACTTGCTTGACAAGAATCTATATCGAAACGTCACATCATCCGAAAAAAGTTGTACATCCATAAAGTTTGTCCTCATCATCATTATAATGTTAACAAACTTAGGGTCGAAACTGGGGTGGAGTTGGATTAGAACCCACAAAAGTAAATTTCTGGTGTGCCCAAGGGAAACAACTCTACACAGGGAATTGCATCATCTTCCACCACTGGGCCACTCATGCCCTTCTAACTTCCTGAGTGAGTGAGTGAGTTGGGTTTTATACTTTTAGCAATATTCCAGCAATATCACGTTGAAAGACACCAGAAATGGGCTTCATACATTGTACCCATATGGGGAATCAACCCTGGGTCTTCAGCGTGACAAGCCAACACATTAACCACAAGGCTACCCCACCGCCCACTAACTTCAACACATGAAGGTGCCATTTAAGTAGAGACAGAAGTTGACACCCACAACAAGCTACACATTGGGAAGATGTCAGCTGAAAAGACTCTACTACCTATAAGTGTGACAGGAACTCCATACTCCAGAGATGAAATAGCAGTCCATTTCCCTGTGCCTTTCTGAAATCAACAAAATTGAACACTATAAAGATTTCATTACAAAGTAATACAAGAAAACTAAATCATCACAATAAGAGCCCCAAGCACTTACAAAGGAGTCAAAGTGACCACTTATTAAACATATGAATTGAGTTACCATAAGCAAATGGTGCCATTGTACAAAAATACCCTGTATTGCCACCACCTTCATTAGTTTATGTTTAGGTATGCCAGTTACGATCAGCTTAGCGCAACGTTCGCTTTGTAAAACGTCAACCTCTCAAGTACATCTTCAGTTTTAGTAGGGAAGACTTATATAGATAACTTCCAGTTGGTCAACGGGTTATTCTCGGAACAGAGCATTTATTACAATAGATACAGAATATGCTCGGCTTACAGCTGATTTCAGTTATACCACAAAATTTCAGTTACTACTGGGTGAAAGCATGAAAAGATGCTGACACATCATTTGTGAGTGAGCGAGCAAGTTTAGTTGTACACCGCTTTTAGCAAAATTCCAGCAATATCACGACGGGGAACAGCAGAAATGGACTTCACACCTTGTACCCATGTGGGGAATCAAACCTGGGTCTTCAGCGTGAACAGCGGACGCTTTAACCATTAGGCTACCCCACCACTCGGATAGATCATGGAGCAACTATATGTACATATGTTGAGTGGATCATGGTAAAGAATCCAACTCGCACAGTAACATATGTCAACCGTACTTCAGTCACTCACCATCCCAGGTTCAACAATGGATTAGCCAATTAAAATAAAGTGGATAATAAGTTTGTTCAAACTCAATTCTCGATGCACCAAACTGAGTAGGTATATTTATAATCAGTCTTCATGTAAAGGGACATAAGTGAGTGAGTGAGTGAGTATGATTTTACGCCGCTTTTAGCAATATTCCAGCAATATCACGGCGGGGGACACCAGAAATGGGCTTCACACATTGTACCCATGTGGGGAATCGAACCCGGGTCTTCGGCGTAACGAGCGAATGCTTTAACCACTAGGCTACCCCACCGCCCCTTAAAGGGACATAAACAAATGACACCACACATAATTCAGTTGCCTCATAAATATCAACAACCTGATGATCCATCAAATGTTAATTTTTTATGAGGAAGAGTGTTTGTTTGTTTGTTTGTTGCTTTACACTCAGCAACATTCCCGCCGTATGATGGTAGGCTGTAAACAATCAAACCAGTGATCAACAGGAGAACATCGATCAACTGGGATACAATGACGTGTCAAACTATGTCTGCAAGGCTGACAACCCGATCCAAATAGTCGCCTCTTTCAACAAGGTTGTTAAATACCTGTTCTAATCTGCATCTTCAGGGTTGTGAGTAAGAGTGAAAAAGAAATTTCTCTTTCAATTCCTTTTCATTCACCAGTGTTGCTTACCTGGCCAGCAGAGTCCCTGATTTTCTCGACAAGGTAATCCCCCTTATCGTCCTTGAACTTCATGATGTCTCTCGTGATCTCAATCAAGAAGGATTTAAGCTCGCCTTTGTTCCAATCATCAAATACCTGCAAATATTCACAGGACTGTCAATGATTTGCACCAGGAAATATTATTTATCTGTAAATACAGTTTTTGTTCAACATAATAATTCAGAATAGAGTGATAATAAATGTTCAACACAGGGTGGCTTCAACTTACATGTCTCATACCCAGCTCATTGCAAGGTGTGCAAACGTGTGTTTATGTGTGTGTGAACATGTGTGTGTGCCCTGGGAGGTCACACATGTTACTGACTTCTGCTTTTATTAGTGTGAATTTTGATTCGGGGGTGGAAGGGAATGTCATGTGGGAATTTCTTCAAAGAATTATTAAAATCTAAATATTTTAGATATTTAAATACTTACCTTACCTCATGGTAATGTGCATATTACCTTTGCTCATCCGATACAAAGATAGGAAACGTGATCGATAAGTATCCTTGTTGAATGCTATCATGAAACTGGTGACGTGTCGATCTTGTCCGGCGAGCGGAAGCACGCCCCCCAATCTCGTCATGTGACGAGAACACGTCACTTTATCCGAATCCTGAAGTCCGAGCGGAGTCCAAAGTGGGGAGGAGGTGATCCATCGTAGGCAGGGTGCAAGACACCATGAGGTAAGGTAAGGACGAGATCGACACGTCATCAGTTTCATGATAGCATTCAACAAGGATACTTATCGATCATGTTTCCAATCTTTGTATCGGATGAGCAAAGGTAATATGCACATTACCATGAGGTAAGGTAAGTTAAAAATTATACTACTGTAAGCCAAGTTTCATTGCCTGTATTGTTAACTCAATGATAGCAGTATGATACACATTTATTTTCATTAAAATGCACACACTACTTCCATTGTAAGATTCAAATTAACAAGTGTCAAGTTTATAATTTTACTTTATAAGTCACAAGATTGTCTCGGTAATTTCTAGGCCACCATTTGAATTTGGAAGGAGTGAGGAGTTTGAACCAAACCTGTCAACAAGCCTCGTCTTTGACAAGGTATGAATTTAGCCTGTATCAGAATCCTGAGCTATCATCAACTTTAAACATAAAGAACAATACAATGAAGTGTCTCCTTCAGTTATGTAGGGGCGAAACAGTATACCGCAGTATTAGTAGAACAGCTGCATTTTGCCTTTGTCCGGTAAACCGTATTTTCGTATTTCGTACCTTCATTTCTGTTTAGTCATAACATGACAGTTTTGTTCATTCAGAATAACAAAGATAATGGCTATTTTTTTTCCATGTTATTAAACAATGTAAGGTTTGACTCTTGTCAATTTTCTGCATTATGATCATTTCTTATACTGAACCAAAACGGACCAAACCAAAGGCTTTGTACCACAATACATACCGTGCCGTGGCAAGAGCACAGTTTCAACCCTAATATTATGCTGATCCTATTTCATTTATTTGCATCTTTCATAAATCCCAAATTGAAATTGAAGATAATCAAATGTACACATACATCTGCCATTTCCTGGTGTGACAGACTGAGTCCTGTTTTCATGAGGTGGTAGGCCTCACAGATGAGCTGCATGTCACCGTACTCGATCCCGTTGTGTACCATCTTGACGAAGTGGCCTGCTCCATCAGGGCCCACCTGTACACAGAAGAGTGAGTGAGTATGGTTTTATGCCGCTTTTAGCAATATTCTAGCAATGACAAAACCAGAAATGGGCTTGACACATTGCATGGAATGGAACCCGGGTCTTTGATGTGACGAAGCGAATGCTTTAACCACTATGCTACCCCACTGCCCGTATTCAGAAGATACAAATCAAAACTGTAACAAACAAGGTACAGTTTGGAGTTGGAGCTAAACTACATTAAAACAAACCCAATTCCAACACTGCAATGAATAAAAAGAGATACAGACATATTATTTCTGCTAAAGTTGTAATTCTAAGTTCTTCTGGCAATCTACAAAACTAGACAACTTTCATCAAATGAATCTTCAGACTCTTACAAATTGTATTTAATTTTTTATGAACTGTTTAACTGCATCTCCTACAAGTGAAAACAATATGTTTGCATCTCGAAATTTCCTACATTACAAGTGAAAATAACAAGCTCACATCTCAACATCACATCTTGACAATCCTATAATTGAACACAACAAACTTGCATCTTGATAATCTTTTTTCACCAGTGCAAATAACAACTTGAACCTCAACAATCACTTTTTCACGTGCAAATGACAAGCCTGCATCTTGAAATCATATAACTGAATATAACAAGCTTGCATCTCAACAATCCTTTCTTACAAGTGTACATATCAAAATAACTAATTGATGATCAATTAATTTACAGCTACCAAACTTGGGGAATCAAATAAGGGTATAATATAAAGTATGTTACTCTCATCTAAGAGTGTTTGGCAGTATACGTCCTCCAATTACCACAGAATCTGCTCATTCCCTTGTCCGTGCTCTAATTCTCAGCAGACTAGATTATTGTAACAGTCTCTATATTGGCCTCCCTGACACTCTACTTGACAGACTACAAAAAGTCCACAAAACAGCCGCCCGACTCATCAGCCGTACTTCCAAACACAGTCACATTACCCCAGTTCTAAAGCAGCTCCACTGGTTACCTGTGAGAGCCAGGATTCAATTCAATACACTCTGCCTCACATACAAGTCCCTTCACGGCCAGGCTCCACCCTACATTGCAGATCTGATCAACCCCTACAGTCCATCGCGCGAACTTCGCTCACAGCAGCAAAACCTTCTGACAGTGCCGAACTACAAACTTAAAACCTTTGGATACAGAACTTTCTCCAACACTTCCCCTGTCTTGTGGAACTCTATCCCCTTTGACCTCAAACACTCTGAATCTCTGGCCTCTTTTAAATCAAATCTCAAAACCTACCTCTTTGCTAAATATTATCCTCAATAGCCTTTATTGTATTATGCACCTATTCGTTGTAGTTTTCTTGCTTTGTACATATAATGTATTTATTTTAAGGTACTTATGTAGCGCCAAGAGCATGCTTCTGAGCGTGGATACGTGCGCGTTATAAATATGCACTATTATTATTATGATGATGATGTCTCTGAATACAGTTTTCTCCATCCGTATTACACCTACCCAGTCACAGCAGGGCTCCGAGCCCACCTTGGCTGATATGCCCTGGAAGATGTCCTTAATGTGCGGCCTGCAAACACAGGTCAGAGCATCGTGTGAGAGAACAATTTTTGGTCTAAATGATTGAAAGACAAATTATGAATTATCTAACAACAGTGGTCCTAAAATGAATATTAAAACCACTATTTTCAATCCACATGATGGTACAATACCCTACGGATAATCTATGGTGTGTAATCCTACCCCATCCGCGATAAGCTCTAGGATATACGTTACGATAAATCTCCACTAGTACCCTGGATGCATGTATGATTTGATAATTTTATTACCTCCCTTTGCTGGCTCCACATTCTCACAGTACACTATCAGCTAAGCCGTCATTACAACCGAGCTTGCCAGTGTCAACAAAGATTGCGATATCAGCCGCGAAGGTTTGGGGGATATCGTACAGACAAATTAACAGGTCTGAAACCTTAAAAATATATGCAAGAACTCCTTCTACCTCTTTCTGAGTAATTCTGCAACAATTATGTTGCCAAGTTTAACCGGTTAGATAAAAGAAGCGAAAGTGAGTTGTGATTGGTACGTTCAACTTCCCAGCATAGACACCTGATTGGATAAAAAGCCAGCCAAGGGAGGTAATAAAATCATGGGTCCGAGCCATAGATGCATCCAGGGTATAGTGGAGATTTATCGGAACGTATACCCTGGAGATTATCGAGATGATCCTACCCATGAATTTTGAAATTGCCATTATTTTCGGTCTAAATGAGGATGCAAATAATCACAAAATTTCTATAGCAAAATATTCTTCCATGAATACGAAAATCTCTCTCCAATTGAAACAAACCATCACATTTTGAAACAGTTATGGGTTCACTTATGGGTAATAAAATGCAGAGATGATGTACCTACAATATTCAAAAAACAGTTTGGCAAACTGAAAAGTTTTAGGGGCTTCAGAATACTTGAAAGCTGACAGGTTCAGTTCCAGATTTTATTCAGCTAAGTCTACAAGTAACCTAGCTCCTCAGATGTAGATATATTCTCCAAATAATTGCTGTGTGGTAATATTTACAGCAGAGAGAAGAAGTTCACATACCACGCTGCTGGTGACCCTCCAGGCATGAGGGATGGGCCGTAGAGCGCACCATCTTCACCACCACTTACACCACTACCAACAAAAAGTAGTCCCTTTTCTTCCAGGGATTTGGCTCTCCTCTGAAAATGTGAAATTGAACAACTAGAAAATAGCATTATTTTCATGTATGTTTATAAACACATAGCATTAAAGAGGTCATGGCTACCATTACAAGTCTCTCCTGTGAAAATCTTCAACCATAGAAAGAATTAACACTGATGTTTATCTTGAACTCTAAACTAAGAGCCCTTTGGAGGCAAATTGACAAAAAAATTGTTCTGCAGATTAAACTTGAGAACTTAAAAAATTCCTCTTTTTCAAGTTTATAAAAACCTGTATTAACATATTGCATTCAATACAATTCTGTAATCGAAAACATCTTTTCTTTCATCAGTCCTGTTATCAAGTCACTTTTACCATCACAGTCATCACATTAGATAAAAACTAAGCAGGAGTTTATTTTAATCCATTTATTTTGAATGTAAATTGATAACTGCTGCAGATCAAGGGAAAGCTGTCACGGTATGGTGAAATATTGCCATTGTGACGTTAAATATTAGGTGAGGTGGTGGGGTGGCATGGGGTTTAACGTTGTACTTAAGAATATTTCCCTCATATGACGACGTGCACGCGTGTGAATGTGTATGTGCGGCTGCTTGTACTAGCCCAGACTGACGCTGGTTTTATAGTGCTATCTCACTGAGATACCATGCTGCAGTGAAGCATGAATACCCCACTCAGACACATCATACTGAGTCCAAGCCGACCAGTACCCATTAATGCTGAGCGCAAAGCAGGAACCAACAAGTACCACATTTTAACATCTTTTGGAATGACACGGCTGGGGATCAAACCTGTGATCTTCCGCTCTCTCTCTTACCACCACACCACGGAGGCGGTCCCATTAATTAAACCAGGATGTCAGGACGTGGGAGTGTTTACTTACATTGGAGTCTCGGTATTCTGAGTTGCCGCCATCAATGATTATGTCTCCTTTTTCCAGCAGAGGAACCTGATGACACAGAGAACATGGTATAAGAATGTTGTACACAAAATGGAATTACATTATAAACAGATTAGATCAACATGATAATAAGTAACATGTTGTACTTTGAATAACATGGTAAACACCTTGGAATAATGTGGTATGCGTCATAGAATAGCATAGTATATTAGCATACACCTTGGAATAACATGGTATATACATTGGAATAATGTGATATGCATCATGGAATAGCATAGTATATTTATCAGTATACACCTTGGAATAACATGGTATATACATTGGAATAATGTGATATGCATCATGGAATAACATGGTATACACCTTGGAATAACATGGTATATACCTTGGAATAATGTGAAATGCATAATGGAATAACATGGTATACAGATTAGAATAATTTGTTAAAAGCTTTGGAAAAACATAGAATCCTTCATGGAATAACAAAGTATACATCACAGAATAATGTGGGATAATCCTTGGAATAATTTTGCAAACAACTTACTAGGAACTTATACAACTTTTGCAGTTTAAACTTAGAATGCAAACATGAGAGTGAATGGATGCATGCATATTAAGCTTGTTTTTGCAGCATGCAGCTTTATTCCAGCTCTACCACTGCAGCCCTTCATCGATCATATCTGGGACAATCAACGGGTCAAACTAGTGGTTGATAGCATAAGCACTGATTCATGTACAATGACACCATTAGCTGAGACCATCCAGAATAGGGCCCCCAGTAGGTCATGGCACCTTGCGAGACTTCAGTACTTCCTGTGACAAACACTCTGACACGGGGCATGGCAACACGGGGCATGTCCTGGCTAATCATACTCACACGCTGTGTGACTAAAAATACTATGGCAGGCTACAAAAACACTGACTATGTTGCATGTATGGCAATGTCTGTCTAGAGCATGTCATTTCTAAATCTATTACCAGAAGAAGTACAACCGCCAAATTCTACCGGAAGTACCAATATACGGGGTACCATTATGTTGAATCTTTCATGGTGGGTGAAAACATCCTTTCCACACAGTTATAAATTACTTTAAAATCTTGCAAGATGATGAAACCTGTGTCATGCCGACAATATCTTATTCTCATCTATTTTGGTAATCTTTTGCTTAGTTTCTACATTCAAAGTTTGGGCTAGTAAATTGTTTTGTGGGCTAGTAACTTTCGGCATAGCTAGTGGTTGCCAGTGGCTAGCAAAATTTTGAAACTATTTTGCACAATGTTTCCACATGCTGCTGTTTGAAACTAACTACGTTATACATCTGTTCAATTTGACTTTTTCATCAACACAGCAGACAAAACACTGAAGACTCAATATTATGATAATGGAACCATCAGACAATATCCAGATATCGTCAGTTACATCTGTCGCAGGAAGTACAAGAATTTATGAGCTGAATGAGATTGTGACACGTGTGAACTCTAATTGATAAATATGTTACAAGTTCTAATAATGTATTGTGACATATTTATTGGAGAACCAGCACAATATTGTTTTCTGACATTGTTTTTATATACCTGATAGTTTTAAGAATTAATGTTTAGTTTAAGTAAGTGTATTTTAAGATCTGCCATACAGTGTTATTTAATGGCATCAATTGATAAACATAGGAACGTATCCGTCAGGGCTGAGATGTGCTTCTTACAATATGTTCAACAGGTGTTAAACAGGCAAAATTAATTCACCTAGTTAATAAATAAATAGTTGCCAACATTTATTCATATTTTTTCTAAGCCATACAAAATTGAGTGGACAGTCAAATAAAAACACATTCAATTATTTTATGAAACATTTAACCAAAAACCAAAACAAAAAGTGTGACCATAATCCCCCCTGAAATAACATGGTAAGTGTGCAACCTGTACTTAATGAATGTAGGTTTACTCATGTGCACATTCAAATTAATTACATTCAACACATGCTCCTAACCATGCAAGGATCGTACTTTAATTGAAGAGCTCATGATCATGTTGATCCCATGAGGATGTTTTAATTCACCATATTCACTGTAATAAGGGCCATTGGTGTAAAAAAAACTTGACAACAGAGTACGTTTTTTGAAACCATACACAAGAATATTGTCTTCAGAGATCAAGTGGTGGTGAAGAAACTAAGTTAAAAAATTGATGAAAATCGAAAAACTAATTGTATACCCTTTTTATGAGACAGTTTTCTGTAAAATCAACACAACAAACTTTCATGTAAAGTACTGGTCTCAGTTGAGGTGATTTCAGCTTGTTAAGTTGAATATGGGAAAGGGGGAGTGGGGGTGGGGGTGGTTAATACAACAAATATGGTAACCATTTCTATCAGACTCTACACATGATGCTCCTGTGGGCTCCTTAATAAGGTATTAATCTCTATCGATCAGGTCATGAACAAATGCATGGCTAGGCTTGAATTTGGGAGAGAGGGGACAGAGTGATTAATACAACAACTATGGTAGCCATGTCTATCTGACTATCAACACAACTCTCCTGTGTGCTATCGATGGCAACCACTGATATGTCAGCCTGCAATAAAGTATTAATCTCTCAGGTCATGAACAAATGCATGGCTAGTTCCAGCAGACTCCATTCCAGTAATGGAAACGTTAAAGCAGCATGATTTTTGCAATACACAATAAATGACATTTATGACATTTATACTAAACAAATCACACAGCTTCAATAAGAAATGGAAATGTAATATGTCAGTGATAATGGTGGGCTTTGATGATGACTCCTGCTGATGTCTATCTGGTCAAGGACAATTAATGCTCTGAAGTACTTTTAACATGTTCAACCTCAATCACAGATTTCAATCAGGTGTGACCTATCTGTAAGCTACTCTCTAAACATGCCCGCTCTTTCACCCTGACATAACCGCCGTGCTTGGTCAACTTTCAGGGGATACAGTCACCATCTCAATAGTTTGATTTTAATACACCTACTTTGACAAAGTGTAATTGCTATGTCAAGTACACTGCTCCAGTGAGTTGCCCTCTGGCTAAGTTCTAAACCAATCTGTAAATACTGTCAACAACACATCCAACATTGGATGATAAAGATTTCCATAGAAAACAGCAAGAAGGAAATTGTAGTAGCTAAGTAATTATTAACTCAATCATCAAGTGTGTGTGTGGTCATTAAGGTGACTACAGAAAATTTACTTTAGATAAAACAAATAGGATGAGATGGTGTACCATGCTGTATAAGACTGTAGTGACCTGCATTGCATAGACTGACTGAGTGAGTTTAGTTTTACGCCGCTTTTAGCAATATTCCAGCAATATCACGGCGGGGGACACCAGAAATTGGTTTCACACATTGTACCCAGGTGGGGAAATGAACCTGGGTCATTAGCTTGACGAGCGGACACTTTAACCACTAGGTTTCCCCAATGCCACTCTGGTACCAGAAAGTGATGTAAACATGATACGGTATGTGCAATAAGTTGCTTGCAAAAGGTATGTGTAAATAACGTAGAAAGCTATTCTGAAATCTGACCAGTTTATCGATGAAGGCGTCTTACGGCCTGTCCAGCCTTGACCAGCATCATGACACGTCGTGGCTTCTTCAGCAATTTCACCATGTCCTCCAGAGACTTGGCACCAATCACCTTCGTGCCCTTGGCCTCCTTTGCCAAGAAATCTTCCACCTTGGATACAGTCCGGTTGAAGGCAACCACCTACAACACAATACAGGATATAATATTGAGTAAGTGAGCGAGTTGGATTTTACACCGCTTTTAGCAATATTCCAGCAATATCACGGTGGGGAACACCAGAAATGGGCTTCACACATTGTACCCATGTGGGGAATAGAACCTGGATCTTCGGCGTGACGAGTGAACGCTTTAACCACTAGGCTACCCCACTGCCCCCAGGATGTAATACAGTCACTTCAACCCATCAACACAGTCATTACAAAATTACACTCAATCCATCTTATATCCTCCATATGACCAGTGCTTGCATTTCAGTGAACTTACACTAACCCCTAAATCCATTCCAAATTAGTTGTGGTCACAAATGACAAAAAATCTTAATTAATCTTAATCGTAATTAATTCACTCGTGAAGATCTGGGTTAGATATTGACCTTCAGTAACCCATGCTTGTCGTAAGAGGCCACTAACGAGATCGGGTGGTCATGGTTGCCGACTTGGTTGACACATGTAATCGGTTCCCAATTGCGCTGATCGATGCTCATGCTGTTGATCACTGGATTGTCTGGTCCAAACTCGATTATTTACAGACCACGGCCATATAGCTGGAATATAGCTGGCTGCGGCGTAAAACTAAGCTCACTCACTCCGTGAGTAATTCAGTTTGAAATTATATGCAAACAATTGGAATGGTCTTTCCTCGCATTAAACAAACTTTGCAAATACGTTTAAAAAATGACATAATATTTTGGATAGTGATAATACCAAGTGAAGTATGAAAACTCTTATCCACATCACCGTTTATTGAGGAGCGGTTTTAACAAGTATGGACCTGTAGCAATTTCTCATTCAAACACTAGAAATTGCATAATGGACATCCAGTGAGGTGTCATTGTTGTGGTCAAGAGCCCTGCTCACTAGTGTCGAACTAAGCGTCACTGAGCACTCAAGCATGCGAATACAGTTTCCTTGTTCTCGGTGACTGCATCAAAGGCTGACATGACCCAGTGTGCATGGATAGACTGTATCATACTTATTCTCTTTTCTACAGCCTTTGTCTTGTTGTCTGCCTTCAACATGTTCAATTTGGTTTACACCTTTTCCACATTCCAATCAATGTAATGTTGTTTTATGACGGATTTAACAGTTCCCTCCAGAAGTACTTTTATAGTCACTGCTATTCACTGTCTGATATGACTAATGTAAAATGGGTTAATGTAAGGCTTAAATATATTAGAGGCTATTTTATATCTACACACAATTACTCTGTGGTTGGAGGAAAGTCGCATTTGGCTTGGGGCCATCAGTTACATTAACTTGGAAACATTAATTTCAAGATTTACAGAACCTGCCACTTGTTTTCTTGAACATTTCACCAACCATTTAAATGTTGACATAGAGTTAGGGTCAGCAGGTAACTGGCATAGCTAGCAACCAAAGCCACTGCAACTCTTAATGGTTTTCAATTCAGAATTTTTCGCAAACTTGATCATAATCAGTGGGAATGGCTGATATGTTGCTGATATTGCTGTCCCAAGATTGAGGTTTGTTTGTGATGCACATTCTCAATGGTGCAGTAAATCGGATGGCTACCACCTGAACACAATGTGACATCAATATGGCCACTACAATATTCCACTAGTTTAACCAGAGATGCCAACCCTGAATCGAATGAAAGCGGAGTCATGCCTTGTTAGAAGCAATTCCCGCAAGGTGCGAGTTGGGGGGCTCGGGTCCCTTTTGACGGTGGGGATCTGGAGGGCCTCCCTTATGAAAATCTTTAGATTTAGCCTGGAAATATGCAATTTCTGGCCATATTTAACCAGATGATACTTAACTCAAATGAACATATTTAAATGGCTATTTACTAAAATTCTTTCAAACATTTATTATTATATTTGTACTTTCTAAAAAATCTGAGTTTTTTAATAGACAAAACGGACAGTAGATTTTGTATTTTATAAATCGGAATAACTCCTCCACTCGAGTGGTTGGCATCTCTGTAGTTCCACTCTGGGCACAGTCCCATTAAACATGTTGAAGGCTGCCACCTACAACACAATACAGGATGTAATACTGCCACCTCAGCACATCGACACAGTCACTACAATATTACACTTGGCACACTTCATTTGAAGAGGGATCGCATCACAGTTTCAAGGCTAGTTCTCAAACATGCATCTCGTAAATATGAAATGCCAGCAAGCTGTCTTCCTCACTTTGACATGTTTTGAACATAATAACACTATTAACAGTTAATTTATCATGACGATGACCTGTGGCCAGAGTACTGTCAAGTTAAATTCATGAGAGTGTTGGCTACTATATACTGCCTGGTCTGGATACATGCCATTTTCCAAATGACCTAAAATTCAAGGCCATTTTAAGCCTGAAACTTCACACTACAATAACCATGACACCAAACCTGAACTGAATATGGTTGAATGCTCTCTTAGTCCCTCCTGGATTTCACGGTTGCAGAAAAAATCAAGGAAATTACCTTTTGATGCAGAAAAATGTCTGGTGCGCGGAAAACGCATTTCCATGCCGAATACCTGCAGAACTTGCCATGTTCTGATGCAGAATTTACTTATTTTGAAGGTTGAATTAAGATTGACTATCAACCGAAAAGTAGGGGTAAATTTCAAACATATGATTGGTTATACAAAAATGAACTGAGACATTTGTTATAAGGATATTTTTAAAATAATCACAAATAAAGATGATTTATTCATAAAGTAATCTTTTCTTAAGCACCCTACAATAATATTATTTGAATATCTAAGACTGCAATTATGTTCACATCGATCTTTTTGAAGAAATTTGGGGTTTTTTCAAGTTTTTAACTGAAGAAGGTTTTTTAAGAGTTTTGTAAAATGGGATGCAGAATTTACTTAAATTTGCCTTTGAAATCGTAAATGTTTGATGCGGAATCTAGGAGTGACTGCTCTCTGTTTACACATGACTTAAGCCAACTAACTATCCTAACTATTAAAGTTTGTTTGTTTGCTTGTTGTATTACTCCTGCAATCAGCAATATTCCGGATATGTGGTCATGGTCTGTAAACAATCAGGTCTGGATCAGATAATCCAGTGATCATCATCATGAGCATTGATCTACACATTTGGGACATAATGCCATGTCAACCAAGTCAGCGAGCCTCACCACCCGATCATGTTAGTCACATCTTATGACAAGCAGACGAATTCTAACCCGGATCTTCATGGCACAACAATGTTTTGGAAAAAAGATAAGTGGAATGTAATAAAGATTTTGTGTTGCTGTTGAAAAAGTTGCCATGGTGATGAATTTAAAGTGAACCAGGAAGTGAAATTTGACAAGGATGTACCTCCTTCACTTATTGTGTGGACATGTAGATATAGCCTGATACATTATCACAACAACCTTGTCCACACTGTCAATTTACTTCCCCCTTGCTGCCTGTAGATCACTAACCAGTGCAAGAATAGCAGCATTCGCAATTTTCAATCCACTCAAATGTTGACGAGTACTGTGAAAACATTTCGTGTTCCCTGTATTTCATATTGACCATATTTGTAATGTGAACCTTAGGGACATGGTGAACCTTAGGGACATGGTGAACATTAGGGACATGGTGAAGCATTAATGGTGTAGCTTAGGGACATGGTGAACATTAGGGACATGGTGACATTAATGGTGAACATTAGGGACATGGTGAACATTAGGGACATGGTGAACCTTAGGGACATGGTGAACATTAGGGACATGGTGAAGAGACACATGGTGAACATTGGGTACATGGTGAACATTAATGGTGTACATTAGGGACATGGTGAACCTTAGGGACATGTAGTGAACATGGGGACATGGTGAACATTAGGGACATGGTGAACATTAATGGTGTACATTAGGACATGGTGAACTCCAAGGGACATGGAGTGAACCCAAGGGACATGGTGAACATTACATGGTTAGGGGCATGGTGAACATTAATGGTGTACATTAGGGACATAGTGTACATTAGGGACATGGTGAACCTTAGGGACATGGGGCATGGTGAACATTAGGGACATGGTGTACATTAGGGACATGGTGAACCTTAGGGACATGGGGCAGAACATTAGGGACATGGTGTGAACATAAGGGACATGGAGTACATTAGGGACATGGTGAACCTTAGGGACATGGTGAACATTAGTGAACCTTAGGGACATGGTGAACCTTAGGGACATGGTGAACCTTAGGGACATTAGTGAACATTAATGGTGTACATTAGGGACATGGTGAACATTAGGGACATGGGGCATGGTGAACATTAGGGGCATGGTGAACCTTAGGGACATGGTAGTGAACCTTAGGGACATAGTGAACATTAGGGGCATGGTGAACATTAATGGTGTACATTAGGGACATGGTGTACATTAGGGACATGGTGAACCTTAGGGACATGGGGCATGGTGAACATTAGGGACATAGAGAATACATAGCTATAAAAGTCAAATTCAATCATTTCCTATTATTTTGTATGAACTGTTTAATAAATTTCATCTTCGAACTTGACTTAACATAGTACTGTACAAGATGTTTTTAATATATCCTGACCACACAAACTTTATAATTATATTTTAATTGTGTGTCTGTTAAGCCGCTTTTAGCAATATTCCAGCAACATCACAGAAATGGTCTTCACACATTGTACCCATGTGGCGCAGTAACCCCTAAATCTTTCATCTGAATGAACATTGTGCCGAGGTGGGGAATCGAACCCGGGTCTTTGGCATGACGAGCCAACGCCTTAACCACAAGGCTACCCCACCACCCTGTATCCATCATAAAAACCTTCATTTCCAAAACACAAATTCATGTGTTAAAATGACCAAATTCCCACCAATGTGCACTTAGTTCATGGCAACCCAGCATGAACATTAACTTGTTTTGACAATAAATGACATCCAAAACTTCAACATGTTCAAACCTATTCTGAATGACATACACCTCTGGACATCCAACTACAGTCTGTAGTGACCCTGTAACATGCTGACCGACAGCAGTACTATTAGCATACATGACCAGAATTTGAATGTCATACATTCATGGGATACTAAGCTCCTATTGGAATAATGCTTACAATCTATACATACAAATTATAATTAACTTAGAAATTATAATCCCATTTGAAGAAAAAGGAGCCCGTGTGATGGGAGATCAGAACCAGAACCTGAACCAGATACAGGAACCAGAACCAGGAACTTGAACCAGAACCAGGAACTTGAACCAGAACCTGAACCAGATACAGGAACCAGAACCAGATACAGGAACCAGAACCAGGAACTTGAACCAGAACCTGAACCAGATACAGGAACCAGAACCAGATACAGGAACCAGAACCAGGAACCTTGAACCAGAACCTGAACCAGATACAGGAACCAGAACCAGGAACTTGAACCAGAACCTGAACCAGATACAGGAACTTGAACCAGATACAGGAACCAGAACCAGGAACTTGAACCAGAACCTGAACCAGATACAGGAACTTTGAACCAGATACAGGAACCAGAACCAGGAACTTGAACCAGAACCTGAACCAGATACAGGAACCAGAACCAGATACAGGAACCAGAACCAGGAACTTGAACCAGAACCAGGAACTTGAACCAGAACCTGAACCAGATACAGGAACAAGAACCAGATACAGGAACCAGAACCAGATACAGGAACCAGAACCAGGAACTTGAACCAGAACCTGAACCAGATACAGGAACTTGAACCAGATACAGGAACCAGAACCAGGAACTTGAACCAGAACCTGAACCAGATACAGGAACTTGAACCAGATACAGGAACCAGAACCAGGAACTTGAGCCAGAACCTGAACCAGATACAGGAACCAGAACCAGATACAGGAACCAGAACCAGGAACTTGAACCAGAACCAGGAACTTGAACCAGAACCAGATACAGGAACCAGAACCAGATACAGGATCCAGCACCAGATACAGGAACCAGCACCAGATACAGGAACCAGAACCAGAACCTGAACCTGAACCAGAACCTGAACCTGAACCAGAACCTGAACCTGAACCAGAACCTGAACCTGAACCTGAACCAGAACCAGAACCAGAACCTGAACCTGAACCAGAACCTGAACCTGAACCTGAACCAGAACCTGAACTCTGAACCAGATACAGGGAACCTGAACCTGAACCTGAACCAGAACCTGAACCTGAACCAGAACCAGAACCTGAACCTGAACTTGAACCAGAACTGACCAGAACCTGAACCTGAACCTGAACCAGAACCAGAACCAGAACCAGAACCAGAACCTGAACCTGAACCAGAACCAGAACCAGAACCAGAACCAGAACCAGAACCAGAACCTGAACCTGAACTTGAACCAGATACAGGAACCAGAACCAGAACCTGAACCTGAACCCAGAACCAGAACCAGAACCAGAACCTGAACCAGAACCAGAACCTGAACCAGAACCAGAACCTGAACCAGAACCTGAACCTGAACCAGATACAGGAACCAGAACCAGAACCAGAACCAGAACCAGAACCTGAACCAGAACCAGAACCAGGAACCAGAACCAGAACCTGAACCAGAACCTGAACCTGAACCTGAACCAGAACCTGAACTTGAACCAGATACAGGAACCAGAACCTGAACCAGAACCAGAACCTGAACCAGAACCAGAACCTGAACCTGAACCAGAACCAGAACCTGAACCAGAACCTGAACCAGAACCTGAACCTGAACCAAGAACCTGAACTTGAACCAGATACAGAACGAACTTTGAACCAGATACAGGAACCAGAACCAGAACTCAGAACCTGAACCAGAACCAGAACCAGAACCAGATACAGGGAACCAGAACCAGAACCAGAACCTGAACCAGAACCTGAACCAGAACCTGAATCCAGAATCCAGAACCTTGAACCAGAACCTGAACCAGAACTAGAACCGTTTTCTTAAGCACCCTACAATAATATTATTTGAATATCTAAGACTGCAATTATGTTCACATCGATCTTTTGAAGAAATTTGGGGGTTTTCAAGTTTTTTAACTGAAGAAGGTTTTTAAGAGTTTTGTAAAATGGGATGCAGAATTGACTTAAATTTGCCTTTGAAATCGTGAATGTTTGATCTGGAATCTAGGAGTGACTGCTCTCTGTTTACACATGACTTAAGCCAACTAACTATCCTAACTATTAAAGTTTGTTTGTTTTGCTTGTTGTATTACTCTCTGCAATCAGCAATATTCGATATGTGGTCATGGTCTGTAAACAATCAGGTCCGGATCAGATAATCCAGTGATCATCATGGATGAGCATTGATCTACACATTTGGGACATAATGCCATGTGTCAACCAAGTCAATGAGCCTCACCACCCGATCATATTAGTCACATCTTATGACAAGCAGACGAATTCTAACCCGGATCTTCATGGCACAACAATGTTTTGGAAAAAAGATAAGCGGAATGTAATAAAGATTTTGTGTTGCTGTTGAAAAAGTTGCCATGGTGATGAATTTAAAGTGAACCAGGAAGTGAAATTTGACACGGATGTACCTCCTTCACTTATTGTGTGGACATGTAGATATAGCCTGATACATTATCACAACAACCTTGTCCACACTGTCAATTTACTTCCCCCTTGCTGCCTGTAGATCACTAACCAGTGCAAGAATAGCAGCATTCGCAATTTTCAATCCACTCAAATGTTGACGAGTACTGTGAAAACATTTCATGTTCCCTGTATTTCATATTGACCATACTTGTAATGTGAACCTTAGGTACATGGTGAAGCTTAGGTACATGGTGAAGCTTAGGGACATGGTGAAGCTTAGGGACATGGTGAAGCTTAGGGACATGGTGAACATTAGGTACATGGTGACATTAATGGTGTACACTAGGGACATGGTGAACATTAGGGACATGGTGAACCTTAGGGACATGGTGAACATTAATGGTGAACATTGACATGGTGAACATTAGGTACATGGTGACATTAATGGTGTACATTAGGGACATGGTGAACATTAGGGACATGGTGAACCTTGGGGACATGGCGCATGGTGAACATTAGGGACATTGTGAATACATAGCTATAAAAGTCAAATTCAATCATTTCCAATTATTTTGTATGAAAAGTTTAATAAATTATCACAATTATTTGGCATGCCCAGGGGTGGAAATAACCCATTGCCCGGTGCCCGTGTCAGGGTTTTTTTCTGTAGGGCAAGCAAATTTGTATATCACACTGTACACTAGCAATTTTAAAGTTATTTCCACCCCTGCATGCCCATGGGATGCAGCTTTGCAAAAGGAGTTGTGGCACCAAAGGCAACTTGGCTCTGAAAATATGTAATTTGGACAGAAAAATAAGATCTCTATTTAAATTAACAAGGAGCCCAAGTGCGATAGAAGAGTCAGAGCCGGAGGAAAATCAAGAGTTGCTTCAGATTTTCAGAAGGGCGGAGGAAATAAATCAAGATTACACTGGGGCCTTCAAGAACCCCTTTGGGATTTTGCACTTGCCAAAAGGGCAGAATCCCCATGGTCAGATAAGGGGAAATAATGCTGTTGAGAAACAGACATCCAGACAATAGTCAACACTGACCAAGAACCCCTACCTTCAAACAAAGGACTGAAGGTCCCCTGCCTTTATAACCCATATAGCAAGACAAGAATTAGACACCATGGGAAGATTTGGTTTGGTTGTTTAACACTACACTCAGCAATATTCCAGCTACCTATATATAGTGGCAGTCTGTAAATAATCAAGTCTGGACCAGACAATCCTGTGATCAACATCATGAGCATCAATCTACACAATTGGGATATGATGACATGTGTCAACCAAGTCAGCGATCCAGACCATCTGATCCTGTTAGTCGCCTCTTAAGACAAGCATGGGTTACTGAAGCATGGTCTACACTGCCTCAATCAGCCTGCACTACCAGAAAATCACTACTTGGATACAACCATTAGACAGTGTCATCTACACTGCCTGCCTCAAAACTGTAAGGAAAGACAAGCAGGTGGCACTTGGGTCTTATCTCCTCTGGCATCCTTGCAGTGTTGTACACACAGGCATACTTACTGTAAATCCATGGTCATTCATGTTCAGGATGAGATTCTGGCCCATCACAGCCAACCCAATCAGGGCAATGTCTCCTCTGAAACAAACATATTCAACATCATTGAGACATGAATAATTACTGTTACTGAAACACAAACATTACCATGACTGTAACAGAAATATTCATACGTAATTAAAGTGATAACTGAAACACAAATATTCAACATTACTGAAACACTGTAGGTCCATTGTTTGTTGAAATGATATCACATCAATGATTACTGGGTATTTTGCCATTTCCTCATGGTTTCCCAAATGTTGTATAACATCATTTTACAAACACAGAGATCAATAAGCAATAAATGATACACACTTGGAGTAAAAATTGTATTATGCGAGTCTTTGGTGAGCACATATTGAAAGTCCTTTGTGTGATGTTAAACATGTACCTGTAGGTCAAGCAGAACTTCTGACTCTTTTAAAGGTGGCATCAATGTCAAGCATTTTGATACATTCATGATACACTGTCTTTGATGATTTGAATTTACCATTGTTTTGAAGATTCACTGAATTGAAATAATAAGCTCATCTTACCAGACAATGAGTGAGTGAGTTTAGATTTACCCCGCTTTCAGCAATATTCCAGCAATACCACATCAGAAATGGGCTTCACACATTGTACCCATGTGGGGAATTGAACCCAGGTCTTTGGCGTGACAAGTGGATGCTTTAACCACTAGGCTACCACACCGCCCCCAGCAGACAATCAGATGAGTGTATATATAGGTCACAGATGAGGACAGACAGAAAACAGATGCTACTTGAACTAGAAACTCGGTTGAGCCAAAAATCTGTTCTTTTATCAAAGTAGCCTTTAACTGTTACAGATATATGTATTACAAACATTTCATTGTTATGTTTTAAGAAGACTACTCATACATTTATGAAAATATGTAATTTTATATGATTCCCTTATGTGGCCGATGAGTCACACATTAATTGTTGAAAGTTGACATAATTTTAAGAATTAAACATTCTTCAAGGAATTTAACACATCATAAGAACCACAATTTAGGAGATCCACTAAAAACCCAGAACCAGTAAAGATCATCAGTATATAGTGGACACTATTATTTATATCCAGCACATCCATGTTGGATATGACCAGCAAATCTTGTGAAATAAATATAGATTTTAGGATAGAGAAAGAAACAGTTCCTTCAGATAGTCTTTTTATTGGTCTCAGACTAATGAAACTGTTGGCTATGTCTTTCATTAAAAGTGAAGCTCTTTCGCGTTGTCATATTTCAATTAGAAGCATGTAAATGATGATTTCAAAAACAAGGTTGGAAATAGTAAAACAATTCCAAAATCAATGTCTGCCGAGTTAACAGGCTGTTGCAGAAATGATGGACACAGTGTGTGTCAATACCCAAGTAACCGAAATTGCTTCATTTGTAATCATATCATGGTGGTAGCGACATCAAGGTATTGATCAAACCGTCAGACAAGGCCGGCGTTAATTGACATGATTAAATTAGAGCTCTTCATGGCTGCAATAAAGTCTCCATTTTGGTACTCATGAGTACATGCTGTCCTTTTCACTACAATAAACACTTGAGTGTGGTGGTTTCTGTGTTTTACATTCGGCTCAAGTCACCAGTTAAAAACTACAGACAAAAACAAAAATTCTGACAAAGAAGACAAATAAAATAAAAGAGACTCAAAAGCTAAAATTATAATAGAAATTCAAAAATAGTGAGCGAGTTTATCACCACTTTTTGAATTATTCCAGCAATATCATGATGAGGGACACCATAAATGGGCTTCACACATTGTACCCATGTGGGGAATCAAACCCATGTCTTCAATGTGCTGAGCAAACGCTTTAACCACTAGGCTACCCTACCACCACCCCCAAAAGAGTAAGGATAACATCCTTTTGCATGATGCATCCAGAGATCAAACCACTGATCTCAGTTCAGGCTCTTTCCACTACACCACAGAGGCCAGGTAAGATATGGATTAGAATTGGTCTTCAGCAACCCAAGCTTGTCATAAGAGACGAATAACGAGATCTGGTGGTCAGGCTCGCTGACTTGGTTGACACATGTCATCATATCCCAGTTGCGTAGAGTGATGCTCATGATGTAGATCACTGAATTGTCTGATCCAGACTGGATTATTTACAGACCGACGTCATACAGCTGAAATATTGCTGAGTGAGCATTAAACAACAAACTAGCAAAACAAACACCTCAGGAGTAGTTACCTTCCCCATAATGCTAAGTCATAATGACATGCATGTTTTAACACAAGTCATAATGACATTCACTTCCACCCATACAGACCAAACTAAACATTCAAATAATGTAGAGTGAAATAAAACTACAGAGTGTTCAGCACACGAGAAGTGCTTTCAACATTTATTTGCTCTCAGGGAAATTACCCCACAATCTCTTATCAGCCAATTGCTGTATCCAGCCTTGGAAAAAAGTCAAGGTACTTTCAGACCATTTGTCTGCAAACAATGAATTGCAAAATAACTCAAATCCGGGAATAGTCTAGTAAATGTCAATACAGAACAAGGCAATGACTACTGTGTACATAACAATGTCCGCTGTGTTATTTTAAGACCCATCACCTTTCATATTCTTATGTGTACAAGTCGACATTTATAGTTGTGCGGGGGTGGACATGCTACGGTAGGTGGAATAGACAATATGTCTTGTCATGCTGATGCATGTAATAAGAAACACCACTACTTCCTATGTGTAAACAGGGTAGATTGCTGGTTCAAATTCTGACATGTCTTTTTCAGAATATTTGAAAGATTCCCTTCAAAACTTGTCATAATAATATTCTGTCAAAAGATAAAACAATCATGACAATGTTTCACTGGAATTCGATACTTTGACTCTTTATTATGGGATCCTTGCCTAACCCATGTTTAAAGGGTCCAGGTTAGGGGACCTAGATAATTCCATTTGAGAGTATGATCCCAATCTTGTTACATTTGACTACTTTCTAAAAGGAATTGTGCATTCATAGGGCAGTCCAGCGAACTTATGCATGTCATGGAATTCAATCATGATTTGGTGAGGTGAGGTGAAATTGGGTTTAACGTCGTGCTTGAGAATATTTCGCTCATATGACGACGTGCATGCGTGTGTATGTGTAATTGCGGCTGCTTGTACTAGCCCAGACTTAAGCTGGTTTTATAGTGCTAGCCCACTGAGATACCATGCCGCAGTGAAGCATGAATACCCCACTCAGACACATTATACTGACTCCGAGCCGACCAGTCCTTGTTGTACCCATTAATGCCGAGCGCCAGGCAGGGACCAACAAGTACCATATTTTAACGTCTTTTGGTATGACGCGGCCGGGGATCGAACCCGCGACCTTCCGCTCTCCTCGTGATTTGGAACGAGCTTATAGTGCTTATGAAATGTAAATGTAATGACACACAAAAAACTAACCTTGTGAAAAATATTGTTGATGCAAACAAGTGTTCTAAATATTGTTTGTGTTCGATCATGAGAAAACATGTTCTATTGCTTGATTGTTTAGTCACTGCCACCAATCTTTGATTATTTCAATTAGTCGGACCACCACTAACTCTGAGTCTGAGAATTTCTACTTCACTGAGAAAGTGTTATCCTAAATATAACATTTGTTACATTTGACCACTTACCAAATGCTTACTGAAAGGGATTGTACACCCATACTGGAGCAAGACTCCCAAGGCATTCCAAACACTTTGAACAAATTCAAATGGGTGTTTGCAAAGCAGTTATAAGGTAGCAATATCATCAACATGATCAATGTTCTAGAACTCTAACTTTCAATGTTCCATTCAAGTGAAGTTAAAGAACACACAATATTTTCACAGTGCTATATTCAATCCGTAAAATATAATTCATTGTCACAGGAACATATACATGTATTGACATTACCATGGTTAAATTGGACAATGTGAAGGTAGAAAATTCAAAATACAATATTTATCAGATTGGCCGAGATCTTATTATCATTAAGTTGAGTACTTGCAGATCTTCATGGTTTATTTTTACCTCCAGACATAATAAAATAATAACCTTATTTACAATCAATGTATCGTGACGCGATATGTCGGATTCAATACACTGCCATTATACAGGTAAAAGTTGTTTCATGACACCCCCACTTTGCCCATGTTGAACACTGCAGTGATATCTGGTGTCCCCATCATGATATAGCTGCAAAGTTGCTAAAAGCGGTGTACAACCTAACTCACTTACTTGAAAAAGTCTTCTAAAGGTGGAAGGAACTTGTTATGTGATCAGTACTTTAGTTTCAGACTAAAAATATTCTCACAGACTGAGATTGAAGACATAAAAATAAATTGACCATATTTTGTCTGAGCCCATAGCACGACCGTTTTGTTCTTCAGTTAAACTCAAGAGAATGGGTACGGTGCAGACAAACCAAGCACAATAATCATGGCAAATCTTGGATTCGAACCCACCATCATGACATTGCTTTAAAAAAATTCAACTGCAGCTCTGTTCAGATAATTGTGACACCCAATTCATGCTACACAGTAATATTGTTTGTTTGTTATTTAATGCAGCACTCAGCAATATTCCAACTGTATAACGGCTGTGTGTAGATAATTGTGTCTAGACTTGATGGATTTCCAAGGAAAACACAGCACAAGCCTGCGATTGTATCAATAACTGATATGTTATACAATATTCCTACTATATGGCGGCCGTCTATAAATAATCGAGTATGGACCAGACAACGTAGTGGTCGACATTATCAGCATTGCTCTACACTATAGGGATACAAAAACATCTGTCAACCAAGCCTGACCACATGATCGCATTTACAGTAATAACTCGTGTTATTCTCGTGAAAGTCTATGGAAATTACATCAAGTGTCTGAATACTTTTTGCACAAGTCTGTAGCTGCAATGTTGTAAAAGTGGTGTAAAACCTAACTCACTTACTTGAATAAGTCTTCTCAATGTGGAAGGAACTCTTAATGTGATCAGTACTTTAGATCAAGTTTCAGACTAAAAATATTCTCACAGACTGAGCTTGAAGACAGACAAAATATGGTCAATTTATTTTCATGAGTCCACAGCACGGCCGTTTTGTTCTTCAGTTAAACTTTAACTCAAGAGAATGGGTACGGTGCAGACAAACCAAGCATAATAATCAAGGCAAATCTTGGATTGAATACAAAACATCTGTATCAACCAAGCAACTGAGCACATGTTCAGATAATTTGACAGTAATTCATGCTACACAGTAATATTGTTTGTTTGTTATTTAATGCAGCACTCAGCAATATTCCAACTGTATGGAGCTGGAAGGTGTGTGGATAATTGTGTGGATGCTTCTGACTGATGGATTTACCCTCCAATAAATCCCCTATAAAATCATGGATGGCACAAGCCTGCAATTGTATCAATAACTGATATGTTATACAATATTCCTACTATATGGCGGCCGTCTATAAAATAAATAATCGAGTATGGACCAGACAACGCAGTGGTCGACATTATCAGCATTGCTCTACACTATAGGGATACAAAAACATCTGTCAACCAAGCCTGACCACATGGTCTCATTTACAGTAATAACTCTTGTTATTGCTTTAAATAGTTGATATGTATGTCACGGACTAAGCTGAGCTGAATCATCATTTACACATTGCCCCCCATGAGGACATGGAAACCTGGACAAATCATGGATGCTTCAGACTGAAGGTCATCTGTACCCCTCCAATAAATCCCTCTATCAAATCATGGATGCTTCAGACAGAAGGTCATCTGTACCCCTCCAATAAATCCCTCTATCAAATCATGGATGCTTCAGACTGAAGGTCATCTGTACCCCTCCAATAAATCCCTCTATCAAATCATGGATGCTTCAGGCTGAAGGTCATCTGTATCTGTACCCTCCAATAAATCCCCTCTATCAAATCATGGATGCTTCAGACTGAAGGTCATCTGTACCCCTCCAATAAATCCCTCTATCAAATCATGGATGCTTCAGACAGAAGGTCATCTGTACCCCTCCAATAAATCCCTCTATCAAATCATGGATGCTTCAGACTGAAGGTCATCTGTACCCCTCCAATAAATCCCTCATCAAATCATGGATGCTTCAGACAGAAGGTCATCTGTACCCCTCCAATAAATCCCTCTATCAAATCATGGATGCTTCAGACAGAAGGTCATCTGTACCCCTCCAATAAATCCCTCTATCAAATCATGGATGCTTCAGACTGAAGGTCATCTGTACCCCTCCAATAAATCCCTCCATCAAATCATGGATGCTTCAGACAGAAGGTCATCTGTACCCCTCCAATAAATCCCTCTGTCAAATCATGGATGCTTCAGACAGAAGGTCATCTGTACCCCTCCAATAAATCCCTCACTCTATCAACCAGAGCATAACAGTTCCCACACTAACAGCCATCCCCAAAACAAGGTAATCAGCTGGTCATAAATCACCGTTTTCTGTCAAACTGAACCTGTGTGAATCAGACCATGGATTTCACAAAGAACTATAACAGGATCTGCCTCATGATGTCCTTGAAACAGGGTTAAATGCTGTGAACATGCATCTTGGTATGTATTGGACAAGAAAGAAAGTAAGGATACAAAGAATGAAAGCAGCATGACACCAAAGACTTTAACATAAAATTGTGGTTTGTAACCTTTAAATTACTTTATTTAATGTGGATACAGATACATGTTTCAGTTAATACATGCTTATTGCGCTTGTTAAAAGGCATTTTAAATATCCAATGTATGATATCACATAAAAACTAGGGCTGTGACACATACACAACAAGGTGAATAAGATATATTTCATGAACATAGGGTAACAAAATCACAAAATTATTCATAAATCATTTATATTTAACTTTAAGAAACTAAAATAACAAACATGCCATGTAACTGCTTTGGTTGAAACATTTCAATTTTTTATTCTAAAGCAAAAAATACATTATGACAATGCTGCTTATAGCCCAATCAGGGATTTACCTCGAGCCCTGTATTTGAGGGTCCCTGGGACTCATATTCTTAATTTTCAGGGGTCCTGGACTACAAAATGGGGGTCCCAGACACTTAAATATTATTATTAATACTGTTATTGTATTGTGTATCATGATCATCACATTGTTACAGTAATTAAATTGCAAATGATTCCATAACCCAGCTAGTTGCAAACTCAGTGATAACTTATTGTTACTCAATTGGAAGTTTTACAAAAATAATTTGGACTTTTTCTGCGTCCCTGTGGATGTGCTAATAAATTACATTGCGTCCATTATCACACTCATCAGGATTAACATAGACCAAGACACCTTTCCCCATTGAGATCTTGATGCTACTTCCAGGAGGGACGACAGTACTGATGGCATGTTGACGTTGTGAAGCTTCACTGGGAAATTGAAGTTTCATGGCTGAACAATAGCTTTCAAACATCGTCAACATAGCTTTTGGCTACTAAAGAACCTGTATGATGCCCAAGAGCATCTTGAGAGTGAGGCTTTGCCAGAAGGTCATGTATTCTTCCATTATGGAAGCTCCATAGTCCTGACCGGCAATGTATAACCAATGGCCAAAAGGGTGTGATCAAGGCTTGACATACTTTGTTGGGGGCTTTGATCTGCTGGAGTACCCAAAGAAAAATAGACTGTAGCTGAGAAAACCTCCATTCTAAGATCTTCCAATGAGATGGGTGGAGAATCAGCATGATCAAGGTCGCATGATCAAGATCACATGCTCTTGCATTCAGGATCAGTGACATGGACCTGGCTAACTCAATATTCGACCTGGAGAGAGCCCAACTGCTGGTGTATCCAAATGAAGACCTCTGGATGGAGCTTCCCCACCTTCCCCAAGGGAGGGTTCAGGTGTGAGAGCAACATGGCAATCATGATCAAGATCGTCATTTCTGATTATGTCAATTAAACAATGTTAGAACATCTGTTTTATCCTTGAGATAATTGTTCCAGTTGTTTTACTTTTGGGTGTGTCAGGGCATCAGCATAAATTAAACAATATCCTGATTCATAGCATACAGCTGCATGCCTACCTGGAATATTTGTCAATTTCGGCAATTCTGTTTGCTCTGATTTACACAGATTAAAGTGATGTAGATACTAGATCCATTTATACGTGGATTCATACAGTTTGCACAACAATTTTTAATTCATACCTCAATGAACTAAAAACAATACACAGTCAGTCCTGGATTGGTTCAAAATATATCTGACCAGCTTTCCTTTGAAGGATGATGTTGAAATTTCAGCTGTAATGACACACATCACTAAAATGACTACCTGACACATTTGCTATGCTGCTTCACTGTAGAATATTAACATGTACATTAATGTTTCTCAAGTTCGACAGTTCATAGGCTCAAGAGAAGAGCAGTGTTGTAACACAAGAAATAACATGGTTATTGAATGTTATCTGTTCTGGGGGATTGAGCAAAGGTACAGGGTCGTTAGACCATCTCATCACAGACCTAGAAAGTATGATGAATCATGTGATTTTAGACATGAAAATCGTTTAATAATTTGAGATTATTCATGTGTTTAAGTGACTGGTAAAAGAGGTTAAGAAATTGTTTGTTTTGAGATTTCTGAAAACCCTTAAAAAAATAGTCAAAACACTGCTAGCGAGAACTCGAGGTTTTGATTTTCATGCACTGTTTAGGAGTCAGTAACAAATAAAAAAATGCAAAGAAAATGACTAATTACAAAATTCTGATAACCATGTTTACTTTCGTCTTTACATTTGTGAGCCATCATGGTATGAGATAACAAGTTCACATTTCTGTGTCTAGCAGCAAGTATTTCTATAGGAAGAGAATATTTATGGATGTCAACTTCTTTATTATGAGGAACACGTTTCGGAGTATATTCTTACTCCTTCATCACCTGAGTTCTTGATAGCAGTTGCTGATGAAGGAGTATGGACATACTCCGAAACGTTGTGTTCCTCATGATGAAGAAGTGGACATCCATAAAAATTCTCTTATGTGTAACACTTCTAAATGTCATTCAAAGACCAAGTAATTGATTACTGATGCAAAGAAATGTTATTGTCAAATCAAAGCAAGGGCTAATGGAAGAGTACAAGGATATGTTCACAAGGAGAGGACATTTTGAAGGAAAATACCATGAAGAACTCAGAGTCATACGACTCAAAGTAAAACCTGTCATCGTCCATCATAATGCATGCATGAGCAACTGCTATCAAGAACTCAGGTTTCTAAAGTCAGAGTTTAGACAGGCTTGAAAACGTGGTTCCAAAGGAAGAACAAGTGTCTGACTTCGAAAATAGTTTGTCATTCCTGAAAAGGCTGACTCATCCCTTCGACTATTCCTCCTCTAGAATAACATTAACCAATCTATAAAACAAGAATTTCAACATGCCTTCTCAAGGGGATATAACTACAAAGCTAGCTTGGAAGAAATCTTCCCCATTATGAATGAGAACTGCAGCTACTGGCAAGTTAATCTTGACTAGGAAAGTCCATTTGTGTCCACTTTTAACACCCCATTTTGGCACTACTGCTTTAAGCAAACCCACTTGGGGACATTTTAGCCAGTATATTGTTAAAAAATATATGAACTCTCAGACAAGTGGGATCTGAAAGTGACAACTACATTTACCATACATTTTTCAGTTACTTGAAAGATGTCACTCACACTCACAGCTATATCATGTTATAGTAACATCAGTTTACTAATCACTACAAGCATGAAAATAGAATGGAGCCTTAGAGCATCAATGAGCTTTGTCATAATTATGTACACAATATCTTACTTAGCACAATTCAGAATTTAGCACAAGCCCTGGCCAGTTTTGTTAATACCAAAGTTATCCTGAAGGAGGCTAGAATTTCCAACATTTGGAGGCTTGTGGTATAACTGTTCAGCCAAGAAAATATGTTTATAAACTTCTGCTTTTCTATGAACATAAAAATTACTGATGCTGATTCTAAAGAGAATGCATGTTATTTTATAATGGTGGAACTAACATACAATGCTTCTGAAAAATACAAGAAATATACATCTAGATCTGAACCAAAATAAAATTGCCTTAACTGACAAATGTATGAAAGAATCTTGAATGTAAATTTCTAATTAAAGATAAAATTCACATTGTAAATGTCACCTCTGGTATAGCATGCTCATGTCAAGCTTGGTTTCTAAATCAGCTGTTAGTGTTATAGGCATGACTGTTTTCATGGTTATAGATTTACTCAAATCAAAATGTCATCACATGTTGTAAAGTTGTCAGTGTGCAAAATGATATTTGACACACGAAAATAATTCTGAACGCTATCATGAACTTGTTTGAAACAACACCCATGCATATAGCAGGATGACACTGCAAATTCACTCGCCGGCTGCAGCCCAATGCCCCGTGAACAGTGAACTAAACTTCCTCATGGGAGACGCTTAGAGGGCAGCTAAAACGTTTTTCGAATATGATATGGATACTCACTTTGCTTGAGCCATTGTGTCTGATGATTTTGGTTAATGAATGAATAGCTATCAACTGTCTTCCACGCCACACGTTCAGAGAATGGTGTGATCCGGAAAGTTTACGGCTTTTTGACTGACCGACGTGAACTCCAAGGTCAAGGTTGGCGGGGGTCGAAAAATTGCAATATACGTCTTGCAGAACGACTAGTTATTTTCAAAAACAAAAATGAAAATGTCAGCTCAGTCAATATTGGTGTGAATAAAATAAAAAATGAAAATTATGTCTGATCGTTGGAGAAGAATGTCGTGTTAAATATTGGAATACTTACCAACAATTATATTTTAGTTTTACACATAGAATTGTTCTGACCAAGCGATCAGCTGGTATGAATGTGAAGAGACCGTGATTTGAGTACCTTGAAAAGAAACCTTCAATTTTTTGTATTATATTTTGAATGTTATTATTAGTTTATTAGTCATCTGACCAAGCATAAATTTCAATGTCCCCATTTCGAATGCCTGTTTACTGGGCTAATATGAACGCGAAATGGTTCAAAGAACTGTTTGAAATTATGGCTGTGCTTTATATTGTTTATCCACTTGAAATAAAAAACAAAGAATTTTTACATATAATATGTTCATTAACAATTATGATGAAATGTTTTCATCGAAGTACAACTCAAATTACGAGTAATTTTCGACAGAAGTCACCATTAAATGTTGGTAATTGTAAACAGTTGTATTGAATATTCTACAGTGAAATCCGGAAACGGGCACCTGACAGGAGGAGATAATTCTGGAAACACATGTTCACGGATACAGCCGATCCGCTTGCGAAATCTAGAAGGATATCCTGGAGAAACTATTGTTGACATCATACTGACATCATGTATTTGACTGTCTGTTGTATGACGAGGTCCAGGGGACCCCAACGATACTTTAAGAGGGCTATGCTGAGGAGAATGTCATGGGTAATATTTCGTGCTTTCAACTTAAAGATCAATAAATTGCGTCATACTTCTGCATAAACCCCAGAAGAAGATTAATTTGCATGACATTCGAATAGATTTCGATAGTCACTGCTATTTACATTTAGCAAAATGTCCAGACTGTAAGTTCAAAATGTCCATAAACATCTGTCAAATGCAGTGATAAGCCTCAAAGTTAATCTCAGGAACCTTATTTCTAATGTGACCTGAGACCTCAACCATGTGTCAGTAGTCAAGAACTCAGTTTACCAGGCTCAGCTGTAATGTCCATTCTCTCGATCAATGGGCCAAGATATGCATGTTAGCGTGGAATCAGCTCGTTGGTCAAACCATCCTTCAGGACTCTTCTTAGAATATGGGTTGTTTGTAACATCCTGCTATCTCAGTTCTGTGTGATCTTCAAGAGTTTTGAGGAAATAGTTTCAGAAATAAGATAAGACACTAGTGTGTCCACTGTATTAATGAGCACCATAGGTGTTGGTGTTGACGATGATAGCTAATATTCATGAAACCTGACAAAGAACATTGAGCATTACTGTACAGCCACAAAAACTCCAGAAAAGGACTGGATATATATTCACAGCTTCAGATGTCAGCATTTCATTGAAAAAGTTCCAAATTTTCCTGTGTGAGGACCCACAAATCCCCCACCGATGGAAGAGTGCTCTCTCCCATACCCTCCCCAGATAACATTGTTGTTGTACCACGGGATATTGGGTCCTCTCATATTTATACTTAAATTATAGTATGGGCCCTCATCCAAAAATCCAAAATGATCTCTGTGTTTTCGACAGCAGTACTTAGGTGTTGATTAAATGACTGGGTCAGCGGAGCTGGCAGTATGTGTTTGATGCCCTACTCATTTGATGCTTGTCATGCTAAGGCCAGACCAATTTTATTTCTTTTTTCTTGTTTTACAGATTTTTGTCCTCAGAAAACCTGAAGGCAGGAGGGGAAAAAAAATCATCAGTCAAAGTAATATTCCTTCTAAACAATAAAAATATTTTACTTTTGGCAATTTATCAAGTGTATATGGGGCAAAATTTAATCTAAAAAAATGTTCTTGTTTACATTTTTTGCCAAAACAAACATTAGGATTTTGAGTGGGGAAAATTAATTAATTATTTTTTTATTCATGAAAAAATATGACCGATGGATCCGTACAACAAGAAATAAAATTGGTCAGGCCTATCTGGCAACATAAAAAAACACCCAGTGAAAGGAAGTACCTTCCATGAACATAATTCATGGTTATTTTTTATAAACTAGTTTTTACATTTTCTTAATTTGATGTTTCAATATTCATGACATATTTACAGAATTTCCTGCGCCGAAAACGGAATTGTTATGGTATCTCAATTCGCTCAGTGAGACGAGCACTCCAACATTCAAACAGAGCACGTTCTCAGAAAAAGAAGAGCATGAAACAGGTATGTCACATTGTCAGAAACACTGAAATTTTGATCATTTCTGTCGGCTGATATTACTGTCTGAATCTTCATTATGCTAGGCAGGTGTACTTTATATAGGTACAGTTAACTGCGACCCTTTGTCACACAAGGTCATGTGTTCAATGTCTGAATCACCCTGATTATAATTCATGTGTTTGTGACACCATACTTTCATGTGTTTCACTTAATTTCCTGAAATATGTATGACCTGTGCAGCAATTGGGCATTTATCTTGTTCATTCCACATTAAGTTTTCATGCTATCATTTAACTAAAACATTTTTTATCCAACTCTGCCATTGAAAAGAAGGCAATCTCATACCTGTCAAAGGCTACTTAAAAGATCCAGGAAAGCGCATTGCTTTGAAATATTTGAATTCATGTCCACCAATAACCTAATCTTGTTACAGTATCAGATGTCACATTTGTATTTTGGGATTCAACCATGGTAACTCTAATTTCAGCTGTGGGAGACAAGAATATCAGCAGCATGTGGGGAGCATGGCATTGGACTGTCCCAGTTTATGACGTCTCTGGCAGAGGTAGGGGACGTGGAGACATGTCAGTTGGATTAGGTTCATACTTTGTCATAATGATTATGTTCAAATGTGAGCCTTATTCCGATTGGAACATCACAGGCCCAAAAGCATAGATCATGTCACATAACAATCATTCACTTGCATCCCCTTCACATATCCAGCAGCCTAATCATCCATTCCCATCCCTCTGAGACATGTACTTTAATACTTGACCTGCTTAATGGTTCCATTATGGAATTAATTTAAATTTTACCTTCTATCTAACTTTAATCTGGGCCACACAATGTCTTGTTTGTAATGATACCAAACAAAGCAACAGCAGCCATGCTTGTATCATGGTTATGAAACATTGTGAAATGTGGTAGACAAACTGTTTTTTAACATCCATGTTCATATTTCTTGTTCAGAAATTGTTTCCTTTATTTTCTAAAGACATTAACCCCAAATCAATCCAGATTACACTGTTGTGTCTACCCCTTTCTTCACTTACTATGAACACACAAAGGAAATTTATTTGGTCTGGCCTACCTGAACTGTGGACCTAATTACATGCTGTATACGAAACAAATATACAGTTATTTACTGTAAGATTTTGTTGTCTGTATCCTGTTTCAGTCCAACATTGCCCTTAACAGAAAGGTGTTGGCTGATATTGCCATTTATGAGCCAAGGACATTTCAGGTAATCATGTCAATGATTGTTTTAGATAAATGCCTTTCAATAGGTTAATCATGCTAATAGCAGATACATGATCAACATCTATTGTGTCCATGTGTTTTTTCAGCTTTCATTATTGAGCTAATATACAAATAGTCAGTTGCATTGTGTTGGTTTGAAAAATATTCTAAACAGTAATTTGGCATTTCATTTCCAAAGTTGTTGATTTCATCGGTTCCCAATTGTGCAGATCGATGCTCATGCTGTTGATCACTGGATTGTCTGGTCCAGACTCGATTATTTACAGACCGCCGCCATATAGCTGGAATATTGCTGAGTGCGATGTAAAACTAAACTCACTCACTCCAAAGTTGTTGCTGTGTATGTGACATCTTGTCCTGATTTTTACATCATCACTCACCAATTTCAATCTATTTCTCCACAGAGCTTGTGTGAATTTTGCAAACAAAGGTCAAGTGAAATCGGTCTTGGTGCGGCAACACTATCAGCGCCAAGTGGTGTCATTACAAGAGGCATGCTCTAGCCACATGGCTGTATGACCATGATGACGAGCAGGTTTTGACTGATCTGAATGTATGGCCGATACAGAATGCATGGACAGCCAAACAAACAAAGCCAAATGAATACAAGGATAGCTTTGAATTATGTATTGTGATCAAGGTCAATTAACATCAGTCTAAGGACCTGACTGAGCATTTTGTTTAACTGTTATGTATGCAAGTGCTTGCCTATGCCTTTCAGCATTTCCACCATTGTATACTGTGACTGAATTGCTGTAAGTTATCATTCCTCGTGTTTTGAAGGCCATATTTGAAATCAAGGCTTCCAGACCTGGTGCAAGGTGTCTTTATACCACTTGTGTAACATGTTATTCCAAAGATCTTCAAGGCTTTTGTGAATTGGTACGTGATGGCGCCATGCTTTACAGTATTTATAACACATTTAACTTGTATATTGTGAATGAATTATGTTTGGAGTGTGATGGGTTTATTGTGTGAACTTGAGAAGTAGCAGTTAACCAACCGTAGTAAGGGTTATTGTAAAGAATGGTGAATGATCTTTGTCAGAGAAAATATTGAATGTGATGATAGATGTATGCTGTAGTGGACTGGGTTCACAATCACAGGAATCATGCCCTTTGACATGTGAAAGACTTATTTAGTATTAAATAAATTACTCAATCATACCTCTCTGTGTGAAGATCAGAAAACTGGAGGTTGTGTGGATTCATAGGACAAGTATCACCTTTCAAATAACTTAATAAAACCTTGATTGAAACCCACACAACACAGATGTTCCATGGTGGCATTTCCTTTAAGATGTATATACCCCAGAACTAACAAGTTACAGATGTGTAATATATTTGTTAAGGATCACAGCAATTCGTAACTTTACTTAAACGTAGATTTATGATTTAAAATTGTATCCATTTAAAAGTGGATAAATAATGATATGGTAACACATCTTTAGGAAAACAGCCACTTTAAGCTAATCGTAGGCACTTGATACACGAATAACCATAAAAATGGTTTTCATGGCACCAACCAACCATTTTGCAAATCATGGCACGGGTCATTGACAAGTATACAACACCTGTCAATAGCAGGTATGGGATCCACAAGATGCAGTGGCATACTGAAACCTAGGATCCATGCTTACAATAAGCTTAGATATTTAAACCAAATTTCACCCCACATCAGTTTTCTGTTGATCAATGATTTGATCCCTAGCAAAGTGTGAACACTATATTCACAACAATGAAGTGGTGAGGCTTCACTGTTTGACATTAGAAGTCCCTGATTAGTTGGTTTCCTTGAAATCAGTTGTACTTACGAGAATGCCTAACCTCGTTAGGATGAGAAAGCCACAATAACTCGGTGTGCCTAGTGGCTGCAAGAGTTGTATACTCCCCAGGGAGTTAAGATTGAAAATGCAATGTGACGTTGAGATTGACATCCAATGATCGATGGAAAAAATACCAGCGCCTTGAGCATGCACTAGTGCGTGGATATGTGCGCTATATAAATATCCTATAATAAAAATATATATATCCTATGCCTCTTTGCCTCGAACAGAGAAATTAGACGATTGGAACTTCCAAAGGTGTCCTCAGATTTTGAAACGGAGAGGTATAATACTGGAGTAAGAGCTTGCATTATCAGTGGTCACAATATGATCTGTATAGGGCCAGTAGAGCAAGATTTCCTTTGGTTATGTTCGATTAGCCTGGCGTGGTGTTTTGAGGATCAGTTCTTCAGGTGTATGGAGGTTCCATTTAGAAGTCTGATTAGAAGTCCTGTTGGTCAAGACACCTGCATGTGTATTTATACATAGTGTGTCAGGACAGAACGTTGTAGCAGACACCTGCAAGTGTGTACAAGGTGTCAAGAGAGTGTGTGGTGCAGCTTTACTTTAGGTTGCTTCTGGTTTTAGTCACTGCCAAAATGTTGTTTGTATAATTTGAAATAAAACAAAATATGAAAGATTAAGATTTTATAGAAATTGTTTTTTCAAGAATTGGGAATTGTATTTGGTTGTTTTTCATTTCACGTTTATGTATCCCAAGAATTCCATTCATACACAAGTGGAATTCTGTGGTCATGTGTCTTTACAGAGATGCCAACCTCTACGATCTTATCGTAGTCACTATGAATTTTAGCCTCAAACCACACCAACATGATTGCACTAGAATTTCTACGAAATTTGAAGAAAATTCATTAAAATTTGGATATATTGACAAAAACATACATTTTCGCCAAAAAGAGACGTCAAGATGAGACGTGATGCTGATAATTTGGAAATCTGCTGTTGGAGGTATGTGAAATTAAAGCTTCACTCTTGATTAGTGTCATATTATCTTTCTCAAAGTTCATGATTCACAGTGATGTTTTAATATAGTGATGTGATCAAATTCTGAAATTTTAAACCACATTCATGATTTTCGACTTATTCTCGATTTTGCATGATTCTTACGTGGAGCTGTACTAACTTGAACGTACTATATGCAACACTTTGGGTTTGGCATCTCTGTCTTTAGTAATACTCCGGGCAGAGTAAGAAAACCTCCTTTCATAGTCTTTAGGAAGGAGTGAGTATGATTTTAGCAATATTCCTGCAATATCATGATGGAGGACACCAGAAATTGGCTTCACACATCGTACCCATGTGGGGATTTGAACCCAAGTTTTCGATGTGACGTTATGATGCTTTTACCACTAGGCTACATCATAAGCCCGTTTAGGAAGGTACCGTGAAGATCCGTCTTAGAATTGGTCTTCAGCAAATCATGCTTGTTGTAAAAGGCAATTAATGAGATATCAGGGGACAGAATATCTGACCAATAACCTGGCAAATGTTCTGTCTGCTAGACCACAGGGCAATTATAGGGTTGAAAAACAATAGTAATCTGGGTGCATCTAAGCACTTCAGCCTCATCTGGTTACTGTTTAATTTTATCCGTGAAATGCAAAACAATCACATCAGTTCTATAATCATAGTGAGTGAGTGAGTTCAGTTTTATGCCGCATTCAGCAATATTCCAGCTATATGATGGTGATCTATCAATATTTTGAGTCTGGACCAGACAATCCAGTGATCATGAGCATGAGCATCGATCTATGCAATTGGGATACTATGACATGTCAGCGAGCCTGACCACCTGATCCCATTAGTTGCCTCTTTCGTCGAGCATGGGTTACTGAAGATCAATTCTAACCCGGATCTTCATTGGTCTCTGTAATCATAATAATCACATGTTTTCAACATTTTTTAAATTCCAATTTGGGAAATTTTACTGCCTTAGGTTGGCCTCTGAGCAAGTCTTGATAAATCCTAATAGAAGTAACTGCAAAGCTAACCGCAGCAGCTGGGCAACCAGAGTCCAAAAATAAACAAGCTCATACATACTGAAAATGATTTATTCCACACCTGGTTCCCCCAGGACAATGAGAAACTGTACAGTCATCCTAGTGTACAGGTAGGCAAGTCATAACCTTGCAGTGAGCATACATCAGTGTACACATGTACAGTCAAGACACCCATGACCTGGCTCTGCCGTTATCTGCACACTTGAAAAGCAGGTTGAATGTTTGTACACCACTGCTGAGCTGCCTCTCCTTTGTCATTGACAGTGTTTGATTTTGATCAAAACATGGCTGGTCTACACGGTGGTGGCAAAGATAGACCCAACCGATTGAACAATTTCCTGTTGACATGCATCGAGTGACGACGACATTCTGAGATCACTGATGCTATATTTTTTATAATAATAGTTTACTAACTGCAAAGGCAGAGGACCTAACAACTAACAAAATTGATTCAGTAAGGCCAGTAATTTCTCAGGTATATTAAATGTTTGTATTAATAGGAGAAACTAAGAATTTTATTACCACAATGCCATATCAACACTATTATAGTAATATATGAACATTCCTAATGTTTACATCTTTAATTTTCCTTTTATAAAGATTGCTTTTCAGTGTGAAGTTCACATCAATGAATTTCTGTGGAAAAAGTATAATGTTAAAAGTACTTTTGATATGATATTTGTAATAATAAATTGATTCCCATTTCTCATGTCACAGTACAATTAATATGTTGTGCACCACAACTTGGGAGAAGTCACACTCATTCGCATACAACTGAAATTTAGGTAGAAATTGATTTATTTCTTGATATTCATTTTTCTTCAAAAGGAAGAAGAGAATCAAGAGCATCCACAAAGAGCTGTAATTATTCAAATAGCCCACAAATGTATTCTGATATCAGTAGAGACATTTCATCAAATACAGGTTATTTGACAACAAAGGTAATAACATAACATGATTGTAAACTACAGATTCAAGCAGTTAGGCTTTATTACATGTATTAGTCAGTTCAGATTTACAAAATGCTTCACATACAAACATACTGGTCCAACATGCAACAAAGATTGTAAATCTGTCCACTCAGCAGAAAATGCTTCAGAAGAAACACGGTAGTAATATACATCAATAATCACCTTTCTATCTAATACAGAGTGTTAAACTGTTCATTTGAAATCATTTGTTTTACAAATTGAGCCCACATGTATCATTGATACCAAATTCCACCAAACACGATAAATTGTAACATTAAAACACACACCACTTACTGATATTTCTTATCCAGCTGGTATGTTCAAAGCTTCTACATTGAATTACTGTAGTTAAAATATGTGAAACAAGCCATTAACAGCTGAATATTTATAATGTTCAATATACAACTAATTTTCCATGTATTCCAGAATCAACATGAGGTGAACACCGTGTGTCCAAAAATCATACAAAATCTGAGTCTAAATTAGTTATGTTCTATTAATGAAAACTAATATTAATACATGTAGATACTAATTGTCCCATATCATTTCCTCAATCAAAGGTTTTAATCTCTGTTCTGTTGTGTCAAACCAATCAAGTACTCATTTAGCATCCATGAAACTGGGACAAGGCCTACAGTATTTACTTTATGAATACTATTAGGTTACCGTGTTAATAGTGTCAAAAACTTTAGAAGAGCCCAAAACGACTCACCATGGATGCAAAGAAGCTTGATGCCTATTCTGCATCCTATAACTAAAGCAACTTCTTCCATCATAACTCCAAGAAATATGAATCATATGAAGTATATATATTACATTGTGATGTTGTTACATACATTTCTTGATATTCGAAGTAATGGATTTCTGTCAGTTAAAATCACATATATTGTATTAGGCCCCATTACAAAAGGCACCCCAAACAACTTCAAAACTTATCAGCAAGTAAATTTTACAAGTGTCCTCTACAAGGCCCAAACATTTGAGCAAGTCCTAATTTTCCCAACAGTATTTTGATATCTTTTGCATAAAATGGCAGCATAAATGGTGTATACACTTGCAAAACAAATATCAAAAACATTTACATCATTGATGTTTGAACTATTTGCTCACAGTCCCTCAATATCTGAAAATAATTTGATCATGATTTTAAAGATTCCCCAATTAATTTTGTTTTAAGTGCCTCATATTACTATGATATAAGTACGTGAAATTTTAGTGAAAGCATTGAATAATTGAGAGTTGAACACACCATGGAATGTTACATCTGAAATGGTGAATGAAAATTAAGCAATGAGTACAGCTTGCAAGCTCATGGAACAAGAGATCATATACTAGTATCCAATGAAATGCCAGCTTTCATTTTTCTTGTGACCTGAACAGCCAATCATAACAAAGAACACAAATTGATTGCTGCAAACAATAAGCAGATTGTATAATGGAGGTAATGCAGTCAAATTCCTTGGCATAACGTGAGTTGGGTTTGCAGCTTGGAACACATTTCAGTTATATCATAGTGTGTCATCATGAAAGGGGAAGTGTCACATGTCTTGTTGCTGGTTTACATAGCATGATAACTTAAGAATCATCACAAATCTGAATGGAACCTACAACCAGCTCAAAGGGACTTAACTCTGCTCAACATGTTAAGCATTCAAGCTCATTGAGTCACAAAGTCAACCTGTGTAAAGAAGAAATGGAAACAAATCTATGGTAATGACATAATTGTGATTTAAGTCGCTTTGGTGTAGATCAGGGATTAATACAGGACTTTCTTATCCCAAACTTAAACAATCTTGACAACAATTGCAGTCTTACATGTTAGAACAAACAGTCTTACATCATAAGTTCTTATGATGAAGTTCAATGCACAGAAATAACCCTAAGTATGTGTTTTTCAGGTGATGCAGTAACTTCATGCCATCTGAAAGTCTAGTCCTTCTGAACAAGAGGCAAACAAACAAAACAAACTGTGCAAGTATATTTTTGCCATAACAAAAAATCAAACAAAGAAAACAAAACTCAGTCAACCAAAATAACCAGATCTACTAAGATCTTGGGCCATTTTAGAAAGCCTCAATTGTCTCCACATTTATCTTGGTTCAGGAAGAATTCAAGCACACAGAATCAAAACACTGAAAGGACATTTATCTACAATATATACATTTCATCAACAATATTTCAACAACGATAAGGTTCAAAATTCCTTATATACAATCTTGAGTACAAGGAAAATTTACTAAATCATCAATTGAAATGACACTCTGAATCCTAAGAGATGAAATAAACCCCAAAACAAACAAGAATTTACGATAAAAAAAAATCCAGCAAAAGTAAAACATTATCACCAAAATATGAAACTGATAATGGACAAAAATATCAGTAATAAGTTATTACTGGATAGATTATCACAGAAGTCTAGAGTCACTCTGGTAGTTACTAAGATAAGGCACCTACTGGTTATGACTAAAACTTAAACGACTTCATAATAGATTTTTCCTCAAATGAACAACAAACATTAATTTAGACTGTCACATTTTTTAGACTGTAGTTGACCATGTGTCCTAAAAACAATCACAATTAGTTGTCTTAACATTAGCATGGCTATGACAAAACGTTATGGATGATCAACTAATTTATTTCTTTATGGACGATCATCCATAAAGTTTTGTCATCTCTATACCACCAACTTCTAGAATACCACTCAAACAAATCATTAGCTTGGCTGAGTTCATTGTGCTGTCCCAGCAAGTTGGAGTCAAGTCATTTGAGTGAGTTTAGTTTTATGCCGCACTCAGCAATATTCCAGCTATATGGCGGCGGTCTGTAAATAATCAAGTCTGGACTAGACAATCCAGTGATCAACATCATGAACATCGATCTGCCCAATTGGGAACCGATGACACGTGTCAACCAAGTCTGCGAACCTGACCACCCGATCCCGTTAGTCTCTTACGACAAGAATAGTCGCCTTTTGTGGCAAGCATGGGTTGCTGAAGACCTATTCTACCCTCAAGTCATTTGAAGACCATCTTGCTTGTCTGTAAACAAAAATTCAAATGTTTACAGCCCTTTCCCCACAAAATGATCTTTGTGCCCCACTACAATATTAATTTGGATCCAATGACTTGCAAGTCAGACTGTATGTTACTTTTGTGTCAAAGTGCTGAAATATCTTTGCAGATCTGTCTACAGGGCAAAATAATAGCTATGGGAGCATTTATATGCTATGTGTGGACAGGACTACTTGAATGCTGAGTCATTATGCCAAACAACACAGATGAGATGGCCCTTTATATATTGCAAGTCATGAAATAGCAGGAATATTGCTGACAGCCATTTGTCACAAAATAAGATTTCTGTTTGTCATGGTCTTTATGTAAAGGATTGACAATCTTCTGTAAATGTTTGAGAAACAGATATCTGAGATGTCATGACAACACACAAACTGTAAGTACAAACCCACAAGCAGAGTGACTGGTCAGTTTTTAAAGGCGAACAAGCCTGTCTATGTTTGCATAATTTCCTAAAATCCTTCAATATATTTGAATCACCATAGCACTTGGCAAACCATGTATAAACCGAATCAAATATCAATGCCTTTTAACAACATTACAACACAACTGATCTCAGTCTCCATAACAAAACTGAACCCTTCATATCAAGATATACAACTAATATATTATGTGCTTATTTACAATGCATATGAAAATACAAAAATGTTATAATGAATTAAAAACAGTTACAAAGCAATCGACCTTAAGCAGCATCAGGTACCGAAACAATTGCTGTACAAATTATACAACTTGAGCTAAGGCTAAAACAAGGTATCAGTTCACAGGTTGTTTAATTAGTTCCATATCTGCATGGCTTACTTTTATAGTGACAAAACATGAAAATACAGGGTGAATTTTCACATTTGCCAACCAATTCTTAACAAATTTTAGCAAGAGAACCAATCATGTTTTAGTCTCACCAATGTGTGCTAACAATGATAAAATATGTACTGTTTAACTTTTATAGCAGTGGGGAAAAGTGAGTTGAACAGATTAGGATAAACCAGAACTGATAATTGACAAAGAAGGGATTGATATGTCAACAACCGTAGCTAGCCTTGGTTTTACTATTCATGCCAGCAGTAAATATTTCTTGTTAATTTCTACTGGTCTACTGGCATGAAAACAACTGTCCAAAGAGCCAGATTTTGAAAAACAACATCAAACTAAATTATCAGCAGTGTCATGTGCTTAAGACATTCTTGAAAGAACATATATTAATATTTCAAACACATATTCATATCAATTTGCATTCATGTAGCAAATTATACATTATGTTTCTGTCATGTAGATGAAGATCTACTCTAAAAATAAGATAAAAGTAATATTATTTTGATTTGAAGCTTGAAAATAAAATCTATTGTCATATTTGGTTCCAATCTGTTTTGAGTAATAAATTGTCACCTTGACAACAGAACAAAATAGAAATTGTCTTCATCAAAACATTTGATTATTCTGCTCTGAACGGTATTTCAGTGTACAGCTGTAAACTTAATGTGGGAAGAGACCCAAACTCATCAAACTCTCAGCCAAAGAAAACAAAATATCACAACCAGTTGGTAGTATTTCCATTGAATAACTGATTTCCCCCAAAATGTTTTGACCTTTTAGATACTGAGTGTACAGAGCAATTTCATCACTACACATAGAATGACAACAGAAGTAGTATTTCCATTATATACTGAGGGAAACAAGTAAGGGAACACCACTTCATGCCAGTGTTACTTTATTTATTCTCAGATTTCCTCCCACAGCACTATTCTAAGCAGCTGATGAAAACTGAAAAATATACAGGAACCCTTGAATTCTCCTGTGTTCCTATATTTGTTTCTCTCAGTAGATGTCTGCCAACTGAAGAAAAGAATATTACTTTGGTGAACAAGAATCCAATCATGCTGATGTACAATAGAAATATTCATTTTCCAAACGAATCTCTCGTGCTTATGTTAAATCTGTACAAAAGTGCTTCAGGGTGCTTGTCAAACAAATATATTACAGCAAATGTCTCTGTCATACAGTGTCATACTTCATGTGGTGACACATTATTCTGATTGATGACAAGTATTACCTATAACTAATGCAACTAAAAAAATATAAATGCCTTGAACATGTAGATAAGTCAGAATTATTACCAAGTGACCTCTAGTGTTACCATTTCACTTTTTTTTACCTGGAAGGGGAGATAACACAAAAACGTAACAGATTGATGACACCCGGTGTTAGCTAAAAAGGTAAGCATGCGAGTAAGTTGGGTTTTATGTCACTTTTAAGCAATATTCCAGCAATATCACGGCAGAGCACATCAGAAATGGGCTTCACACATTGTGCCCTTGTGGGGAATTGACCCCGGGGCTTCGGCGTGAGGCGTGACGAGCGGACTACCCGACTACCATGGGTAAGCATGTCCAAGTCAACTTGAAGCACCAACCACAAACACAATTTGTATTGAAAGGTGATTGATTGTTGCCTGATTCCCAACAGGAGTACACCTGCCATGAGACAATCAAGTGATGGACCAGAATATCCAGTGACACTACCACATTTAGTGATTTTGTTTAAACTAAAACAAAGATATGTCAAAAGGATTTGAATTACATGTTGCATTCAAACTTATCCACAAGTTAATTGATGTTTATGATGTTGATCACTGGATTGTCTGGTTCAGACTCGATCATTTACAGGCCGCTGCATATAGCTGAAATATTGAAAGTTTGCAAACATGAATAAATTTTTAAATCTCAGTCCTCCACAATTCCAGAAGGAAACAGAGAAATGGCAGTATCATTAATTATGAACAGCATATACCAAAGATATACGCAACACATTTGCATGCATCACATTGATGCCATTTGTCTGACAAAGATACATAAAAATGATGACAAAGACTTGCTCAATAATTCCCCTAAGAGATGGGTAATTTCTAAAAATGTTTCACATTTATGATGTTTCCAAACCTGAAACTAAGACAAGACCAAAACCAATAAAAATTAAACTGTTCCAGAAATGCAAATATTTTCAACACTTCAGCTTCTACCAATCGATGACACACAGTTCATCTTGAAGGAATGTCAGACATCTGTGACAAATTAGGTAACTATTATTTTCTTGGTGTAAGTATTTATACAACAACAACACATTCTTAATGATTCATACCAAGCTCTGAGATTCATTCACTATGTTCAAATCCAAAGGCAATTTTTGCACACAGGCAATTTACCATGTGATTGTTTTACCCTTAAAATGTGTTTTAGAAGAAAGGAAAGTAGCATTATATTTGTACTTACTTTCTGAATTGATGACTGGACGGTTTCAGAAAAGAAATTGTAACCATATTAACCAAACTGATAAAAATCCTCAATGAATATTACTTTCACCACAGCCTGTGCACTATTACATATCACAAAAGGTTGACTAAATATTCCAGCATTAAAACCCACCATTGTATCTTATTCTGTAATCACCTGAATACCCAATCACAGAAAATATGTTTCCCAAACAAATAGATACTCAAATGTCTATGTATCTGTTAATTACCAAAATGCCTTTGGTCAATGATTCCCACATGTTATACCATTTTCCCACTAAGATAATACAGTGCATATTAAAATGGACATTTGTATATCAACAACGCAGGTTAACCTGTTGCTGTTGACAGACCTTATAAACATGGTAGCATACAACTTTCTGTAAAACAACCTGAGATAATGGAATTAACCTCTGTCAACACTCCACCAGAGCTCCCAAACGATGAAACAGCCAAATCTTCCACGGTATCTACCAGCAAATCTAAAATGGCTGCCTCAAAAACCAACATAGTGCCCTCCAAATCCAATATGGCTGTCAACAATTCCCACAAGGCTGCCAATGGATTTACATATCAACGTGCGGCATAGGAGCTTCTTTTCTTCTTCCTGAAAATCAAATTTCAACAAATTACTATCTGTCTCAGAAGATGCTGATAAAATCCTGATGAAATGACACGTTGAAATCACTGTTAACTAAACACAACTTTGATTGGTGTTTCTGATGGTTGTTCAAGTTTGTTTTTATTAAATTTCTCTAAAAGATGTTTTGCTCCTTATGTGGAAGAACATGTCAGCAATATTCCAGCTATCTCACTGCAAATTAAAGTCTGCACCAGTAAAACTTGTCATGCAAGCAAAAGCATCGAGTCACACCAACATGATACGATGACATGCTTTTGGTCACAGGATCTGAACACAGATCTCCAATTCAGTATCTGTTACAAGCAATCCTTCGTATACACCTGACTCAGCAATATTCCAGCTATATGGTGACAGTCTGTAAATAATAGAATCTGGACCAGACAATCCAGTGATCAACAGTATGAGCATCGATTGACGCAATTTTGATACAGTGACATGTGTCAACCAAGTCAGGGAGCTTGACCACCCAATTCCATTAGTCGCATCTTACAACAAGCATGGGTTACTGAACATCAATTCTAACCCTGATCTTCACGGGTTCAATCTTTCATAACATCCCCATAGGAGATGATGATGACTATTGAAAAACTTATAAATAATAAAACATTACACAACTAGTGACACAAATAAAGTAAGTAAGCCAGTGAAGCCAGATTTTACTCAACAAAAGAGTAAACACCAGGCCATAGAAAACAGCTATTGGGTGCATGATCAGTAGTGATTATGTACGATTCACAAACAGAGCAAAATCACATGTTCACAACTATCACATCTAAATCACAAACCAATTCTAAAAAACTTAAAATATTCCCAAAAACTAACGAAAACTGACACTGAACTAGATTTCAGCTTCAGCAAGTGGCCATGATTACAAGGTGGATATAGCTGCATGTTAATTCAATTGACTGGATCAAGACACGTTTCCTGAACTATATTCTGCACTGCCCAAACATTTAAATACCATTGTTTTGTATAATGACACAGAAAGCTATGGATCGAGTTGTGTGTTATCATGACCTGTTTACTCAAAAACATTAATCTCCTAACAGCTAAAACTTTATTTCATATTTCATAATTATGTATCTTCTGCTGGCAAAAAGTAAATAAGCTTGATCCAGTCGAAGAAGAACTGCAGGTGATATATGAATATATACTGACAGAACTAAGCATGCAATAAATACATTGATGCTATGTATATCTTAAAGTTAAACACATCCTATAAACACCAAATATTTCACTACATGTATTCCTGAACCTTTGTGTTTTATGAAGTAGAATGATTCCCTTCTAATTTTTGACAGTAGGGTTCTTAAATCCACTGAATTCTTAGTTGAGCCGAACAATTCTGTTACCCTTATCATGAGCTATATTCCACACTGTTAGAGAACAACAGCATGCTTTCTACCAAAACACACAGCAAAACCACCTGATCTGGAAGACGGATTTTCTGACCAGGAGCGTTTTTCTTGGAACTTATCATGCTAATTACAACACTTGAGAAAAGTTGAGTCACATTATGCAAAATAGCTAGCGGAAATGTGCCACTTCAATGAGTTGGGTTGAGCATTTTTTTGAACAAGTTGGTCATTCAAAGCATTTCAGCTTCGAGTCCAAAGGAATGCAGATTGTGGACAATGACCAACAATATGAAAGTTAGGTAATGTTGACAAACCTAGGGTCATGATAAATCTGGGATTAGAACCTTGCTCAATAAATCCTAACAGTTATCTAAGATCCACAACTCTGCTCTAAGGCAACCCATGCTTTATTCTAGTTGCTGATAGGGCCTCAAGCACACTGTACCATACCCATCTGATTCAAGACCTTTGACATGTCAAGTAAATGCTTTAACCACAAGGTCAAATCATAGGAGTAAAACCCTATATCACTGGGGGTGTTTAGTTCTCAAAACTAAACAAACTTCCATGGTATGACATGTGACAGCATATGGTGAAGTGAGGTATGGGGTGAGGTGAGGTGAGGTGAGGTGAAATGGGGTTTAACGGGGTTTAACGTCGTACTTAAGAATATTTCACTCATATGACGACATGCATGCATGTGTATGTGTGGCTGCTTCTACTAGCCCAGACTCAAGCTGGTTTTATAGTGCTAGCTCACTGAGATATCATGCCGCAGTGAAGTATGAATACCCCAGTCAGACACATTATACTGACTCCGAGCCGACCAGTCCTTGTTATACCCATTAATGCCGAGAGCCAGGCAGGGACTAACAAGTACCATATTTTAACATCTTTTGGCATAACACGGTCGGGGATCAAACCGGCAACATTCCGCTCTCCGGGCCTCCACTATACCACGGAGTTGGTCCAATAAGGTGTGGAGATGGTATGGTATGGTATGGTATGGTATGGTGAGGTGAGGTGAAATTGGGTTTAACGTCGTGCTTAAGAATATTTTGCTCATATGACGATGTGCATGCGTGTGTATGTGTATGTGCGGCTGCTTGTACAAGCCCAGACTTAAGCTGGTTTTATAGTGCTATCCCACTGAGATACCATGCCGCAGTGAAGCATGAATACCCCATGGTATGGTATGGTATGGTGATGACATACGAAAGGATATGAAATGGTGATGAGGTTTGGTGATGAGATGACATGACAGGATATGATATGGTGTAGAGGTCGGGTGAAAAATTATGACAGGGTATGGTATGGCATAGCATTAGGCTGTGATACGGTGAGAAGGGATATGACAGGGTAGAATATGATGATAATATGTCATGGTGTCATGACAGGACCTCAAGAACAGTCGTGGTGTGATGATATGATAAAAGGGTATGGATGAGTGAGTGAGTTAAAATTTAAAATCACGTTGGCATTATTTTAACCATGTTGGGACTGGGGATGTGGATGATAAAGAGACATGTTGTGACGAAAGTGAACAAGTGCCCTGATTTGGTTATTTCACTGCTTGTAAACTTGACTTGGGAAGAAAACACACAGTCATGGAGGACAATCACGACTTTGGTGATACCAAAGAGCTTGGTTACACTGATTACAGGGTACCACAAGACGCTAGAATCCTGGGCCTAGATTTTCTAAGCTTTCTTAGAGCTAAGATAGTCGTAAGTTACTGTTAATGTATGGCACTTACGACTATCTTAGCTCTAAGAGGCCTTCGAAAATCAAGCCCTGCCTGTGACAGTGCAGACAGCATCCATCTTCCGAGTATTCAGTTGTACTGATTTTATGGTTTTGACATAGGTGGATAGATGTTCATCGCCAGGATCAAAATTGACGTGATTTGAACTAGTATCTAAGGAATCCTGGTAGCAAAGGGAGACAACTGTAACCCATGCACTCTTTGCTGATAAACAACTGAAATGGTGAGATATTTCTTAAAAGTTTCAAATGTACATGAACACCCTGAAATCTTAACAGATTCCTTCTGGTTAATTAAACCAATTAATTACAATTTGTAAATAATCACTGAATTGGGACTACCACACAACATACATGCCCAGCAACACCTATAATGAAAATAAATGAACTCAAATAAACTCAAATAATGCACAACACAATGGTCCAGACGGTTTAACCAGCTTTTATATGGGGATCATCTCAAATGTCTTCAGTAAACTGCCAGACTTAAGTTCTTTCATATTAGGTGGATGAGTGAGTGAGTTTAGTTTTACGACGCTTTTATCAATATTCCAGCAATAGATGAAGTCTCAATTACATTGTTTGATTTCTAATTTCTTTAAACATATATCATGGCGATATTACATGCTCAAGGCAGTAATGTGTGTCATAAAAACTTATGTCGAAGCAACCATTTTTGTGTCTCCAGTTTCTACTCCTTCCTGCACAAATTTAAAAATCAAATGTCAAATGTTTATAAATGACAATGAGACCAAATTGTAATTAAAGGAAGGACTTCAAACACAAACGCTGCCGTGTGTAGTTTTTCTCCTGTCAAACTGCTGAATTGTATTGCTCTTAATCGGAGAATGTGTGAGAAGTGAGTGAGTGGGTATGGTTTTAAGCCGCTTTTAGCAATATTACAGCAATATCGTGGCGGGGGACACCAGAAATGGGCTTCACATCTAAATCGGAGAAAGACCATCTTACTATTCACTGCATTTATCATGTGAGTGGTAAAACGAAGATGAAATCAGCTTAATCTTGCAGTTGCCTGAACTATTGAGATGTCCGTTGAGTAATGGAAGTTACACAGCAGATACAGTTACCAGAAGCACAAACTAGCGAGTGTTAGTAGAGATGGTTAAATACTTGGAGACGCTGTTATTTGCAAGACAACAGTTAGACATGGAGCGAGCACAATATGTTTACAACATGCGTCAGAAAACAGGTAGTCATACTCATGCTTGTCTTGCTCACTGCGTCTTGCCTACTCAGAAAAATCTTTTGTACTTTTGAAAAATCTTTTGCATTCACTTGGTCAGCAGCTGCTGTAATTAACCTCAGTTTGTTAACACTGTGGTATAGTACAGTTTCTTTTAGGCCTTGTCTGATGTTTATGCTGACAAATAAATGAATGAGCCTGAACTAAGGATAGTAAGTTACCACTAAAATAAGTTTAAAAATTAAAGTTTAAAACAACTCTGAACTGGATTTCAGTTGTGTCACAGAGGGCTCTTAGTCCACTTATCTTAATGCATGAGTAAGGCTCAACATAGTGCAGGTCACTCGAAACGTGTTCGTGATCATAATCTGGATGATTAAGATAGTGATTTGAATTTTATGCCGCTTTTAGCAATATTCCAGCAATATCACGGCGGGGACACCAGAAATGGGCTTCACACATTGTACCCATGTGGGGAATCGAACCCGGGTCTTTGGCATGACTTGCAAACACTTTCACCTCTAGGCTACCCCACAGCCCTTAATCAGGATGAACTGTGTACTGCCACAACTAAGGGATACAACTCTAAACAATCAACAGATATAGCTTTGACCTGAATCACTCGTCCTCTAATAATTCCATGTATTACTGGATCAGGTCAATGTAGGGAGCTCATGTAAATCATTTAAATATTTTTGGTATCATTGAAATGGGCAGCTGTGGAAAATGAGGGGTAGCAATGTAACGGCTGTGTAAGCAGATATACTGGTTCTTAAATACTAAAAGCAACATTCTGGGATTGAAAGTTTCTTATAGCATATGATAGGAAACATTAGTTCTGTATTTTCAAAAATGTAGAAAGCATATTAACTGAATATTACAGTACACATCAGACAAGACCTAAATCAAACACTTAAAAACATAGCTCATTATTTAGAATAGAAAATAAATGATAATGAAACACAAATGTGAAATCCTTTTGAGACTGTGAGTATGCACAAAAGAGAACAAGACAACAGAGTGTGTCCCTTGTGAGCGTGGGAGCACCTGTAGCAGAGACGACTGACATCAGACGTCCATTTGCTCCTGCAGTGTGTCCTTGTCTGCTGTGTCATCCATCTCATACTTATCTACATTGTCATCATTATATTGTTCCTCATCTTCCTCCTCCTCCTCCTCTGAAATAACACCCCCACACCTGGTTAGTACCAGAACACACAGCGGCTGTGTAATTAACATCCACCTTCTGTTACTTAAAACCTATACCTCTTCTTATACTTGTACTCATCTCACTTCCAGCACAAAGGGTTCAACTATCTTCACTGATTCCTGTATGCATCAATATATAATTACCCTGCCCCCACCCATTACACACATACACACTGCCATATTGTAGCCCTTTGGACACACACATTCCGGCTAGAAATAATCTTCAGCAACCCAGGCTTGTTGTCAGAGGTGATGTATGGGATTGTGTGGTTAGGCTTGGTGATGCATGTCATATTCTAATATGATCAATGATCACTGGATTGTCTGGTCCAGATTTGATTATTTACAGACTGCTGGAATATAGCTGGAATAATGCTGAGTGCTGCAGTATTGTTGCCTGACGTAACAGAGTCACACACTTACACACTTACACACTGAAGCACTGACAAATCATCGCTGTGAACACATACATGCATAATGGCAGATTAAGCCATATACTCTGATATGTTGTTGCATGATATGATACAATGCAGCCATTTAGCAGGACATAATAATGCTGCCACATGTATACAGCCATACATACATTATACCTACCTGACTGGCAGAATATAGCGGACATGCTTACACATTGTGGCCAAGACAATACATTGCCGTACATAATGTCCTTTTGTAGTCTACCCTACTACAATATAAATATTCAGCTTGATAAATAATAACCCTGATACAATATTGCAATCCACACTTACACAATGTAACATTGATAAATTGTAGCCCTACCTGGCCCGACAATACAGTCACACACTCACACACAGTGTAGCCCTGTACCAAAACAATATAGCCATAGATTCTTGCTCATTGTACTCCTGAAACAATATAGCCATTGCTCATTGTATTCAAGATAACAATGAAACAATAAGCCATACACCCTTGCTCATTGTAGTCCTTAAACAATACACTCTTACACATTGTAGTCCTGAAACAATATAGCCATACACCCTTGCACATTGTAGTCCTGAAACAATATTGCCATAGTCCTTACACACACTCTTACAGTCATATAGTACACACACACAATTACACCCTTGCTCATTTGTATACACTCCCAACACAATATAGCATACACACTTTTACACTGCATCCCTGACACAATATAGTCATATCATACACAATTATACACTGTGTCTCTGACATAAAACACTGATATATCCTAGTCCTACCAGGCCTGACACAAAACTGCCACACTTTCACACACTGTAGTTGAGATCAAACACAACATTACCATACACAGTGATTAGTTTCACACATTGTTGATATTTAAAGCCCTGAACCACCACAGCACAAATGCTCAACACTTTTAAATGCAACACAGTACTGAAATTCTCAGTGATGTTTCATATCACTGTCATCCTGCACATCTAGTCAGTGAATGAGTTAAAACTATACACCACTTTCAGCAATATTCCAGCAATATCATGGTCTGGGGCATCAAAATGGGCTTTACACATTAGCCCATGTGAGGAATTGAACCTGGCAATCATAAGCGAATGCTTAAACCACAAAGCTAGTCCATCGTAGCCTACCCCACCCCCTCCTACTTACACATCCATCTTCGACTCAAACAATTATGGGTACAGTTACTGTGGGGTTTTTCTCTTGCAAGGAAGTTCATGGATTCGTGATAGTGACAGTATGTCTTCACACATCACAATGCATCTGGGTTATTGGTTAAGATTTTGGAAACTTGGTACAAATTCTCTTGTAAAAACAAGTGCCTGGTGAAGCTCAAGCAAAAACATCTGAAGCATTTTTACAAAAAAGAGAAGCACAGGTCTAGACAGTTCCAAAGGACCACTGGGAATACTTCATTAATATCACAGACATTTCTCCACAACATCACTGACGTACAGCTGTGAAGCATGAAAGTCGAGGAATCTTATTAATAATCATTATGATCAAAACATTTAGGACCAGTCATCGATTCCATGGTGTGCATGCATGTCCAACAGGTTTTTAATGCACTGAGAAACAGAAAGTAATGACCCTCCCCTTAATGCTTGTCATATATATATATATTACCCTTCCCGTGTCAGAGTACATTTTTCGTGCCCTCCCTGAAAGACATAATTCAAAAGCACTTATATTATGTCATTATTCATTATCATATGTCACTTTTTGCATGACCCTCCCCCAAAAATGTGCATGAATTCTCAAGTTTGTCAAATTTTTTGTTGACCCTCACAATTCCACAACCTCCAGCAAAATGTCTGATCCCTTGAGATGTAATTAAAATAACCGCTGTTACTTCCCAAAAACATCAAGGGATTAATGCTGATCAGTATCTCCTCAATTTCTGGTGAGATGCCAACACGGGAGGCTAGCTCACCTGCATCATGGTGCCGACACACTGAATGTAAGTGTGGGATTCAAACTCACGACTATTAGATTCTGACAGGTGCTTTGTGGTGGGTTACACCATGTGACCAATGTACCCTTAATATATGGATAACACTGAGTGAGTGATTTTAGTCTTATGACGCACTCAGCAATACTTCAGCTATATGGCGGCGGTCTGTAAATAATCAAGTCTGGACAAGACAATCCAGTGATCAACAGCATTAGCATCGATCTACGCAATTGGGATACGATGACATGGGTCAACGTAGTCAGTGAGCCTGACAACCCGATCCCGTTAGTCGTCTCTTGCGACAAGCATGGGTTACTGAAGATCAAATCTTATCCGGATCTTCATGAGTCAAATGGATAAGACCTAAGGCCATGTTCAGATTGACCCAGTCCTTTTGATTCATCCAAGGTGTTCTCTTTTATTCTTATTAACAGTTTTTCATTTGCAAGACATGAGAGGAATATCACACACTCTCACAAGTTGGAGACATCTGGATCAGATTCATGGGATTGGGAGTTAGACCTGAGAATAGTGACTCTGGCATAGCTATGTTCCACATTCCCTTTTGGTCAAAAAGATGTGTCTTACTTGGTTCACTGAAAGGAAGTCTGATATGAAACAAAGATTCCCAGGTGCACAGATTTCTGGTTTACTACAGAGTGAGATAGTTGACTAGCGAAACAGCAGAAACATATGCACAAATTTAGCCTTCCTCTACACCCAGTTAAAAAAGCAATACCTCACACCCTAACCATAAACCATAAAGCCTGGTTGGATATTCATCGGAAAGTAGCTGTTGTTGGCTGGCAAAAATTACCTGACACTTTAGTATAGTTTCATGCCATTTTTAGCAATGTTCCAGCATTATTACATTGGTGGAAAACAGAAATTATCTTCACTCAATGTAACATGTTAAGAAGATACCTTGCCAGCGAAACAAAAAGCACTCCAGTTCCTGTCCATGTTATGGCAGGTAATGTAAAATAGCCAAAAAACACACTGAACATGAATACCTAATTTCTATCTACTTTGACCTACTGATAGAGTCTGAACATACATTTAAGGGCACTTGCTGCTCATAAGGGAAACTACACTGCTGGTTTCTGTATGGGTTAATTTTATCCTACCAGTCAATTCTCACAAGGGTAGATAACTCTGCTTTCATCAAAGGGACAAGAGATGTCAATGACAAACAAAATACACTGACTTGCTGTCTATATTTAAAACAAAAGAACTAAAGAGTATAAAAGATTTAACATAGCATGGCATTAAATTTGCTGAAAAACTCCTAAAACAAAGACAAAAAACACTATTTGATCTTGTGAGAAGACCATAACTTATAGTGACAATAATGGCAGCAATATAGGGATTACTGTATATTCTTACACCATATTACATAAGCAGCAACTACAACTACAGCAACATCATCATCACCCACCTTCTCCTTCCACCTGCACATCACCATCCTGAAACAACAAGGACAGTACATCATTTCTCACATTTAAACCCTGACATGCATAGGATCATTGGGCCACCATGCGTAATGCAATGATGTAATGTGTCAAATAGAATTGTCATTCAGTTTTCTTGGAAACATTAAACAAAATTTCCATTTCATCATGGCATGCTTGCTTAATGTGGTATGAAGTGAGTGAGTGAGTATGGTTTTACACCACTTATCCCGGCAGGGATCACAAGAAATGGGCTTCACACATTGTACCCATGTGGGGAATCGAACCCGGGTCTTCGGCATGACGAGCCAACGCTTTAACCTCTAGGCTACCCCACTGCTCCAAATGTGGTATGAAAGCAGGTTGGGGATGTTTAACACTCAAGCAAAACCCACTGTCACAGGTATATGCGGAGATTGATGCATTTGTGTGGTGTGCCGTAGGGTGGTGTGGTGACATGATGTGGTGTGCCGTGTTATGGTGAGAAGTGGCGTGGTGGAACGTGGGGTAGGTGACGTGTATGCATTAGAAATGGAATATCCTGCATTAATTAATGAAACAAAAGCTTGTAAAAAATGTATATACCATAAATACCTTGCCCATGTTCTTTCCAAGACCAAAGTTTGGGATCATCATTTGCCCTTGACCCTGAGGCTGGAGAGGTGGAGCCTCATTCCCAACCTGGTCAGCATCATTCCGTGGGGGAAGCTGTTGTTGTGGGATGTGTTTGTCCTCATCAAAGTTCCTATTGGGAAGCAGTGGCTCTTGGACCTACCAACACAGGATAAGAAAGGATAAGACAGGCAAAGAGTGAGTTAGTTTAGTTTTATGCCGCCGCTTTTAGCAATATTCCAGCAATATCACAGCGGGGGACACCAGAAATGGGCTTCAAACATTGTACCCATGTGGGGAATCAACCTGGATCTTCGGTGTGACGAGCAAACGCTTTAACCACAAGGCTACCCCACTGCCCCCAAATTTGAATGAAACTGAATTTCCCAACAGGAAAAGAAAAATATTAGACCTTAATTTAAGTTTTTACCAGATCCGTAGGACTTTTAAGTTGAAATTAGGGTTCCTGTAAGTGAGTTTGGTTGAATACTGATTTGAGCAGTATTTCATTTAATACTGGCATGTCTGAAAAAGTGACTGAAAAAGTTGAGAATTATTTTGGATGATAAATAGAATCTCATCCTGGTGTCCATTGATATCGAATAAATATACTACACTTGTCAATATCGACTTGCCTCACATATATAGTTACTACCTTTTATTCACCAGTGTACATATCACCAAGACCTTTGAACAGTGTATGAAATAAGGCCCGTCCGACAGCCTGAGACGGGTTAGCTTTCAGTCGAACAGTCTAGATTTAGTCATATCTTGGGGTCTGGTCTGGTTGAATCCATTTTGGAGTTACCAGCCCTGATGTCTGGCTGTGGTTTTGGCTTATTTCATACACTCCTTTGATATACAATATATCAACACTTGTCAATAAAGGTTTGCCACTTAGTGGCTATATTTTATCGACCAGTGTTGATAAAGTTCATTTCAAAATACTTGACAAAGGAATTCTTTATATTTACCTTCCTTGCAACTCTTTGTAAATGAGTGACTTAATTACCACAGGAGTGAGTTTTATGCCGCTTTTAGCAATATTCCAGCAACATCACAGCGGAGGACACCAGAAATGGGCTTCACACACTGTACCCATGTGGGGAATCGAACCCGTGTCATCAGTGTGACAAGTGGACACTATGATTTTAACCACTAGGCTACCCCACCACCACCCCTTTGTAAATGAAATGTTCATACAACATACAAAATGTCTTTAAACACATCTATAGGGGACAAAAGATCTGATATCCATGTATGTTACATCTGATGCTGATTGACTGACTGACTGACTGAGTTTGGTTTTACGCCGCTTTTAGCAATATTCCAGCAACATCACGGCGGGGGACACCAGAAATGGGCTTCACACATTGTACCCATGTGGGGATTCGAACCCGGGTCTTCGGCGTGACGAGCCAACGCTTTAACCACTAGGCTACCCCACCGCCCCTGATGCTGATTGAAATAGGCCCTGGTGACATCTGAGTGGTAAATGTAGCAACCAGTTAGATAGGCCTTGTTGTACTGCATGTCATCTTAACTCTGGATGGGAAGACCTCCTTAATATTAATCACTGGATTGTCTGGTTCAGACTTGATAATTTAATGGCTCCTGTAACTGGAATACTCCAGAGTATTTTATGCTGTGACAGTTTAAGTTGTTGCAGCTGATACTATTTCTCCACCACCTACCTGTAGATTAACTGGCCCCTCGTTCTGTATCCTGTTGTCATGGTTGAGGCCCAGCTGGTTGTCTTGAGCGTCTACCTGGGGCTTGTTGTCTCCCATAACCTGGTTGTTGAAATCAGGTTTGAAGATTTGACCCTGGTTTGCCATCACATCCGGATGAACATCCTGAAAGCCCTACACAAACCAAATACTTGTTAAACAGGGCAGATATATTAGATACCTCACATGATCTATACAAAACAACAATCACGCCAGTGCTGGAGGCAACATACCTGGCCTGGCAGCAGAGGAACACCTACAATACCACAGGAGCTGTCACAAAGGACATAGCATCAATGTAAATGTTGTCAATACCAGGGTCATGGGTCAGAGTGAGTGAATGAGTGAGTGAGTTGAGTTTTATGCCTCACTCAGCAATATTCCGGCCATATGGTGGCGGTCTGTAAATATTCAAGTTTAGGCCAGACAATCCAGTGATCAACAACATGAGCATTGATCTGCGCATTTGGGAACTGATGACATGTGTCAACCAAGCCAGCGAGCCTGACAAACCGATCCCGTTAGTCGCCTCTTACGACAAGCATGGGTTACTGGAGGTGCATTCTAACCCGGACCTTCACGGGTGCATGAGTCATAGAACTATGTATATATATATATATCAATCTAGATGTAGATTGATATTGTTTTTGACAAGGCATAACCTGATTGTATAAACTTTGATGCTATTTGTTATGTGACAAGCACCTGAGTATAAAAAACGTTGTCCATTTTCAGAACACCAGAAATGGCACCACAAACTTCTGTTGTCATCCTTAAATTGTTGTTATTTTAGTAAATCCCTTTTAACCTTTCTAATTTCACCTGCCCTTGATATAGACACACCAGACCAGGAAAACTGTGTGTGATTGATTGCTTAGAAAGGGTATGATGGTATTCCATACTGCCAATGAACTGCAATATTTTCAGCTTTGTTCAAGTGCAGTTAAATATCATTTCACATTTCCAGATTGCAACAGTAAGAAATATGGAAGTATATACAGTGAATGGCTGATATGCTTTCACACTTCCAAATAGATGTCTCTAGTTTTCTGAACATAGATCGAAACATTCAAAAACTCTTTTTTCAAATATCTCATTTTGAAAAGAGGTTTGGAAGATAATAAAAGTACCAAAAATACACTTTAAAAGAAGAATAAGATGGTATGAAAGTTAATTTGCTATTGAACCTATAACATCAAAGAAATCAGTAATATTTCTTGCATTGGACTCACTTGAAAATACCCATTTTCAAAAATATACTTGTTCCTTGCAAATTCAACCACTTCCCTCTGAATCACTCTTTAAATCAATTCTTGTTAAAACATGAATACAAAGAAGAATCTAACTGGACTCTCTAAGAAACATGTGTTTCCCGGGCATATGTCTTCCATCACTTCAAATCCTTTATGTACTTGTTTTCTACCTTCCCACATCAAGTGAGGCAAATTCAATAAATTTAAAACATACATTTTCAGGTATTTTGACACAGACATCCACTTATTGTATTTTTGGATGTATTTTTTGTTTTTGCTGCAAAAACGTGTAGTTCCCTCATCAGTATAGTCTTCAACATAAAAATGTCCACATTCAATTGTGATTGCTTATGAAAATGTGCCAGAGAAACATTGTTTTTATGCAGCTTAACCTACAAAAGTTACAGTGAATGATACAGGATTTATTATTGTGGATGTAATCATGCAATATATACTGGACAAAAACGTAGAGGATACTGAATATTTTGGGGAACATCTTGATAAATGACGATTTCGCTGAAGAAAAAATTCTCCAACATATTCAAGATGTCTAACTTCTTCTGCTCAGTATATTTACAAGGCAAAGAGGATGAGAGCTACTCTGAAGGAAGGTTGTGTTTCTGGGCCCTGTTTCACAAAGCTATCGTAGAGCGTTACGACTGTCGTAAGTCTATTTTACAGTATAGGAGGTGTGAATGCTACGAGATCTTAGGCTTACAGGAGCTTTGTGAAACGGGGCCCAGGAGGGTTGGGTTTGCATGCAGCTCTGAAAGAAGTTCAGCTTAATAAGACTGGGGGAAAGCTAGAAGTGAAGCATGACTCGCATAGTTTAATGACAGACAGATCGTAGCGTTAAGATTCCTTTGTGCAACAGGGCCTAGTTTTCTCATATTTACACCTTTGGTGAACCCACTGGTAAAGGATCATAATCAAAGATACTGGGATTAAAACCAAAACCATTGGACTCTTATCAAGGCTAAGGAGCAAACCTATACTAAAATCCAAGATACTAGACCACCTGTATGTATCAGTCCCAAACCCCAGGAAGAAATAGGTAAGGATAATTTAAATCTATCCCATTCAAATAACCCATAGTGAACTTACCATATGTCAGATTAATGAAAACACATGTGATCTCATATTTCTAGTGGAAAAACAGTTCTAAACAAGCTAAAAATATTAATTCTGACAAATCATTGGTCTCACATACAGAGTCTACATAGTGTTTGACATAATGAGCCACTGTCTTGATAACAATGGGCAGTGAAATGCCCCACCAATTCATATGGAAGGTATATTTTAGATACAAGATGACATATTTCTCAAATGGTGCAGGCACGAGTGAAAAGCCTACTATGTGAGGCCTTACATTTGTTTTGTTAGGATTACTGATCTGAAAATACAATATTCTGAGAAAATGTGGTAAAAAATGGTCATAAAAATCATGAATACCTGCATATTATAAGTAGCCAAACCAATCCATATTTTCTTCGCACCTCCCAATCCATATCAAGCTCTTGGATAATTACAAACTCATGTACAATGCCTGCCATATTCAATTGTTTAATTTACCTATCAAACATTTCAAGAAACAAAAACACAGATAAAAAGTCAGGCCTGAGTTTAGTAGTATAAATCTATAGACATAACCAACAGAAAGTAATACAAGAAAAATAAAACAATCATGAAATATACAAGAAATATTATGTACATTAAGAAACCTGAGTGAGTGAGTGTATGATTTTTAATATCAGTCCATACCATTAATCTTGTCGTGTAGCCTGTAATAATCTAATCTGGCCTGACAACAGCAGGACCAGCCAAGCAGGCCATCAGTGAGTGAGTTTAGTTTTTCGCAGCTTATAGCAATATTCCATCAATATCACAACAGGGGACACCAGAAATGGGCTTCACATATTTCACCCAATTGGGGAATCGAACCCGGGTCTTCATCGTGATGAGTGAATGCTTTAACCAGTAGGTTATCCCACCATCCCCCCATTCCATCAGGGTGTGTGGACAAAAACAGGTCAAGCAACGTAACCAATCCTTGCGTCCTCTAAACGCACTTGGATTTTATGCACTGTTCCTTCAAACACACAAATTTATAGGAGTGAGTATGTGAGTGAGTATGGTTTTATGCCACTTTTAGCAATATTCCAGCAATATTATGGCAGGGAACACCAGAAATGGGCTTCACATATTGTACCCATGTGAGGAATCGAACCCAGGCCTTCGGCGTGACGAGCCAACACTTGAACGCTACCCCATAGCCCCCAAATTGATAGGACTGACTGACTGAGTTTGGTTTTACGCCGCTTTTAGCAATATTCCAGCAACATCACGGCAGGGTACACCAGAAATGGGCTTCACACATTGTGCCCATGTGGGGATTCGAACCCGGGTCTTCAGCGTGACGAGCCAACACTTTAACCATTAGGTTACCCCACCGCCCCAAAATTTATAGGACTTCCTTTAATACAAACCAATGAATAATGAACATGAAGGTAAAAAATACATTTCCTTCAATGTATTCCATGATATAACTTGCAAAATCCTTGATATTGATGAGTGACAGCAAGAGTACCAGGAAAGAGCACAGGAAGTACATATTGCCACCACCTTCCCTCATTCTAATAAGCTCTCACAACATGAACAGGCATAAAGGTATCACAAATTCATTATGGCCAGAATGCAGAATCGGAAGACAAGCACATTCAGGACAGAGTGCCTATTCTGTCAGAATCCCCACAGGGAGACAAGCATTAGGTACTGGGTACCTATTCTGCCAGAATGCCCCAAAAGAGACAGGTATTAGGTACGGGGTACCTATTCTGCCAGTATGCCCCTAAGGAGACAAGCATTAGGTACCGGGGACAACTCTGCCCAGAATCCCCACAGGGAGACAATCATTAGGTACTAGGAACCTGCTCTGGCAGAATGCCCCCAAGGGTATCTATTCAGCCATAATGCCCCAAAGCATTAGGTACTGGAGACAGCTATGTCCCAATTAGGGACAAGAATGAGGTGCTATAAACATATTGAGATCAAAAACATGATCATGCTCCTTGCACCACTGTTGTACTACTTGTTGTACTACTGATCTGGTAATGGTGGCATGTTTAAAAGCTACAGTACAAACAAAGCTACTTTTGTCAATGAAATATATTTTATTTTCTTCTGTACAGTCCATTCCTCAAAAAGTAAAGAGTGAGACAAATTGAGTAAAACAATAAATACGATTTCAAACAATATCAGTGTTTTATGTACTATCCATTTTAAAAACAAACCAAAATAATGAGATCCACATTTTCAGAAGAGTGACACAATTTACACATGAAAATGGACGTAAAATGAAATCAATGGCATATATATAATCTACACATGAATAATCACCTAAAAATTTTTCACCCAATCAAGGAAACATGAATCCACACATTTCTTGCTAAAAGTCCCTCATATATCCTAATGATATATTTTCAATAATGACCCTCAATGTAAAATTTCTCTTGCTTCATGGGAAATAATACTTTTCACCATAAGCAGTTCAGATCCTTCGTGGAAAGTCACAATTGAAAAAAGAGTATTTCTGGAAGTCTAGTGGTCTGTATATTTATATGGCAGAGTTAAACAATGTTGTAATTGTATAACACTGTTCCTCTCATGATTCAGTAGAAATTTTGAACTTCATGTATTAGCAATTAGTTTTGTAATCAGTGGTGTGGAATATATTTTTATGCTTTGGGGGTCAGGTATAAATCTGCAGTTTAGGTGTAGGTAAGTGCATGCCTCTTGCACCTCACACAGACCCAAAATTAGAGATCATGTGAAGATTATGTTTTCCAGCTGGCTATCCAGTCAATACCTGTGTAAGAAATGTTATCACTGCAGCTGCCAGTTGACTATTATAATCACAGACTGCAATTATATTATCATTGCCATTGTTTTTTATACAGCCATTGAATTTTGCCAATCAGCCATTTTAATTACATTACAGAAATGTGTATTGATTTGTAAACTTAATTTTAATACACAATGTACATTTCCTTGTTATTTCACACTGAATTATTTTGCAATAACATTTATGGAAGTTTAAAAATCATAGTAATATATTCCTCAAAACTAATTGTTAAGACATGCTGTTCAAAATTTCCAGTGAATAATTACATTTAACATTTGCTGAGTAGGAAATAATTCAAAAGATTCAGGGACAAACTGAAATTTGGTTGCACTTTAGACACTTCTAAAAGATTATGCGATATTTCCAACTTCCACTGACCAACTGAGACACACCTGTTTCCCTTACTTTTTAATTTAACTCCAAGTGGATGTACTAAGTACCACTGTTACAGACCACACAGTCTAAATGTATTGAACAGTTTTGTGATATGTTTGTCTTGTAATGACCCTCTCAGTAATATCTAAGTGACAGCATCTGCTAAGCAGAGCTATAGGATGATCCATTGACTATATTATCATCAGGGATTTATATTGAGTCCTGTATTTGAGGGTCCCTGGGACTCATACTCTTTAATTTTCAGGGGTGCTGGTCTACAAAATAGGGTCCCAGACACTTAAATATTATTATTAATACTATGTTGTCATAATGTTTTAATTCAGTTACTGTTATTGTATTGTGTATCATGTTCATCACATCGTTACAGTAATTAAATTGCAAATTATACCCGGCTAGTTGCAGACTCAGTGATAACTCATTGTTACTTGATCGGAATTTTTACAAAAAGCATTTGACTTTTTCTACGTCCCTGTCGACACTAATAAATTTCATTGCGGTCGTCAGTTTTATGCGAATAGGACGCAAGAATTCGCGTCCTGTAAATCCTGTGCTAAGATGATCCATTGATTGATATTATCACCAACTGTATCCAGTATCACGGTTTGTTGACATGCTATTCACCACCTAGCCTAGCCACCACCAATTTAGTCACCTTCAACTGCAAGTACATGTATATGATATTGACGACGAATCCTAACCCATAATGCAACAGGCTCCTCACTGAACTGTTTCAGGACTAAATGCCAACGAAAACTGTAAAACAGCTAGAAATAAGTATCTATGGCATTACTTATCATTTATGAGTAGTTACAGATGTTTCTATTAATAGCTATTACAAAGCAAGTACCTGTTACATAATGATTTGAAATTTTCTAAATTGTATTCACTGATGACGTTATTATGAATTGATTTAAAGAGGATAAACATTTGAAAAGAACATTTTTATACACAATCAATAAAGACCACTTCAAATGACTTTAGAGTGAGTAACAATTAAGTTTTGGTTGTATATGAAATAGGAACATAAATGAAAGATTTTTAAAATATGAACTGTATAAAGAGTTTGATCCCACTTAAGGAATTGTTACAGAATATCACATTGTGTTTGTATATTGTTGGGTGATGTAATAATTGGCTCTGCAGATTATATCACTGGGAGCAATTCAATAAGACCAGTGAGTGAGTGAGTTGAGTTTTATGTCGCTTTTAGCAATCTTCCAGCAATATCACGACGGGGGATACCAGAAATGAGCTTCACACATTGTACCCATATGGGGACCAGTCAGTGTTTTAACCAGACACAAACACTACCCTCCAACTCAATCATATTTATGCCAAGTGATAAGCATTGTTTCTTTGATCGGGACAGAAACATTTGCACTACTGTTATACAAACAGAAAGACAGGATTGCTAGATATGGGTCACCTAATGTACTGGTACTCTCTTCATGTTGATTGTGTAGTATTGTTTGTTTGTTGTTTAACATAACACTCAGCAATATTCCAGCTATATGGTTGCAGCCTGTAAAGAATTGAGTCTCGACCAGACTTCCAGTGATCAACAGCACGAGCATCAATCCACTCAATTGGGATACGATGACATGTGTCAACCAAGTCAGCAAGCCTGACCACCCGATTCTGTTAGTCGCCTCTTACGGCAAGCATAGGTTGCTTTAGACCAATTCTAACCCAGATCTTCATGGGTCGTGATGGAGATAATTCCAAACACGTGTATGCATAGATCTTCATAGGTCTGTGTTTTATTGTTAATTTAAGATTACCATTTATCTATTAAGTACAACAATTAAGAGACTAAATATGATCTGATTTCTTCAGAGGAATTTAGTTAATCTGCTTTGAATGCATTGCAACACACAGCATTCCACTTCGGTGTATTCTTTATATTGTTTGATTTGTAAATCTGGTGCTAATTTGTATCCATCCTTTTGAGATCCAATCTGCTATCCTTCTACAGAAACTTCACTGCATATTAACATTGGAGAGTCCACAGAGAATCACAGAGGCAGTGACACAAGGCAGACAGTTTCACAGTGTACGACACAACACATGGAGATCACATTAAGCACCGGGCACACCCTGTGGAGAACAACAGAACAATGGAATTAGCATCACAGATGTACATGGAGACAATGTCCATCACCAGGTGACCAGAGAGAAACCCAAAGGAAGTACAAAACAAAACAAAAAATTCTAAAGAAATAAGCACAAAAGAGATGACTACTGGAAACCACTGACCTGCACCTCATGCAGTTGTCTCCCTTTGCATGCAAGCATATTCACAAACAGTCCCTTATGACTGTTTTCACCAAATCGGGCTACACACCAAACTACTATATTAATTAAAGCCTAACTAATTAAGCATTAAGACATGATCAGCTTGTGCATAGCTGCCACCAAGTATCCGTTACCAGAAACAATTTCAGTGACCTTAGTTTCAGATTATTATGTGTGTGTTTGTACATAAACGTGTATGAGTGCATGAGCGTGTGTGTGTGTGCATGAGCATGTGTGTGTGTGCATGGGCATGTGCGTGTCCATGATCATGTGTGCATGTACTTGACCAGGCTTATGTCAAATGAGTTCATTGATACCATACCACGGTTTAACAACCAGATACATTATACTGACATCGTGCCTGCTGGTCCTGGTTGTATCCAATTAATGCCAAGCACCAGGCAGGGCAATAATAAGTACCATATTTGAACATCTTCTGGTATGATCTGATCTGGGACAGTGACATCCCATAGTTTCTGAATACATCATCAGTTGATAGGTCCCCAGCATCATTGTGTTTAACATTCAAATTCAAGTTCAACCCCTTACTACTTTTTCCATCTGCTTGGTAAATTACATCTGAAGTTCGGCCAAACTGAGACAATGCCTAGACATTTTGCAAATAGGTGATATCTTAGATTTGCTTTTGCTATGCAATGGTATAAAGCTGATTCAAACTATGGGCTTTGTATCTAAGAAGTGTTATTCAGTTCTAGAATGTGAGCAAATCAATGGCAATAATACTAAAAGTTTGCAAAATATTGAAACAAAACTGAAAAGCTAAGAAAAATATCACAAAAACTGCAACTAACAGAAAAAAAGTAGCCTCTACCATAGAAAAGACAATGGGAGAGGCTACTTCAGATGGGGGAACAAGAGCTATCTACCACAGACAGGATAATGACAGACATCTACCAGAGATGGGAGGACAATGGGTGACATCTTGACAACCACAGATTGGTGAACAATGAAAGACATCTTCCATACATATGAGAGGACAATGAGAAGCATCTACCACAGAAAAGAGGACAATGGGAAGCATCTACCACAGAAAAGAGGACAATGGGAGACATCTTCCACAGATGAGAGGACAATGAGAAGCATCTACCACAGAAAAGAGGACAATGGGAGACATCTTCCATATATGACAGGACAATGGGAGATGTCTATCACAGATTCTGGACCCAAATCAATGTCAAATACCCACACACATAAAATGAACTGCATATTTCTTGTTTCACAGCTTATTTAGAAAATACCAACGAGAAACCGAAACCAAGTTAAGGTGATAAGAATTTGTCCCATATACAGGCAGAAGAAAGCCATAAATGAAAGGAAGGTAGCCGGGTTGAAGCAGGACAGAAAGTGTCTTGAGGAAGACAGCACATGTAAATGCTTGTATGTACCTGGTTGCCAACCACTTCAACCGAGTCCTTGCCTCCAGGCACATCCACATTGACAGGCTGCTCCAAGTCTACCTTCACCTCGCCACCCTTATTCTCATCCAGCTGGAGACGTTGCTATACAAGAGGTCAACACTTTGTCAATGCACTTGATCATTTCATTGAAAATTTTTGAGTGTTCTCAGGTTAGAAGTCAGACTGCAACATGTATACTTTTTCTGAACAAGATACCAATAATTGTCAATATTCCCCATTTGTAACAGCAGGGTTGATATACTAATATATACCATAGTCTGACACAAGACATTAGCACATAGTTTAGTTTGGTTTGGTTGTTCTTTAACGCCGCAATCAGCAATATTCAAGCTATATAGTGGTGGTCTGTAAATTATCGAGTCGGACCAGACAATCCAGTGATCAACGTTAACAGCATGAGCATTGATCTATGCAATTGGGATACGATGACATGTACTTAAAGTTAAAATACAGTGGATATATCCCTGTCATATGAAAAGATCAGCTTGTCCATAAATGCACCTACATTGTTGTACAAGCGGGTCAGTCTTCCTTGTCAATATAACAAATCTGTATTTGTTGTCAAGAGCCGAATCAACTTCAATACCACAGCAGTGTGATAATGACATGGGAAAACAAAATGTCAATATACCACATCCGTGCTGATATAAATAAGATCAACACTAATGTACCACACATATCACATTCATGACCTTGTTCCATCATTTTACAACATTGGTACTGTTACTGTCAATACCTTGTCAACATATCAAATAGGTGTCCTTGACATACAGTGAGTTATTTGCTTTTAAGCCAATTTAAGCAATATTCTAGCAATATCACAGACGGGGGACACCAGAAATGGGCTCCACACATTGTACCCAAGTGGGAAATCTAACCCGGGCCTTCAGCGTGAGGAGCGAACACTTTAACCACTAGGCTACCCCACCACCCCTCCTTGCCATAAAAGTGTCGAGACTTTCTCAGCATACACATGCATACCAAGGGTATAACAGTCCATATGCACTACAAGGTAGGGAACTCTATGAAATTATTCACATGATCAGATTTGCATATTACCAGTATGACCTGATGGTACTCTGTTACGTCATAACCACTTTTCTTTTCTACCCTGAGCTGTAATTTGTAACTTCAGAGCTCACAAGGACTTCACAGTCTTATAAGACTATGCTACTCATCATATTCTCATAAAATTAATCACGGTTAATACAGTGTATATTCTTCAGTCATTATTTTTGTACTCAGTACATCGAAAATGAAGTGAATCTGTCTGTAAAATAGTATCACTCAACAAAACAACTATGCATTGATGAATGTGTTATAGAAAAGAAACTTGTACAACACTTAAAAAGTTTGAAATTAGAAACAACAGGTGGCAATATAAATGGTTGAATCTAATAAAATATCTAGTAAGCATTTCAGTTGTCTCAATGTGATGACTGGAAAAATAGAGAAAAGAAGCAAATTTATTTTAGAATTTGTTTGAGTGAGTTAATACCTAATGTTACATCAGCAATATTTCAGCCATATCGATATGAGAACAAATTTCACATCAAAGGACAATAAAACAACTAGAGTATCACAGTTAGAATAGAAATTGGCATGTAAAGTTAAACTAATAGCACTATTTGGACAATACATAATATAAAAACAGGCTATACATTGCCAACAACTGAAGGTAGATCACCATACTTGGTAGGGTGAGGTGAGGTGAAATTGGGTTTAACGTCGTGCTTGAGAATATTTCGCTCATATGACGTGCATGCATGCCTGTGTATCTGTATATGCGGCTGCTTGTACTAGCCCTGACTGAAGCTGGTTGTATAGTGCTAGCCCACTGAGATACTACGCCGCAGTGAAGCATGGATACACCACTCAGACACATTATACTGACTCCAAAGCCAACCAGTCCTTGTTGTACCCTTTAATGCCGAGCGCCAGGCAGGGACCAACAAGTACCATATTTTAACGTCTTTTGGTATGACGCGGTCGGGGATCGAACCAGCGACCTTCCACTCTCCGGGCGGACACGCTAACCACTACACCACGGAGGCGGTCTACTAGGTAGGGACCATGGGGAAAGAATTTGTTAGAAGGAAATTCCAACTAACCTGCAATTACAAGAAAGTACCAATCATAACTTCCCATGTAAACAGAGCAATATGAAGAACACATCCCACATTCTAAATATTTCATGCATCATTTAATTTCTTCCATGAAATCCTTTCACCAATATTCAGTTTGATAAAACAAATGTATTTTCATGTCTTGTAAATTGTTTCCGGTTAGCAATAAGGCATGTATATTATAAAATGAAAGAGCAGCATGGGAAAAACATGATCCATGTACCCTTTGCATGAATGGGTTTGAGGATCAACAAAACTAAACATAAATGATTGCAAAAGAATTATAATTCACTAACAAGTAGTGAGTGAGTATGGTTTTGCACCGCTTTAAGAAATATTCAAGCAATATCACGGCGGGGGACACCAGAAATGGGCTTCACACATTGTACCCTTGTGGGGAATCGATCCCGGGTCTTCGTCGTGACGAGTGAACGCTTTAACCATTGGGCTACCCCACCGCCCCTAACTAATAAATAAGTTTTAACTGATTTTACAAATAGCTAAAAAGCAATAATGCCAAAACAAGAGTGTAAGGTCACATGAAATCTAGTTTCTTGTGACCTATAATTGGCTCAAAAGTCAATGAGGCAAAATCCTACGCATTTAGAAATCTATAAATCCAAATTAGGATTGAAACTCGTGGAAAAGAAATATATTTCAGAGATCAGATGTTAGATGACATAAAAAAATGTTCTACATGTGAAACATAAAAGCTATCTAAGAGGAAGAAATGTTTTAAAAGATATGTTGTACCTCCTGAATTTCTTTATCATCAGCTATATCATCAGGTAAACCTGGAGGATGGATTTTGTCAACATCCACATCACCTTCATTCTGAAATATCAGTTCAACTTGTGATTCACTGAACAGCTCATGAATAGACTTATACCATCTGAATAGAAGACCCATGTTAAAAAAACACAAAAATAAATCATTTCCAACACAGAATACCACATATACCATTCGTGTTAAACTACATAAAATACATTTATAAATTTGTACCATATAAGTGTGCCCATGCCATAAAACTGAAAACAATATGTACAATCATTCATGATGAAAACCAGTAGTCAACTGTCCATGTCATACCCAGTATCAGATTATTTATGTTATACCCAGCAAAAGATTATTCATGTACTACCAGCTGGGAAGTAGCCATGTAATACAAAATAGTGGATTATCCTTGTCATACCCAGTATGATATTATTCATGTTATACCCAGCATGGGATTATTCATGTAATACCAGCTGGGAAATAACCATGTATTACCCAATAGGGGAGTATCCATGTTACACACAGAATGAGATTACTTATGCTATACAGAGCATTTGATTATTCATGTTATACCCAACAAAGGATTATGCATGTTACACAAGGTGGGAAATAACCATGTAATACCCAATAGGAGCCTAATTCATGTGATACCCAGTTTGAGATTATCAATGATATACCCAGTATGGGATTATTCATGTTATACCAGCTGGGAAATAACCATGTATTACTCAATAGGGGATTACCCATGCATAGTAAAAGATTATCCATGTTGTGCCCAGAAGGAGACAGTATAAACCTTACACCAGCAGGGGAAATAACCATGAAGGAAAATGTGCGATTGGAATGGAGGGAAGCGAGGAGAGAGCATAGAGGAGGGAGGGAGGGAGGAAGGAGAGGGAGGGAAGGGAAGGGAGGGGAGGAGTCTGCGTTGATAAAAACTTGTAGGAGATTTTTTCCAGTACATTCTCAAAATGAATGAAGTTTGTGATGACACACAGAAAAATATTGAAGGTTTAAACATGCCCAAGGGCAGGAATCACTTTGTGAACAATCTAAAAGTGAATGTTTGACATTTATGAAAGTACACAGATGTTACATTATGTGAGTGAAAGGTGGGAAGGCAAAGACTTTCATTCATAATACAAGATTTCGAGACAGTACTGACTCAGTGGCCTTTGTAATTGTGTTGATGTGAACAGTACTGCACTAAAATCATGTGTATGTCAGCTGTGTGTTGCAAAAAGACAAAAAGTAATAAAGGTTGTAGATATTTAACACCTATAAGAAACCAATAAGTAGGTATTTGGAGCTAATTAACCATGGGCATTTGTCAGGTGGGTTTTATGATTTGAAACTTTCTGCAGCAGATCCAAGCAGAGCTAAGGGTCACAACTCTTTGTACAGGGCAACCATGACCCAAACTCTGATATTGGTAACGGAGAAATCATAACATGTGTCTCTACAACAGAAGGGTCCAATCATGAAAAGTGCAAACAACTTGAGACAAATTAAACTTGCAAGGATCAAGCGAGGTGAGAGCAAACATGGACCATGAACATAAATTGCACCACAAAATCCCAGCACCGATATATACCTGTTTCTGGGCCTCGCCTTCATTCTGAGGAGCCTGAGGAGCCTGGGGAGCCTTGGCTTGCATCACGACATCAGCTACCTATATTAAATATTGACAGCCATATGTCACAACAGACCCACATTCTTCATTCACTGTTCAAATTTACCTCAAGGTCATGACCTTATTCCACAGTGATTTTTGCAATATAATTATCGCAACTGCAACACCACAACATTTACAATTGCCACAGCACCTGGAATGATTGTGGAATAACTAGGTTGGCATCCATGCTGCAAAATGATCTAAGAGCCATGGGCATTGTTATTCAAGGGCATTGTCATTCAAGAGCATTGTCTTATTTATCAACATCTTTGGTCTGTGGACTAGGCCCTACGCATAAATATAGACCAACAAATTAAGAATATCAGAAACCACATCCTTGCTCATATTCCATAAATCTCATCGTCCATCCATGCAGCTAAAGTAGTCAGTCAGTGATCAACGGATCCTGGCAGGTAAGGGACAACCCAGCTTTTATGGGGCCATGGTCAAGTGGACCAGCAGTTCATGCTTTGAGAATAAGTGTATCCAGTCTGAGCATATACCTGATCTTGTCCCTGAGCTGGTTGTTGTATGGCTTCCTGATGGGTGTCTATCTTGGGCTTCTCCTCAACAGCCTAACAACAGGATGATTACAAACAGTTAATGAAGTGTTCAGTCCCACATTCATCATCATAAAAAAACCCAACAAAACATATAACAGATCATCAGCATTTACAAACTCATCATCATTAGCACCATTTCCAACTTCAATACAATTTAAGGATCACCATCATGTCCATCATGATGATAATGATCATCACCATTTTCATCACCATCAGGGGCGGTGGAGGCTTCCTTGCCAACAGTGCCAATCTTTTTACAAGAAAGTAGTTCACCCTAGTGAAAACAAAATAACATTGACAGCTCTGGTGGTGGCAAGGAAAAATTGAGGACCCTGAACCAGGAACACTGAAACTACTTCTGCAGTGGAAACAATTCATTGTGACACCCCACCGACCCTCTGAGAAATTGACAGGGAACAAAATGGTTTCCATCACAGATATACCTTTCTGAAACATATACCCTTCATTCTCAAAATACAAATGAATACAGCTAAAGCTATTTTGACATCACATTCAACATATTCCAACTTGTGCTCAACATAAAGTAGGGTCTGTTTAGTCTACCCATTGTTCATGTAAAGAACACAATGATACTGATATTCAGACTTTTGGTAAGCTGACATTTCATTTTAATCATGCTAAAAATCCCATCATCATAACAAATCATTCTCAAAAAAGGCTGGCAGAGTTGACAAAACGATGCACAGGTCCCCTTCCGCTTCGTCAACATATATCCGCTTCGTCAACAAAAACATATACCGGTATTCAACTCTTGAACGTTTGGATGTTGTATTTTTGTTATTATAGGATCCTCAAGATAAAGGTTGGTGTCATTTTAAGGACATTAAAATGGATAATAAAACATTCAGACTTATTCTACACACAACATATTGTCCAAGTACAGATCAAAATTGATCAGGCAAATATTCAGTGGTTGACAAAATATCTGCACATATAAGTATCCCCTTGGCCATCTGAGAAGAATTGGCATATTGTCATTCAGATTTGGTAAGCATACATATCATCTTTATCATGCTTGGAATTTTCGTCATCATAACAATAAGAATCCTTCTCAACAAAAGACTGGCATTCATAAAAGTAAGATCTGTTGTTCTGAGGGTGATGTTATGTAAGCAAGGAAGAAGACCCAGGGACAGTTTGATTTCTTGTTCTGAAGGAAATGTCAGTTTAACAAGGAAGAGGAACCAAGGTCCATGGACAGTGAAAAATTAGTTGTGATAAGGTTGCAGCAAAGGAAAGGTTTTCAAATCAGATAGGAATATTTGAAAACAGTTCAAGATGTTCTGACATGATATTCATGATATTCTGACAAGTGCTCAACATTATCAAAAAGATCGGTTGATCCTACACTGGGCCAAATAAAGAATATAAAGATATTGTTATTCAGACTTTTGGTAAGCTGACATTTCATTTTAATCATGCTCAAAATTCTCATCATCATAACAAATCACCATTCTCCGAAAAGGCTGGCAGAGTTGACAAAAAGATGCACAGGTCCCCTCCCGCTTCGTCATTCAGATTTGGTAAGCACGCATATCATCCTAATCATGCTTGGAATTTTCATGATCCATGAGTTGGAGTGGAAGAACTTAAACTATGACTTCAGAACTATTGTCAAGACTAGCATCCGAGAAAGACAAAGGGAACAGAAGAGTATAAAATAGTTTCCATCACCAACATACTTCTTTCTGGGATCACGTTTCCTTCATTCTCAGGAGACTTAGGAGCATTCATTGCCACGCCAACTGCCTACAGTCAACAAAATCATACACCTGTATTTCTGTTACATCTATAATGAAGTATTATTGTCACTACACTTACTCTCAGAATAAGGGCAGGTGTCAATTTGTTGACATCAACTGACACACAGGGACCTTCATCAACTATTTTGACTTGACATCCAAGACATTATCACTTGTGTGTAAAATTAAAAAAGGGTCTGTTTATTGTACTCAATACCATAAAAAGGTCTACTTCTTTACACCTGGCTCATGAAAAGGATATAATGACATTGTTATTCAGACTTTTGGTAAGCTTGACATATCATTTCATTCATGCTCAAAAATCTCATGCCATCATAACAATCACAATCAGTCTCACACAAGGCTGGCAAAGTTGAATGGGAGATTCACAGTTCTTATGGCAGCAAAGCAAAAACTGAGGAAGCTCACCTAACGTCAGTGAAACTACTTGTGAAGAGCATGCAATGATAGAATGGATTCACAACAATTCTCATAAAATGTATCCAAAGAGATTAGGTGGGTCACTTTGGTAGAAGTACTACATGGTCTCCAGCACTGATATACCTGTTTCTGAGACTTGCTTTCATCATTCTCCGGAGGATTCACTTCCAGGCCAACTGCCTATAGTCAACAAAATCATATACCATTTGGATATTGTAATTCTTTTTTACACCTGCCTCATGAAAAGGATATAATGACATTGTTATTCAGACTTTTGGTAAGCTTGAGATATCATTTTTATCATGCTCAAAAATCTCATCATCATAACAATAACAATTGGCCTTGCAAAAGATTGGAAAAGTTGAAAGTAAGTTTCAAATGTCTGATGGTGGCAAGTAAAACTGAGGCAGCTGACATGGGAAAAAGGAAACTACACTTCTGGAGTGAATTAAGGAGGAATTGAGTAATGGCCTTATAATTATTTACTAGGGCAGAACTATACTTCTGTGAAACAGGAACGAGACAGGGAGCTGAAGAGTAACAATTATGGTTTCCAGCACCGATATACCTCTTTCTGGGATTTGTTTCCTTCATTATCAGGAGATTTAGGAGCATTCAGTGCCAAGCCAACTGCCTACAGTCAACATAATTATTTATAAAAAATCTGTTGAATGTTTAGATGTATTATTGTTGTGATTCAAGAAATTCTCACGATGAAGGGTGCATCACTTTTTTGACATCAACAAAGGCAGGGAGACCAACTTGACACAATGAATCGTGTAATGAGATATATTCAGCATTATTCTACATGCAAATTCTTGTCCCAGTTGTGATCAAAATGCATTATCAAAATGATTTAGTGGCTGTTAAAATAACTGGATCTCATTATCTTAATTTGACCACATCAGAGGAAAAGCATATTGTCATTCAGATTTGGTAAGCAAACATATCATCTTAATCATGCTTGGGATTTTCGTCATCATAACAATAACAATCCTTCTCAACAAAAAGCATTCTTAAAAGTAATTTTCATTGTTCGTTGGATGGTCATGTAAACAAGGAAGAGAATTCTGAGATCAGGAACCAGGAACATTGAAATACCTTGTGATCAATTTTCAAATAAAAGAAATGGTTTCAGATCCAACATGACCATTTTTAGAACCAATTGGAGATCTTCTGACATGATTTTACACACAGAAAGAGACTGACTGACTTATTTTACACTGGGCAGGAACATTTAGACACCAAAAGAACACAATGACATTGTTACTCAGACTTTTGGTAAGCTGACATATCATTTTAATCATGCTCAAAAATCTCATCATCATAACAAATCATCATTCTCAAAAAAGGCAGAGTTCATAAAAACATTGACAGTTCCACTTTCTTCAGATTTGGTAAGAATACATATCATCCTAATCATGCTTGGAATTTTAATGATCCATGAGTTGGAGTGGAAGCACTTAAAGAATGGCTTCAGATCTAATGTCCAGGCTAACATCAGAGAAAGATAAAGGGAACAAAAGAGTACAAAATGGTTTCCTTCACCAATATACCTCTTTCTGGGACACATTTCCTTCATTCTCAGCAGACTTAGGAGCATTCATTGCCACGCCAACTGCCTACAGTCAACAAAGTCATGTACCTGTATTTCACTGTTACATCTTCAGGTGTATTATTCTTGCCATTACACTTACAATCATAAGGGCAGGTGTCAATTTGTTGTTATCAACTGACACAATGGGATCCACATCAACTATTTTGACTTGACATTCAAGACATTATGACTTTAAAAGATTCTAGAAGGGTCAGTTAATTGTGCTGAATATTATATAAATGTCTACTTTTTTACTCTGGGCTCATGAAAAGAATATAATGACATTGTTATTCAGACTTTTGGTAAGCTGACATTTCATTTTAATCATGCTCAAAAATCTCATCATCATAACAATAACAATCTCAAAAAAGTCTGGCAAAGTTGAATGAAAGATTCACATTGCGAAGGTCACAAAGAAAGAACTCAGGACGCTTATCAATGGTCAATGAAACTACTTGTGAACTGGATGCAGTTACAGAATGGATTCAGTGTCCTGATCCACAGAGCCTTCTTAACATAACGACCAGTCATAACTCCGTAGTTTATCATAGGCTTACGAATGTCGTAGGGCTACCGACGCTTTGTGGATCAGGACCCAGAACTATTGAGGAAGCCAGGCCTAATCTCATAAAAGATATCCAAGAAAATATGAGGATCAAGGTCACTTTGGAAAGAGGATTAAAAATGGTCTCCAGCACCGATGTACCTGTTTCTGGGACTCGCTTTCTTCACTCTCGGGAGACTTAGGAGGATTCACTGCCAGGCCAACTGCCTATAGTCAACAATATCATATATTAAACTGTTGAATGTTTATACGGCTTGTTCTTATTAGTATAGTTATCCTCAAGACAAAGGCTGATGTCATTTTATTGCTATCAAAATAGACAAGGAGACCAAGATGATCCTTCTTTTCCTGTATATTCAGACTTATTTTACACACAAAATCTTGTCCAAGTCTAGATCCATATGAACTGGTGAAAAATCAGTATGTATTTGTTAATCTTCCTTGGCCCTTTGAGAAGAATAAGCATATTGTCATTCAGATTTGGTAAGCATATATATCATCTTATTCATGCTTGGGTTTTTTCATCATCACAACAATACAAATCCTTCTCAATAACAGAACATCATTTGGAAAAGTAAAATTTGTTGTTTTGAGGGTAATGTTATGTAAGCAAGGAAGAGGACCCAGTGACCAGGGACAGTGAAGTAACTTGTGATCAGAAGGATTGGTTGATCCTACACTGGTTTATGAAAAAAACAAAGATATTGTTATTCAGACTTTTGGTAAGCTGAGATATCATCTTAATCATGCTGAAAAGTCTCATCATCATAACAAAACAATCAGACTAATGACAAAAAGTAAACTAGACCGCCAAAGTAAAAATCAAGATTCACAGTTTTGAGGGTGGCAAGGCAAAACTACAGCAGCTAATCATGGACAGTGACATTGATTGTTGGGTGGAATCAACGAAGGAATGTATTCAGAACTTTTGATGAGACTTGTATAAAACAACCAATAAAGCTACAGGGAACAGAAAAGTAAAAATTGTTTTCCAGCACCGATATACCTGGTTCTGGGACACGTTCCCTTCATGTCCATCAGGTTTGGTATCATTCACTGCCACACCACCTGCCTACAGTCAACAAAATCATATACAATAAAATCTGTTGAATGTTTGGATGTATTAGGCTTGTATCCTTGTATTCTTGAAAATTATTATTACTATAGTTTTACGCCGCTTTTAGCAATATTCCAGCAATACCACGGCGAGGGACATCAGAAATGGGCTTCACACATTGTGCCCATGTGGGGAATCGAACCCGGGTCTTCGGCGTGACGAGCCAACGCTTTAACCACTAGGCTACCCCACCGCCCCTATTATTACTATAGGCATCCTCATGACCAAGGTTGGTATCAATATGTTGACACCAACAGAGACAATTAGACCCACTTGATACAATGAATCCTGTACTATCACACTTATTCTACACAAAAATCTTGTCAAGAAGAGTGAGTTTAATTTTACGCCGCACTCAGCAATATTCCAGCTATATGGCGCCGGTCTGTAAATAATCGAGTCTGGACCAGACAATCCAGTGATCAACAGCATAAGCATCGACATCTGCGTAATTGGGTACCGATGACATCTGTCAACCAAACCAGCAAATCTGACCACCTGATCCCGTTAGTCGCCTCTTACGATGTCAAGAAGAAATGAACAGACATTGGTAAAGATTCAATGGCTGACAAAATCAATTGATCTCATCCTTTTCTTTCCCCCCTGAGGAGAATAGGCATAACGTTAATCAGATTTGGTAAACACATATACCATTCTGATCATGACTGTAATTTTCATCACCATTACAATAACAATTCCTCTCAACAAAAGACTGGCTACTTCAATGTAAACTTCATTGTTCTGAAGGAGATGAACCAAGGGACCAGTGACTAGGAACAAATGACTTGTAATTAGATTGCAACAAAAGAAAGGTTTTCATAAAGATTATTCGAATAGCGAAACACTTTTTGTCATAACATTCAAGATCTTCAGACATGAGCTTCATCACTGGGCTTAACATTGAATATAAAGATATTGTTATTCAGACTTTTGGTAAGCTTGACATATCATTTTAATCATGCTCAAAAATCTCATCATCATAACAATCAGTCTCACAAAAGATTGAAAAGTTGAAAAACAGGATTCCAATTCAGAGGGTGGCAAGGTAAAACTAATGAAACTTGTGTAGTGGAGTGAGTGAGTGAGTATGGTTTTACGACACTTTTACCAATATTCAAGCAATATCACGGTTGGGGACACCAGAAATTGGCTTCACATATTGTGCCCATGTGGGGAATCGAACCCGGGTCTTTGGCGTGATGAGCGAACACTTTAGCCACTAAGTATCCCATAGCACCTTGTGAAGTGGATGCAACTGAAGAATAACTACAGAACTATTGCCCGCAAGACCTATTCTCCTAAATGATATCCAAGAAAATAATTAGGAACTAAGGGATATATCATGGTTCCCAGCACTGATATACTTGTTTCTGGGACCTGTTCCCTTCATGAGACAAACAATACATATTCTATACACAAAATCTTGTCCATGTAGAGATTAAAAGTCCTCGGCCAAGATTCAGTAGATGACACAATAAATTGATTTCTCTCTCTTTTCTTGGTCTCATGAGAAGAATAGGCATATTGTCATTCAGATTTGGTAAGCATACATATCATCTTTATCATGCTTGGAATTTTCATCATTTTAACAATAAGAATTCTTCTCAATAAAAGACTGGCATTCTTCATAGTAAGATTTGTTGCACAGAGGGTGATGACTTATAATCAAGCAAGATGGCACAGGGCCCAATTACAGTTAAATATTTTGAGATTAGGTTTCCATATCATAAAGGATTATTCAAAACAAGAAAACACTTTTTAACTTGACATTCAAGATCTTCAGACATGAGCTCAAAAGGATTTGTAACTTCATCACTGGGCTTATTATAGAATATAAATGCATATATATTGTTACTCAGACTTTTGGTAAGCTTGACATATCATTTTCATCATGCTCATAAATCTCATCATCATAACAATCAGTCTCACAAGAGATTAAAAAGTTGATTTTTTATTACTGTTGTGAGGGTGGCAAGGTAAAACTGATGAAGGTGACCCGAGGGCCAGTGAAACAACTTGTGAAGTGGAAGTAACTGCAGAATGGCTACTGAACTAGTAACGCAAGACCTATCCTCCTAAATGAATATCCAATAATAATAACAATAACAAAATGATATCCAAGAAAATAATTAGGAACTAAGGAATAAATCATGATTCCCAGCACTGATACACCTGTTTATGGGACCTGTTCCCTTTAAAAGACCAACAATACTTATTTTATGCACAAAATCTGGTGCAAGTAGAGATCAAAAGTCCTTGGCAAAAATAAAGTGGGTGACACAATAAATAGATTTCTCTATCTTCTATTGTCCACATGAGAAGAATAGACATATTGTCATTCAGATTTGGTAAGCAAATATATCATCTTAATCATGCTTGGAATTTTCATCATTTTAACAATAAGAATTCTTCTCAATAAAAGACTGGCATTAACAAAAGTAAGCTTTGTTGCTTGGAGGGTGATGTCTTTATGTTAAGCTTCATTGCTTGGAGGGTGATGATAAGTAATCAAGAAAGAGGGCCCTGAGATTAGGTTTTCATATCATAAAGGATTATCAAAAACACTTTTTGACATGACATTCAAGATCTTCAGACATGAGCTCAAAAGGATGTGTAAGTCCACCACTGGGCTTATGATAGAATATACATTTATTGCTATTCAGACTTTTGGTAAGCTTGACATATCATTTTCATCATGCTCAAAAATCTCATCATCATAACAGTCACAATCAGTCTCACACAAGGCTGGCAAAGTTGAATGGGAGATTCATAGTTCTTAACTGAGGAAGTTCACCAAACGTCAGTGGAACTACTTGTGAAGTGCATTCAATTATGGAATGGATTTTCAATGGTTCTCATAATATGTGTCCAAGAAATTAAAAAGACCACTTTGGATGAAGTCCTAAAAAAGATTGGCAAAAGTTCCAAGTAAGATTCACAGTTCCCAGGGTGCCATGGTAAAACCAAAAAAGTAGAAAAAAATAAAATATAATGAGACAGCTGACCTGAAGCTGAGGAAAAGTGTGCATAGAAATACAAAGGTCAATAATACTGGTGAAGTAGAAGCAATTAAAGAATGGCTACAAAACTATTGGAGGCAAGGCCTATTCTCATAAAAGCCAATCAAGAAAAATTATTAAGAACTAAGGAATAAGTCATGGTTCCCAGCACTGATATACCTGTTAATGGGATGTGTACCCTTCACAAGACCAGCAACACTTATTCTATGCACAAAGTCTTGTCCAAGTTCACATCAAACGGCATTAATTCAGTAGAAAACACAATAATCTGATTACTTATCTCCTATTTGCCTCATGAGAAGAAAAAGCATATTGTCATTCAGATTTGGTAAGCAAACATATCATCTTAATCATGCTTGGAATTTTCATCATCATAACAATAAGATTTCTTCTTAAGAAAAGACTGGCACTCATAAGAGTAAGATTTGCTGTTCTGAGGGTGATGTCATGTAAGCAAGGAAGAAGACCCAGGAACAGTCAAATAAACTTCGAGGTTGCAATAAAAGAAAGGTTTTATATCATAAAGGGATATTTGAATACAGCTAAGACCTTCTGTTATATTCTCAACACTTGGACAGGTTTATCTTTCAGTGGACTGTTGAAAAAACCATAGTAACATTGTTATTCAGACTTTTGGTAAGCCGACATATCATTTAAATCATGTCAAAAAAATCTCATCATCATAACAATAACAATCAGTCCAAAAAGAGATTGGTTTAAGTAAGTAAGATTCACAGTTCTAAGGATGGCAAGGTAAAACTGAGGCAGCTGGCCAAAGGGTCAGTGGCACTACTTGTGAAGTGGAAGCAAATAAGAATGACTTCAGAACAATTTCAGGCAAGGCCTATTCTTACATAATTCTTAAATTTTGTATGACCTGAGATTGAAAAGTTTTGGCGAAAATACAGTTGTTGACACTGTAAATGGATCTCATTATGTTCTGTTGGCTACATGAGAAGAATAGGCACATTGTCATTCAGATTTGGTAAGCATACATATCATTTTTATCATGCTTGGAATTTTCGTCATCATAACAATAACAATCCTTCTCAACAAAAGACTGGCATTCTTCATAGTTTCATTGCACGGAGAGCAATGTTTTGACAACAAGCAAGAGGTGCTAGGTCCCATGGACAGGTCAAATAATTTGTGATTAGGTTGCAATAAAATAAGGGTTTTCATAACATAAAGGGTGATGTCATGTAAGCAAATAAGAGGACCAAAGAACCAAGGACAGTCAAATGATTTGTGGTAAGTTTGCAAAAACAAGTTGGGTTTCCCATCATACAGGTATTTCAATACAACTTAATATGTTCTGTCATAAGCTCAACACTATAGAAAAGATGTGCATATCTTTCACGGAACAGTTTAAAAGGACACAATGATATTGTTAATCAGACTTTTTGGTAAGTTGGCACATCTTAATCATGCTTGGAATTTTCATCATTCTCACCAATAAGAATCCTTCTCATCAAGCCTTGAAAGTAAGCTTAGATGCTTCTCAAGGTTAACAAATAAGACGACCCTCGTACCAAAGACAGTCAATAAAGCTACAGGGAACACAAGAGCAAAACTCGTTTTCCAGCACCAATATACCTCTTTCTGGGAAACGTTCCCTTCATTCCCACCAGACTTGGAAGCATTCATTGCCATACCAACTGCCTACAGTCAACAGAATCAAATACATGTTAAGATGTATTCTTCTTGTGATTACAGGTATTCTCATGATAAAAGCTTGCGCCATTTTGTTGACATCAACAGATGCAAGAGGACCAACTTCATACAATGAATCCTGTACATTAATGTAATGACATCCACAAAAGTATTCTTCATGCAAATAGATCAAACTGCACTATCAACATAATTTAGTGGCGAACAAAATATATGGATCTCATTATCATAAATTGACCATCTGAGAAGAATAAGCATGTTGTCATTCAGATTTGGTAAGCAAACATATCATCTCAACCATGCAATAACAATCCTTCTCAACTAAAGACTGGTGTTCTTCAAAGTAAACTTTGTTGTTCTCAGGGTGCTGTCTTGTGAACAGGAAGAGGACCCAGGGTTAGTCAAATCACTTGTGATTAGGTTGCAAGGTTGGATCTTATGTCACAAAGGAATATTTGAATACAGCTGACAATGTTTTGTCATATGCTCAACACTACAAAAAGAATAGGTTTATCTTACACTGGACTGTTAAAAGAACATAGTAATTTTGTTATTCAGACTTTTGGTAAGCTTACATATCATTTTAATCATGCTGAAAAGTCTCATCATCATAACAATCAGTCTCGCAAAAGACTGGCACAAGTTCAAATAAGTTGCAACAAAAGAAAGGTTTTCATAACAATTATTCAAACAGCGAAACACTTTTTGTCATAACATTCAAGATCTTCAGACCATCACTGGGCTTATGATTGAATATAAAGATATTGTTATTCAGACTTTTGGTAAGCTTAACATATCATCTTAATCATGCTCACAAATCTCATCATCATAACAATCAGTCTCACAAAACATTAAAAAGTTGAAAAACAGGATTCCAGTTCTGAGGATGGCAAGGTAAAACTGAGGAAACTGACATGGGGTCCGTGAAGGGGAGTGGAAGGAATTAAATAATGGCTTCAGAACTATGTACAAGGGTAGAAAACACCCAGGAAAGACACAAGGAGCTGAAGAGTAAAAATATGGTTTCCAGAACTGATATACTTCTTTCTGGGACATGTTCCATTTATTCTCAAGAAGCTTAAGACTAAGAGCATTGTCATTCAGATTTGGTCAGTATACATATCATCCATACCAAAGGGGTTTTCCTACCATACAGGAATATTTGAATACAGCTTAAGGTGCACCGTCATATACTCAACACTATAAAAAGGACATGTTTATCTTACACATGACCGTTTAATGAAAATTATGACATTGTTATTCAGACTTTTGGTAAGCTTGACATATCATGTTAATCATGCTCAAAAATCTCATCATCATAACAATAACAATCAGTCTCACAAAAGACTGCAAACTTGCAAGTAAGATTCACAGTTCTAAGGGTGGTATGGTAAAACTGAAGCAGATGACTCAAAGGTCTGTGGAAACACTTCTGGAGTGGAAACAATTAAAGAATGACTTCAGAATTATTAGAGGCAACGACTGTTCTTATATAAGTGAGTGAATTAATATTTCACATTATATCAGCATTATTTCAGCCCTATAGTGGTCTCTTCTATCAAAAGTATTCACAGACAACAGAGCAATTAACACAATTCCCAGCACTGATTTTCCTGTCTCTGGAACCGGTTCCCTTTATAATACAAACAACACTCACTCAATGCACAAAATGATGTCCAAGTAAAGGTCAAAAGTCATAGGCAAAGATTCAGAGGATGACAAAATGAATTCATTTCTTTATCTCAATTAAGGAATGGTTTGAGAACTATTGGAGGCAAGGACCATTCTAATAAAAGCCAATCAAGAAAATGATAAGGAACAAAAAAAGGAATAAATCATGATTCCCAGCCCTGATACACCTGTTTGGGGACCTGTTCCCTTTAAAAGACAAACAACTCTTATTCTATGCGAAAACTCTTGTCCAAGTAGCGATCAAAAGTCATTGGCAAAGATTTAGAGGATGACAGAATAAACGCATTTCTTCATCTTCTATTGGCCACAGAAGAATAGGCTTATTGTCATTCAGATTTGGTAAGCATACATATCATCTTATTCATGCTTGGAATTTTCGTCATCATAACAAAAAGAATTCTTTATAGAAAGTTTCATTGTTCTGAGGTTGTCATGTAAACAAACAAAAGAACCCTGGGATGAAGGACAGTCAAATGATTTGTGGCAAGTTTTCCCCCCAAAACAGGGTTTCCCACCATTCAGGAAGATTTGGTAAGCAAACATATCATCTTATTCATGCTTGGAATTTTCGTCATCATAACAAAAAGAATTCTTCCCAACAACAGACTGGCATTCTATATAGTTGCATTGTTCTGAGGGTGATGCCATGTAAACAAATAAGAGGACCCAGGGACCAAGGACAGTCAAATGATTTGTAGTAAATTTTCTCCCCTAAGAAACAGGGTTTCTCACCATACATGGAGATTTCAATACAGCTTAAGATATTCTGTCATTTGCTTAACACTATGAAAACAGATGTATTTAGATAACTTACACAGGACTGTTTAAAAGGACACAATGACATTGTTATTCAGACTTTTGGTAAGCTGACATTTCATTTTAATCATGCTCAAAAATCTCATCATCATAACATTCAGCATTTTGCAGGATAGATTCGCTATGTTGTAAAACGAATTCATAGTTCTGAGGGTGGCAAGGTAAAACTATGGCAGCTGACCCAGGGACAGTGACATAACATGTTGAGTGAAATCAATGAAGGAATGTATTCAGAACTACTGAGGAGGCTATAATTACACCTGTATGAAACATCCAATAAAGCTATAGGGAACAAAAGAGTAAAAATTGTTTTCCAGCACCAATATACCTCTTTCTGGGATGCGTTCCCTTCATTCTCAGGAGATTTAGGAGCATTCATTGCCACGCCAACTGCCTACAGTCAACAAAACCATATATTCAAAACAGAATCAAACATATATGGAATGTTTAGATGTTTTCGTCTTGTGATTACAGGTATTTTCATGATACAAGCTTGCGCCATTTTGTTGACATCAACAGATGCGACCCCAACTTCATACAATGAATCCTGTACTTTTATGTAATGACATCCACAAAAATTTATAAAAAACTTTAGAACAAAATGCACTATTAACTTAATTTAGTGGCAAACAAAATATATGGATCTCACTATCATAAACTGACCATCTGAGAAGAATAAGCATGTTGTCATTCAGATTTGGTAAGCAAACATATCATCTTTATCATGCTTGGAATTTTCATCATCATAACAATAACAATCCTTTTCAACAAAAGACTGGTGTTCTTCAAAGTAAACTTTGCTGTTCTCAGGATGCTGTCTTGTGAACAGGAAGAGGACTCAGGAACAGTCAAATCACTTGTGATTAGGTTGCAAGGAACAGTTCTTATGTCACAAAGGAATATTTGAATACAGCTGACAATGTTTTGTCATATGCTCAACACTACCTAAAGAATATGTTTATCTTACACTGGACTGTTTAAAAGAACATAGTAATATTGTTATTCAGACTTTTGGTAAGCTTACATATCATTTTAATCATGCTGAAAAGTCTCATCATCATAACAATCACAATCAGTCTCGCAAAGCAAAAGACTGGTGTTCTTCAAAGATTGTGCACAAGTTCAAATAAGTTGCAACAAAGGAAAGAAAGGTTTTCATAAAAGATTATTCAAAACAGAACATAGTAATATTGTTATTCAGACTTTTGGTAAGCTTACATATCATTTTAATCATGCTGAAAAGTCTCATCATCATAACAATCACAATCAGTCTCGCAAAAGATTGGCACAAGTTCAAATAAGTTGCAACAAAAGAAAGGTTTTCATAAAGATTATTTAAAACAGCGAAACACTTTTTGTCATAACATTCAAGATCTTCAGACATGAGCTCCATCACTGGGCTTAACATTGAATATAAAGAGATTGTTATTCAGACTTTTGGTAAGCTGACATTTCATTTTAATCATGCTCAAAAATCTCATCATCATAACAATCAGCATTTTGCAGGATAGATTCGCTATGTTGTAAAACGAATTCATAGTTCTGAGGGTGGCAAGGTAAAACTATGGCAGCTGACCCAGGGACAGGGACATAACATGTCGAGTGAACTCAATGAAGGAATGTATTCAGAACTACTGAGGAGGCTATAATTACACCTGTATGAAACATCCAATAAAGCTATAGGGAACAAAAGAGTAAAAATTGTTTTCCAGCACCAATATACCTCTTTCTGGGATGCGTTCCCTTCATTCTCAGGAGATTTAGGAGCATTCATTGCCACGCCAACTGCCTACAGTCAACAAAACCATATATTCAAAACAGAATCAAACATATGGTGAATGTTTAGATGTATTCTTCTTGTGATTACAGGTATTCTCATGATACAAGCTTGCGCCATTTTGTTGACGTCAAGAAGAATAAGCATATTGTCATTCAGATTTGGTAAGCAAACATATCATCTCAATCATGCTTGGAATTTTCATCATCATAACAATAACACTGAGGAAACTGACATGGGGACAGTGAAGGTGAGTGGAAGGAATTGATAATGGCATCAGGGGTAGAAAACACCCAGGCAAGACACAGTGAGCTGAAGAGTAACAAAATGGTTTCCAGTACCGATATACCTCTTTCTGGGACACATTCCATTTATTTTCAGGAATCTCAGGAGCATTATCATTCAAATTTGGTAAGCTTACATATCATCAACATCAAAGAGTTTCCCACTATACAGGAACATTTGAATACAGCTGAAGATGTTCTGTCATATGCTCAACACTATAAACAGGATATGTTTATCTTATACTGGACGGATCTAACACAACATAATGACATTGTTATTCAGACTTTTGGTAAGCTTACATTTCATTTTAATCATGCTGAAAAGTCTCATCATCATAACAATAACAATCAGACTCAGGAAAAATTGGCCAAGTTGTAAAACAAATTCACAGTTCTGAGGGTGGCATGGTAAAACTACCGCAGCAAACCACGGACAGTGACATTACTTATCATGTGGCATCAATGGAAGAATGTATTCAGAACTATTGGAGGCAAGGCCTATTCTTACATAAGCGAGTGACATCGTATCAGCATTATTTCAGCCATATAGTGTGGCCTTTTGTTTTAAAAAGCATTCATAGACAACAGAGGAGTAAAACATGATTTCCAGATCTGATATACCCGTTTCTAGGACTTTAAATGACCCACATGCACACTTGATCTGCACTCAAAATTTTGAGCAACTTGAGATAGAAAGCTTTGGCAAAGATAAGGTGGCTGACACAATGAATCGATCTCATCTTCTGTTGCCACATGAGAAGAATTGGTATATTGTCATTCAGATTTGGTAAGCATACATATCATCTTAATCATGCTTGGAATTTTCGTCATCATAACAATAACAATCCTTCCCAACAAAAGACTGGCATTCTTCATAGTTGCATTGTTCTGAGGGTGATACCCATGTAAACAAATAAGAGGACCAGGGACTGAGGACAGTCAAATGATTTGAGGTAAGTTTGTTGTTTAACACCGCACACAGCAATATTTCAGCTATATGGCGGTTAACAAAATAGAAAAGATGTGCGTATCTTACACAGGACAGTATAAAAGGACACAATGACATAGTTAATCAGACAGGTAAAAATGAGGAAACTGACATGGGGTCCGTGAAGGTGGGTGGAAGGAATTAAATAATTGCTTCAGAACTATGTACAAGGGTAGAAAACACCCAGGAAAGACACAAGGAGCTGAAGAGTAAAAATATGGTTTCCAGAACTGATATACTTCTTTCTGGGACATGTTCCATTTATTTTCAGGAAGCTTAGGAGCATTATTATTCAAATTTGGTAAGCATACATATCATCAACATCAAAGAGTTTCCCACCATACAGGAACATTTGAATACAGCTGAAGATATGCTCAACACTAAAAAAAGGATATATTTATCTTACACTGGACTGTTTAAAACAACATAATGACATTGTTATTCAGACTTTTGGTAAGCTGACATTTCATTTTAATCATGCTCAAAAATCTCATCATCATAACAATAACAATCATACTCAGGAAATATTGGCCACTTTGTAAAACAAATTCACAGTTCTGAGGGTGGCATGGTAAAACTACCGCAGCTAACCAGGGACAGTGACATTACTTGTCGGGTGGAATCAATGAAGGAATGTATTCAGAACTATAGAGAAGGTTACAATTATACTTGTATAATAACACCCACAAAGCTACAAAGCTATCTTTCACCGGACAGTTTAAAAGGACACAATGCTATTGTTAATGAGACTTTGGTAGGCTGGCACATCCTGATCATGCTTGGAATTTTCATCATTCTCACCAATAAGAATCCTTCTCATCAAAAAGTAAGCCTAAAAAGTAAGCTTAGCTGTTCTCAAGGTTAACAAATAAGAGGACCCTGGTACCAAAGACAGTCAATAAAGCTACAGGAAACAGAAGAGTAAAAATTATTTTCCAGCACCAATATACCTCTTTCTGGGACACGTTCCCTTCATTTCCATCCGACTTGGTAGAATTCATTGCAACGCCAACCGCCTACAGTCAATAAGTCACATACAATCAAATCTGTTGAAAGTATAGATGTATTTTTCTTGTGTTTAAAGGCATTCTCATGGTTAAAGACAAAAACTGGTGTCATTTTCTTGACATCAAAATAGACAATGAGACACCATGAATCCACTGCTATTTACAAGAAGACCCACAAAACATTCAGACATTACACACACAATCCAACATCCAAGTTGAGATCAAAACCATTTTCAAAGATTCAATGCTTGACAATAAATGCATCTGATAATATTTTATTAGCCATCTGAGAAGAACGGGCACATTGTCATTCAGATTTGGTAAGCAAACATATCATCTGAATCATGCTTTTGATCTTCTTCATCATAACAATATAAATAATTCTCAAAACGGTCGGCTAACGTGAGGTTAAAATTCAACGTTTATCCAAAACAAGGCTTATGAGAAGAATAACAACTATAACAGTGTTATTACCCCTATATACTAATATAACATAACACACACACACACACACACACACACAGAGTCACAAGTTCAGATAAGGGTTATAAGCACAAAGGTGGCTTCATGCCATCAGATTATGAAATTATTAAATGTGAAATAAATACACTCAAAAGGTCCTTCTCTGGACTAACTAAGTCTAGAGTAAACTTAAGTAGTTTCTGAAAATACTTGTCACCATTCAGTCACTGTATCACAGTGTATGCTCAAGAACTGTACATGTACTATGATGATTCAGGATCCACAGTTGACATTTAATGACTGGAATGTTATTTCTACATTAAGGATCAAACTTTGTCTTTCAAATGCACTAAAACTTATTACCACAACAGCTTCTGATTGTATTGGTGTTATTACTACCTGTTCATCATGACCTGGTGCAATGGGATCTGTGTTATTCCCAGAAGCCTTTTCCTTCACTTCCTGTTAATTGATGCAAAGCCACATGAACAATCATAAATATCCTTTTCGAGTATGTGTCAAATATATTGATTTCTCACAGAAGTCGTACATTTGGATATTAAGATGATTTTTTTCCAAAGAATATTTATTTCTAAATGAAATCTTGACATAAACCTTTCTAAATCAAGGGACTCAAAGGCAAAGACAGTTTCACAATCTGCAATGTTCTTTCCATGGATATATTTAACACCATTTTGTTATAATGAATGCTAAATACTAAAAGCACACTTGGATTGATGAGAGGAAAAGTGCATTAATGTGTGAGAGAGGTGTATTGGATTAAATAGGGGTCATCACAGCATATCCATATGGGAAGGTCAAAGTTACTTATGAAAGGTGAAGAGGGTCAATGTCAGAGGTCTCTACCTGTGGCTTTCCTGGATCAACTTTGAGGTTATCAAAGACATCTACCACTTTGACATCGTCAGCATGACCCTCTTTGTCAATGACATCACCATCAACATTCCGCTGAAAGAAGTCATCTTCAATGTGAGTTTAGTGGCCAGAATTCACAATCAGTTAGGTAACTGTCTTCCAGCAATATCCTGGTGGGGAACATCAGAAATAGGCTTCACATAGTGTGCCCATGTAGGGAATTGAACCTGGGTCTTCTTTGTGATGAGCCAACACTTTAACCACAAGCATACCCAACAGCCCACAAACCAGGTTATGCAGCTTCAAAACACCAGCAATGATGTGGTTTATGGTGTAACACCTTCAGCATGATATCTACCTTCTCCAATTAGCCAATCAAATGACCCGGCATTTGTACTTGAAATTAATGGCCTCAACCACTATGAAATACATACTTTGGAGTAACATCTGAATGATAAATACATTTATCATCCAAAACTGTGTTCCACAGGAGATATCGCTTGTGTGAGATCAAACGATATCTCCTAGGAGATATCGTTTTGACAGTAGATTTTGTACAATGCCCTGACAATGCTATGACGTCATGTACTTGATGACGTCACAATGCTATGACATCGCTGCACTGCAAGTCTAATGGCAGTACCATGCTCAGAGATGTACATTTTTCATTGAAAATTAACGAAGAATGATTTTGGATGATAAATAGAATCTCACCCTCGTGTCTACTGATATCAATTATATCAACACTCGTTGATAAAGGTAAAAATATCCTCGGCAAGCCTCGGATATTTGTAACTTTATCAACTCGTGTTGATATAATTGATATCAGTAGACACTTGGGTGAGATTCTCAATGTATAATGATAATGCACAGGAACTCCCGAACAAAGAGAAAGCTATAAATCCTATAGCTGCACTCCAACAGAGTTATCAGTTTGCTTTATAAGGAGGATATAGTGCATAAAAGATTACAAGAGTTGACTAGAAGCATGACCACAACAAGGACACTAGACACGTGACAAAGTTGAATCATAAAATATATTAACATCCACAAAACAAATACCTTCCACAAAATTTAAAATAATTATATTTCACATAAGTATTTCTTAAAAGCGAACCATTTAGTACCTTCAGGCCAAGCAGTTTATCTCTGAAAGATTCCTTTTTCTGAGACTTAATGGCAGCATCGTCCCCAAAGAGGGAGTCCAGTTTGGACTTTGGCGCTAAGGTAGTTTTGTGTTTGGCTTCTACTGCCTTGTCTTTTACTGGCTTGAGATCATCAAGGGGCTTTTCAGTTTGTCTTCCTTCAGCTGGGTTGTGCTGACCCACTGCTGTCTTGTTGTTCTGGCCAGAGAGATTGCTTGCTACAGACTTGAAGAGTATGGTAGGAAGAAAAGAGTTAAGAGCCATTCATTACCACAAGTTCATTTAGACCTGTACCCCAATCATAGATATCCGACTGCCTTGGTTCCATCTTTGTAAAACCAGACAAGCCCAAGGAACTCTAAAGTAAGTTTACATGAGTTATTGAGACAGGTTGCTTTTTACAACCAATTTTAGCTTTTTACAACCAATTTTAACTTTTTGAAATATCTAGTATGGTTTTAGATATAAATCATGGTTACAAATTTTAAGTGTATGTATTCTTTGATTGAAATGCTAGCTATTTAACACACTGAACTTATATGCTCATCAGGATTCACAACGACATCAATTGAATGGGGGACAAGTCTTTTCACAAACAATCTTATAAAATCAGTTATTTCACTCACATTATGTATCTCACAACAGGAAGCCATAACTGGTGAATCCAGAACTAATTATGAGAGATCAAAATTAATAATCCAAGAGTAAATCAGATGGCATTTTTCCATAATGAACCACCCACTTTAACTTTTTGAATGCTTTGCTCTCTTTCACTGACTACGCTTCTTCTTTGATTGAACGACTGCAGTATGGGGTTGGTTTGTGAGAACTTTTAACATTGTCAGATACTGGGAAAAACAACTGATAATTTTTAGATTGTCTTACAAATTATAGAAAGCGTCGAGTGGTGACAACTGATTAAAAGGAAGAGATGCAGTGGATGGAACTAAAAGCACGTGGCATGGGTATGGTAAAGTCAAGCTTAGGAAGCGCAATCTAGGTGCATCATGATACATTTAGCTGAAGTCGCTTGTATAGATACAATAAAAATTGTCTATCTAACTTCACCAATTTTGTCCCTCAAAGTTTAATGTCTTTCTTAATGTTTAATATGTTGAGTCAGTTTTACCTTAGTGGAACATTTTTTACTGAAAATTTAAATTTCAGGTTTTTCTTTCTAAGGCTCCCAAAATGCACAAGTATGTTATCACTGCAAGTTTGAGACTGACGAAACTGAAAATTTGACAGCTTGGATAATATATTTAATAAATATAAAAACACAATTAGTATAAATCTTGCCTCAGTGCGTCACTAATATGGAAATATTTTTTACACTGTTCCCTTCTTCCTTAAATTTCTTTGAAACCTTGAAACTACATGTAACCATGTCTGCAGGACTATACCAAACATTACAGCATGTCTACTGAAAAGCCAGAAGTGATGCCTGTTGCAGACGGTTGTCAGTTTGGAGAACCATTTAGTTTGTTTGTTCCTTTATGTTTGTTTGTTCTTTTATGCCACACTCCAGCAATATTCCAGCTATATTTTTGTGGTCTGCAAATAGCGAGATAGGACCCAACAGTGCAGTGATTGTCATTATGAGTACTGATGACACAATGACATTACAAACCAAAGCAGCAGAGCGCGCCAGGCAATGGCCAACAAGTATCATATTTTAACGTCTTTTGGTATGAGACGGTCGGGGATCGAACCCGCGACCTTCCGCTCTCCGGGCGGACACTCGAACCACTACCCTTGGGAGGCGGTCGACATCTATGTAAGTCAGGCCAACAGTCTAATATGGTGCTCACTGGGGTAATTATTCAGGTTTCTAAGGTTACAGATATATCAGTAACACATAAATAAAAAATCAACCATAAAGAATAAATAAATAAATAAATGTTACTTTATACCTATTATTTATTTGATAAAATACAAAAGGAACAAGTAATCCATCATTGGGGTGTAGGAGTGTAGGGTGGGATTGGTTATAGTTCTACAGTTCCATTTTTTCATGCCCATCCTCTTCCCATAATAGATGACTCCCCACTCCCAATATCCCATAATGAACTACCAGTTCCCAAGTCCTGTAAGAGTACAAATTGTTTAATTTTTCCACATTGCCATGACTGTTCCCTCCGTTTCAACAGCATCCACATTAAAAAAGAAAAATTTCCCTCAACCACAAAGAAGTCATCACAATATAATATTTGTCCAAAACACAACATCAACATCAACAAGACTCTCCTGGGAACAACTACCCGACCGCTGGTTTGACCTGGAGGAAGCTCATGTAGTGAAGCAAGTGCATGCATGCAGACAAGAAAAACCAAATTTCAAACCACACAGAAGCAAGCAGATCTAGATCCCCAAGCAAGGACAGTTATGTAGTTATTACTTGGTCAAACAGAATAATACAGATGGGCTCTGAAGGTGAGATATGTTTGTTGGTTAACAAACATTGCAAGTACATGATGGCAGCTTCTAAATAATCCAGTCTCAAAGAAACAATCCTTGGTTCTGTACAACATGTAATGTTGTTGGGTTTGGCTTAATCCAAGAGAAGATATCTTCAGGGTATGAGCGCCTGATCTGTCGAATAACCTTGTTCTATTTTACCGGGAATCCCCTTGTGCAAGATAGCATATCCTGATGAGAGGCATTTTCTCTAATTGGAGCATAACCTGACAGGAAGGTCTCCGGAATGAGTTTGACATGACACTTTCATAAAACCAGTTGGGATGATGCTGAAAAGCTAATTCTGATTTGAATAAGGCCAAACAATACTACAACCTGGTTTGGTTTTTTTTACATGTAAATATACTGACCTTCCCTATAATTGAAAATTTTGAGGATAAATTGTATATTTAAAATACTTATCCTATCTCACGTCCTTTAGTTTGATTTTAACATGGTCATGGATGGCAGAGAATTATCTTTTGAGAACCTCAAGAAATATGTTCACCTAAACCATACAGAACAAACTTGGCACTTATTACTTGAACAAAAGTGCAAAGCATGGAATATATATAGGTCAAGGTCATGTGCAGTCAAGGTGAAGGTCATGACAAGGATATCCACACAACAGATATGAATATGAACAAGAATGGTAAAAATAGAAACATCTTGTCTTTAATGTGATAAATGACAATGAACTGTGTGTAATATGCCAGGCACCTGTCAGCTGTCAGTTGAAATATAAGCTTCCATCTTCCAGGATAAGTGGAAAAACGAAACATATTTTGCCCCCAAACCAACACAATGCTATTTATCTTTGCTCACAATATCAAATTACAAAGACAACATATAATAAAACATGAGGTTAATTGCGACAATGGCAACAAAGACATACACTTCATGCAGGCTGTTATTTAAGGAATTAGTTTATTCCAGTCTCTTGTTTCTTGCTTCTGTTTGGGTCAGTTTGGAACCCCAAGCATCCAAGATTATCTCCCTTAATTTGTGACAAGCTCCACACAGTGACAACCCATTCGCAAAGCACTGCAGCCATGCAAGGAATTCAACTTGCATGCTGAAAACTCTCCCCCCTACATTATTATATAATCTTTTGTTCATTTGTGTTTCTATTTCATTATAACTGTCACATAAGTAGCTCAGTGAGAATGCAAGAAGGAAATTGCATGCTTTACTGCCCGTCTGCAATCAAGATCCAATCTCATAAAACGAAACATGTAAATTCATCCCTAGTTAGTCACTTGAACACATTCTCTAGTCACTATCATGGCATTCCCAAAGACATACACACAAAGGACTATATTGTGACTGGAGACAACATTGTCAAGACTCTTGTGAAGGCCAATCCATGATGGTGGCAGCAATAAAACCGTGAGGGTAACGTGTGACCAGCAGGGAAGGTGTATGGAGCAATGCAAGGGCAGGGCAGTCTGACCACGCTGATGTATACATATTAACTATCACCATGGATCAGAATTCTGTTCACATCATGGCATGCAATCATACCAATTTCTTTTTTAAACTCTGAAGGTGTCTTTGGCAGGAATTACGGCAGTGAACAATATTCTTTGAGAAGTCTGGCAATAAACTAATAACCCAGCCTGACGACTACTCATTTCACAATACTACCTTTACCGGTAGATTAAAATTACCTATGTAGACCTGCAACTGATCAAGATAATGTTAAAGATGAACTGGGCTGATCAATATATTGTTTAAAATTTGATTTTCTGTCTGTCATAATGCATCTTTATCCTTCTTATCTTAATAAATATAAACATTTCTGGTCCTTATAAGGGATCCATTACTTTAGAGTAAAAGGATCCTAAGTAAAGAAAAGAGCTCAAATTCACTAAAGTAACAAATTTAGAGTAAGCAAGACTACAAGAGAGGTATTTTTTAAAAAGAAAACTACCCCATTGATTTTGATGAAAATACATTGTTCATGTAAACTTGGATGAACGTCAACTCAAGCAGGGTGTTTCTTCACACAAATCATATCACAGCTGGCCACAAACAAAGTGGTCTGTATGCTATCTTCAAATATGGTGGAAGACATTTTTGTTTGATGAAGTATTGTGTCTGAATAAAACTGATGAATGCAAAAATGCAGGAAATAGAATCAAATAAAAACAGAAAGAAGAAATGAATAAATAGTTTTAAGCATAAATGATAGAATCTCACTACATGTATCTAAGCATGCTCCCAATGTTTTATCCAAGGTGAATATAGTACGGTGAAACCCCAGATACCTGGACCCCAAAAATCTGGGAAACTTGATTTCCGGTCAATTTTCATAAAAATACAATCTCTTACATTATAAAATTGACTGTTTATAACAGATATGCAATTTCCATTCCCGGATTGTAAATTTTACAAACCAACCGGTTAACACAACACAAAATTGACTCACTTATCCACACGAAGCTTTGATCTTCCGCTGAGCCTATGAAGTGAAGCGCGAATGTCCCACGTGTTTTGACACAAGACAAGGTCTACTTATCCTGATTAATGACCAACCTGCAGGGTATCGGTGGTGATTAGTTGGCCTATCTAACACAGCATGAATTGTAATTGGCAAATAAAAATGTCCATGCTGTTTTGGAAGTGATTTTAATCCAGAAGTGTATGCTACCATTTCAACACCAAACCCTGGATGACAGAAATCCAGATATCCGGACATTTAGTTATCCAGATGATTTACGCAAAAATGAATGTGTCCAGATATCCGGGGTCTCAATGTACATGCCTTTGTCATTTAACAATATTTATACAACCATCTTTGTAGCTCAGTTTTGCAAGAAAAGACAAGACCAGTGTGAAATGACAAAATCAGAAAAAACAAATCCATCTTGAGGGAAGCACTGTCCATGCATTACACTTGTTTCACAATACCTGATTCTGATTGGCTGCTTCTTGGTTAGCACCATCCATGTTCGGGGCATGCATTTGATGTTGTTCATTGTTCACAACTTCTTGACCTTGACCTTGACCTTGTCCTACAAGATGATTAACAAGATATACTTTTGAGCAAATAATCAGGTAAACAGAGAAGGTGTCCCGTTAACATGCAATACAACTTCAACAAATATGCCAGATGGAAAATGAGGAGTGGCTGAAAAGTTCTGAGCGCAAGTACGATGAGTGTTGATGGGAGCTGATTGCTTTATTGTCCCACTGCCAATGATGCTGAGATGTCTGGATCCCCCTGGTGTAAAATGTCCTCCACAACAGAAATGACAGTTCTTTCTACAGGTCTGGGAAGAGGTGGAACAAAATCTCTTCCTTGAGTTTCTAACCAGTCATGCACTGATCAGAGAGCACAGGTGATGCACATTGTGAAGATAAAAAATATACATTTAGCAACTTTCAGCTACAACATCAAGCTTTGACATACCCATTCATTTGCCTTAGCAGATTTGAATAATATTGACCTTTAAATGATCTGTTCTTTCAGGAGGTAGTCAACCAAGATGATATTCCTGAAGTTTTTAATCCCTGGAAAACTGGAGTCATCACTACCAACTGATGGAACACACTTTGCCATCTTTGGAAGAGGAGGCATTAGGCGTTTCCGTGGCTTTGACTGACTTTTACTTTTGTGAAACTTAACAAATTCAGCTGTGTCTGCTTAAAAATGATTAAATTCTCATGTAAGAGAATGAACCTGGAGCATTTCTGAAGCCAAAGGAACCAACAGGTAAAAACCTGTGTCAGGCTTCCACACATGAGTATTCTTGAACATGCATCATATTCAAGGCTGTCTGTGCACCATGAACACTGCCCGCCTATGTGACAACAGTGGCAAAGGTAGAAGCATAATCCATGAAAATCCCAATGGAGTTAGCCCTTTCATCTGGAGATACTGCACTTGATACTTGACAGTGTCTGAGCCAATTTCATCATTTACATTTAAAGAATACCTGGATCGAACTAAATTATGTTTGTGTGCCAAGGTATTTCTGTATGAGAAATGCCGTAATGATAAGAATTGCATTTATTGCCACGTTTAACAGTATTTCAGTCAATATCAGTTTAATGACTGAGTAACTACAGAAATAATGCAGGTGTCAGACCTTTAAAACTTTGGTGAAAACCCACATGTACAGATATGGTGAAGAAAAACTGAAGATCATTACTATGGCATATCTGGGAATGATATAATTCACAGATCCTGGAATTACTAAGGGACATAACTCTGCAGAGTGAGCTTCACCAGACCAATTTGTTTACCTTGCATCAAGTCAGCTCCCGCCATCTGGTTTTGGTTGTTGGGATCCTGTCCAGCATTTGGTACATTAGCCTGAAATATGATTGGCCAGTAAAACTAGAAATCAGCTTGGGTTTACATCATGACTATTTAATCCTTTTCGGCAAGATCACTGGGATCTTTCAAATATTCTCAAAGAGAGCCAATTTGTATAACCCTGACAAACCAAGAAACATGATCAGTGAAGGAATTAGATTCAAACCTAAGAAGACGACTGAATGAGGTGAGGTGAAATGGGCTTTAACTCTGTTCAAGATGATCTTATCATACTGTGCATACATGAGTGTGCGTTCAAAATCATGTGAGTTTCTACTTGTACAAGTTCAGACGATTGCTAGTCTAAAAGTAGCCAGTGACACATGAAGACAGATTTTAATATAGATTTCTGCCTTCACAGTTTAGTGACTGAGCCAATCCGTCCTTGTTGTATACCTTTAATGCCTCGTCCCAGGCAGAGTAACAACAAAGACCATCTTTTGGTATGACACAGCTGGACACAATCCACAAGACTTGCCCAAATCAGAGCCAGGGATTGACAACAGAGCATCAATGACTGTTTTACAAGCCCCTAAGCATCAAGTAAAGCCAGACTCTTCACAGTACTTACATTCATGTTGAGATTGTCCTGGTTAACATTCTGGTTCATGTTCTGGACAGCCTCTTGTCCTTGACCTTGCCCCTGTCCTTGAAATTGCCCTTGTCCTTGAGCCTGATAAACAAGGTCATTAGGCTGAACACCACCTGGTTGGTTGATCTGAGCAGCTTGTTGGGCTGCCTGCTGGGCTGCCTGCTGCCTGCTGGGCTGCCTGTTGTGCTGCCTGTTGCTGTGCCAAGTTCTGCTGTTGCTGTGCAATGTTCTGCTGTTGCTGTGCACCATTCTGCTGTTGTACAAAGTTCTGCTGTTGCATCTGCTGGTTTTGTGCATTGGCAGCTACTGCAGCATTCTGCTGAAGAGGAACAAATTGAAGGATGGAATTAGGCTACTGACCATGTGTGGATTGGGTCATACACCATTTTCACAATATTTCAGGTAGCATAGCCATATGAAACATTTATCACTTTGCTGGAAGTCATGATCATGATCCATCTGAGCACGTATCTGAACCAAAGATTATATTCTGACCCTTTAATAAGTTGACCATTACAGCTAAGGGAGGTAACTCCCTCATGCCACTGGGCAACATATCATACAGATCTATATGCATGGTTAAACAGTCAATACCAATATTAAAAAATAAAAGTAGAAATATTAGTGACAACAAAAAGTATTAAAGAGTGAAAGGGTGTTGGAGGTAACAAAAAAAAAAGCAACAAAAATATAATCATCAAGCGATGCAGGATATTAATTTGCAGCAAGAAAATTAGGCAACATTATCACAAACTGCTCCAATTAATATTACTTCAGTGACACAAAACCTGTTCTGACCCAATCATGCCTTCCATCATTTTTATGAGCAAGACACTACCACCATTACGTTCACCCAGTGGCAAGAATTACATTCAAGGGAGATAACAAGCACCTTTTGCACAACCAGTTGTTTCTCCAGTTGATGAAGCATACCTTGGTCTGCACTTTGTTGTTTCTAATGAAAATAAAACAACCCCAACATTGATAAAATGGCAAACAACAGACTTCTCAACCCTTGCCAATGTCAATCCAACTGCTTATTTCCATCTATGTGATATTCATATATAACATGTTTGCATGTAAATGACATTTCAAAATTAGCTTGTATTCTATTGCAAGGAGCTGTATCCTTCCTAGACATTTCGCTTCAATAATACATATTTAACACTGATGTATCACTTAGGGTTTAACAGACAACATTTCTGAACAAATGGAAATATTGAACATAAGATTGATACATGTGTATCATCAAGACCATTTACCAAGATCTTGTTCATATTTTGATGACACTGGGAGCACATAAATTACACTCTTATTCTCCATACTTTCTTGGCCATACTGTTCAAAGTAATCAGAGTGTATTCGATACTATTCGATAATACAGTCATATGGCAAAGGTTGCTAAGTTTCAAGGGGCAATGGATGGTTGAAATATTTAAAAGAAATGCTGTATCTATACTAATGTGATGGACACATTCTAAAACTTTCTGAAACGCAAACAAAACCATCAAAATAATGCTCTCCACTGATCTATTTTAGTTTTGAAACATGTTTTGAGTTGAAAGTGTCCATATTTAGTTATACAAACAATCAATCTAATTTGACAAGGAGAAAATAATCGCCATTTGTCAGAAAGGTTGTTATTGCCTAGGAAGGATGAACTGCTTTAAATATAAACTGACAACTGGCACCTTGTAGCTAAAGATGTCCTGCTCCAGGCGTCGTACCGTACCCTGGTCCACTATTAACTGTTTCTACACAGAGAGAAACCCAATCAGCTCAAAGGTCAGGGACAGAGGGCGGATATTTGGACCAATCAGCCAAGGCTAACATTTACTGATAGTTTCACCAAAGCACTGTAGCTCACTATTGCTTTCAAATCTTTACTACACATACACTTCCCAATATATATTATACGTTTATAGATATCATCAATATATTGCCATTGTTTTTCTTTAGTGTAAGATAACACTTCAAAATTGAGTAGGTTGTGAAGTTTTCCATTTGCTTTATTACATCATCCCAAAATTAATGAGTGAGTGAGTGAGTATAGTTTGTTTAGTTTTATGTTGCTTTTAACAATATTCCACCAAGTATCACACTGGGGACACCAGAAATGGGCTTCACACATTGCACCCATGTGGGGAACCTGAAAATTGCAAAGGGATTCATTCCAGAATTAAAATCACACCTTTTCAGACAATATTTTAGCTTTGTATCCTGCAGTAGTCTCGAAAAAGGTAATCAAAGTTAATGGATTACTTTTATGTAAAGATGCACATTCAGCAACATTCCGGCATAATAACAGCATTGCCTCTTATAAGCAATGACGTATGTTATCGGGATATGACACCCTGTCAACCAACTGACCATGCCATTTGTGAGTGAGTTGGGTTTTACACCGCTATTAATAATATTCCAGCAATATCACAGCAAATGACAACAGAAATGGACTTCACACATTGTACCCATGTGGGGTACCCTGGTCTCTGTGTGATGAGAAAAAGCTTTAACTGCTGGGTTACCACCACATACCACCCAATTTATAACACAAGATGGTGGAGAAGTATTCCAACCCAGGAAACCCCGAGGACAACATACCATGCAGAAAGTTCACACCAACCACCAGGCCAGGTGAACCGATACACTGACACTATTTCCATAACGAACTGGCTGACCACTAATATCTATATATGTGTACAAGCTGTGGGAAGGAAGGAGCTAAGTTTGAAGATTTCATAACAATAAAACAAATAGAAATTATTGTGAAAGCTGGGTGTAAATGGAATTGAATTGACAAAGGAAAAATATAATCTTAAAGAATGAAATCGAATATAGAACAGGCGGGTATAGAACAGGCAATATAAAATAAAGCAACAAAATACAAAATCAAAACACACATATTGAGTAACTAACAGCAAAATCTATCTAATCAGGCAAAACAAATAACCAGTCCTTGTTTCACAGATCCCTTTCTTGAATTTGCCAAAAATTGTAATCATTTCCTAAATCACCCAAAGTAGATGTAAATAACACACATTGTTTCACAATAGGAGAGAAAACCACTAGTGTTGGGAATTGGTTAAAATCTCATAATTGATGATTGGTTCATAACAACCGATCAATCATCGAAAATAATAGGTTAGTTTCATTTATGAAATTTTCCTGGTTATGTTTGTTAATGCACAAAAAATAAAGCAAAAATAAAGTAGTTCTTTAGAATTTTTTGCAAACTGAACAAAATGCCTATGCAAATTTGACATCTTTAAAGGATGACTCGTATGTTAGGAACATAAATTTCCTGGAGTCTTTAAGATAAATTCAATCCTGATTTGGAACAGGCTGGTAGTGCTTATGAAATGTAAATTTAATGACACAGACAAAACCAACCTTGTGAAACATATTGTTAAAGCAAATAAGTGTTCCAAAATTGTTTGTGTTCGATTATGAGAAACATGATCGATTGATTGGTTGTTTAGTCATTGCGACCAATCTTTGATTATTTCAATTATTCGGATGACAACTAAAAACACAAAATAACATCATTGTTTGTGTTTCTGTGCTACACTGAAACATTTCCCCCAAAGAACCTGTGAAACAAGTCATGTGTTTGGGCCTTTGTAGCAAGTAGAGTGAGTGAGTGAATGAATGGTGTTTTTGAAGCTGTTGTTAGCAAGCGATACATGTAGTAAATTATAGATATATTTCTGAGCTCGGTGTTAACACATTTCAAACACTCAGTCAATATTCTACCAAATAAGTTATCTCTCAGCTCTTGTAGCAAAGAAAAAATCTATGAAATCATATGATGTGATATGCACTCGAATGGGTGATAACATCCTAGATTTACCTCCCTTACCAGACCCCCACAGGCCTTACCTGGCTGTTCTCGAGCTGGGCCTTGAGAGTGGAGATCTCGTTCTGGAGGTTGTCATTCTGCCTTTGGATGTTGGCAATCTGATCTGTAACATTTTTACCAGTTTCCCTTTAAGAGAAGTAAACATGGTGATGGTCAATTTATTGGTGAGATCTGACCCGAGCAGCTATGAAAACATTATTATTCTGTGGTAAGTTTGTTGTTGGGTTTTTGTGTCTATTGTTTAACCCCCTTGATGCTGAGTTTTTTTCAGGCGCACATTTTCATACGGTTTGAAAAGTGAAGCGTTGTGCGAGAGCGAGAATTATCAGCGTGGTCCTGGATCTACATACGGCTATAAAAGTACACAGAAATGTAGAATATTAAATTTCCTATCCGTTGGTATAAATATAAGTGCAACTACCTTGGCGGTTTGAGAAATAGACACTGCTAAATGTTGTCCAAAGTTTGTTATGCGCTAAAAAACAGTAAATTTATCCGGTCATTTTCAGCACTTGAGCTTTGTCTAAAATAATAGTGGATGGTATCAAGAAACAGGAAATTTCCCACAGAATTCGAAACTGTGAAGTGTATTTGTGTGCGTGGGATATTTTGATTTTTATTGGACTTGAAATTGAGGGTTGAAGGGGAAGGACATATATGTCCCTGTGGCATCCAGGGGGTTAACACCACACTCAGTAATATTTCAACTATATGGTCTGTAAATGATCAAGACTTGACCAGACAACCCATTGATTGACATCATCATCAGTATCCTGACACCCGTTAGTCGCCTCTTACGACAATCATGGGTTGCTGAAGGTCAATTCTAACCCGGATCTTCACGGGTGTTGTAGTAAGTAACAAGACCACAATTTTTCTCTGTTCCCTAAGTTCCAACTGTTGGAGGCTGTCAGTGAAGATCATACCATATTTCCCCATCGCCGAGACAGGAAATATCCCACACATGCACATTTCAGCAAGAGGACGCCATTTGACAGAATAACACTATTTCAATACCCCTGAGGCAGGTAATATCCCGCACACGTTCACATGAACCAGAAGATGACAGGATAGATAACACTTTTTCCCAACCACTGAGGAAGCTTGTATCAAGCACATGTACACTTGAGCTGGACAATGTCAGGGAGATAACTTGATATTTCCCTACCCCTGAGGCAGGTAATATCCACCACATGTACACATGAGCTGGTAGATGCCTGGGGAGATAATAACACGATATTTCCCTACCCCTGGTGAAGGCAGTATCCAGCACATACACATCTCATTTGAAGTAAGTAAGGGGAGATAACACTATATTGCCTACCCCTCAGGCTGGCAATTTCCAGCTCTTTCTCCTGCTTCATCTGGCTGAATTCCTGTCTATGCTGAGCCTCAACATTGGCATTGTCATCTCGTGCTTTCTGCATGTCCTGCTGCAGACGGCCATTTTCTGCCTCTAGTTCATCATGCTGACCCTAGATAACAATAATGAGGCACATTTTCAATCAGAGGCAGCTTCTTGCAATTACACCACGTAAACTACTTTGTGGTTGTACAGATTTCATAATAAGAAATCCAAGAGTAAAACTGTTGGAATTATCATTAACTCTTTCAACACCAGTCAACCAGAGGCATTTACTGCCATGACACCGAGTTCCCCGAGACTCTGAGGTCATAGATGAAGCCTATGTTTATGAAGGAAATTATAAGCTTGTAAAACGTTATTGCTACTACATCCCATACACCATTTAAAAGATCTAATCCTACTGTTGATAAATATGAAGTTTATTTTTATAATATTATTCAAATAATACAACTACAACTTAAATAAAATTATTTTGAATGAAAATGCAAGCTTACATTTATAACGTCCAGATAAACCACGAAAGAAGCAAAAACTAAGGCGATTTTTTTCCATTTGTGACATGTCATAACATGCCCGTGCCTTTTTCTTTTATATTTTCACTTTTACGTAATCAGAAAATTATTATAAAAAGATTTCTTAAATAATATGTATGGTCGCCTATTTCCCGATATCTGTGGCTTTCCTTTCGGTAACATGACATAACAACGGAAAATACCTCCGTTTTGAAGCTTCATTATGAATAACATGGGAGGCGAATCGTTTGATGCCGGTATCGTTCGAAAAGCTCTGAACATCAACAACATCACTGAACCCTTGCGAGTATATTTTCACAGTTGTAAGAAGCGATTTTATTGGATAAAAATTGGTTTCTAATGACGCTTTTTCGCTACAGTCTGTTTTAAGGGTCGTGATTGGTCAAAATCAGACACGTGACCTAAGGCAGCCAATCATATTACGGCAATGGATACTGTCCTCGTAAACGAAAACTGTTAGATTTAGACGAAAGTTTTGGGTAAAATAATGCTATTCTGAACATATTAAGCAAGAAATCGCTACATATACATAATTATGGGACTTATTGGACGTATCGTGCTAGGTTATGACCTGTGACAAAAATGCTTCATGCATATATTTTCACATTAAACATCGTGTCCGAGCATGAAGATTGAGGCGGCGAGAGCCGAGATGTCACTTGTCATTGATTTGACTTGTATTACATGATCGCACAAAAAGATGGAAAAAGTAATTTTATATGTACGTTTGACAACTTTTATGAAAGCTGTTGTTGATTTTATTCATTAGTTTATTCTATTTATTTAATCATTTCCTCGAAACATCGTTACTTTGCTCTTTGACAATGTTATTGTTGACCCGCTCCCGAAGCATGTGTCCGAGAATCGTTGTTTTCAATTACATTGCGAAAAATAGTTTATAATTTTAATTCTGCCGATAATATATGATCAATTGAAATTTAATAAGTGTTTCCAGACATTGTGAAATGTGATGGATTTAATATATGAATCATAAGTCAGGTAAGTTCCTAAAATTATGTCTCATTTTGACGTGACTACTGCCTGGCCGCTTAAGCGGCCTCCGGTGTCTGGGGACTCATAACGTTGTGGCCGCTTAAGCGGCCTGTGGTGTTGAAAGGGTTAATAATCACAAAAAACATAATTAGCTTGCAAACAGTTCACCAGTCTGATATGAAAGAGTTCTTTCTGACACATTACCTGGTACTGGGGCCTGCTTATTCTATGTTATGTTCAAATTGTGAGGATATATCAAATTAGTTTTCAACTTATTGGTTAAAGAAATTTTTCGTAGTTCAAATTTCTAAATAATTTCTAAATTGACACCAGAAATGGGCTTCACACATTGTACCCATGTGGGGAATCAAATCTGGGTTTTCAGTGTGACAAGCAAATGCTGTAATCACTAGGCTACTCTACTGTCCCCTCGATCCATGTGAACTGATTTCACATTTTTACAAGTTCAGTTGTTTACTTCACAACAGCATGAATTCAGACTTACACTGCTTTAACCAATATTCCTGTAATATCATGACAGGGACCATAAGTGAGTGAGTGAGTGAGTGAGTGAGTGAGTGAGTGAGTGAGTGAGTGAGTGAGTGAGTGAGTGAGTGAGTGAGTGAGTGAGTGAGTGAGTGAGTGAGTGAGTGAGTGAGTGAGTGAGTGAGTGAGTGAGTGAGTGAGTGAGTGAGCATGGCTGTGTGCTGCTTTTAGCAATATTCCAGCAATATCATGGCAGGGGACACCACAAATGGGCTTCACACATTGTAACCATGTGGGGAATAGAACCCGGATCTTTGGCATAACAAGTGAACGCTTTACCCACTAGGCTACCCCACCGCCCCCCAAGATTTATACAACTAATAGATACGTTTGCAGTGAACACATGGTTAAGGGGATATGTCACCAAGACTTATAGATTTGTTAGTGTGATTGACAGCCAAAACATGAACTTTGGCTTCGCAGTTAACTGCAGACGGTTATTCAAAGGAATCTTCCCAAATGATGGAACACATATTGCTACAACTTAACACCACAAATGATGAATTAAATGAACACATATTGCTACAACTATAACACTACACATAATCGCCTGAATTAAATGAAAAATACAGAGATGAGATTTACCATCATTATTGCAAACATTCAAACAAAAGGATCTCACCTTCAACATCTTATGTTGAGAAATTCAAAGAATTCAATCTGCTGGACGAACCCTTGCCGTGTAAAAGGAAGGAAATACTGTAATAAGCTTGTACATAGTGAAAATTATTAAAAGGAATTTCTTCAATCAAATAATCAGATCTGTTGCGAACTCTTGCTGTAAAGGCGAATGAATAGATTATAACAATGTTGCATAGTGAAATATTTTAAGAATTTGAGATTGGCATCAAATACGCTTTTAGCAAGTGTGAGTGATTGGAGTTAGGTTTCGCAGCAGCTTTTAGCAATATTCAAAGCGATACCAGAGGAAAGACACCAGAAAAAGGCTTCACACATTGTACCCATTTGGGGAATCGAATTTGGGTCTTCAGAGTGATGAGCGAACACTTTAACCACTAGGCTACCCCACCATCCCATGCTACTCACCACATACTGCTTTGAGCTCACTTCAGCATGATCAGATGGCAGCAGTGAATGTTTTCACACCACATTCAGCCATTTTCCAACAATATCTCAATTCAGCTATTGTTTTATATCTCACATTCAGCTTAACAAACAATATCTCAATTACACCACAATTAGAAACAAATCAGCTTTATGACAGCTATATCACAGTTGTCTGTTCATTAATTCTGGTCTGAGTGAATAAATATTTTTGGTTTATACCGCTTTGAGCAAAATTCCTGCAATATCATGGCGGGGGACATAAAAAATGGGCTTCACACATTGTATCCATGTCGAACCTGGTTCTTCAGCGTGACGAGCTAACATTTTTAGCAGTAGTCTCCAAATCCAGTGGAATAACAGTGATATCGTGGCATAACAAAATGGGGACAAAATAAAGACCAGAATTTGGGTGTTGGGTAGCCTTGTGGTCAAAGTGTTAAATAGAACTTCCCAAAGTGAAGAGCTAACACTTTGACCACTAGGCTACCCAACACCCCAATTCTGGTCTTTATTTTGTCCCCATTTTGTTATGCCACGACACTGTTATTCCGCTGGATTTGGAGACTACTGCTAAAAATGACAACAAAAATTCCCACGAGTTGGAGCTATCATTAGTGTCTACATACATTCAGCATACTTAATGAGGAATCATTGACAAGCATGGCATATGAAACACGTAATTCAATTTTATCAATGCTTTTTAATGCAATCTACCGCAACAAAAAGACTTTCTCAAAAAGAGTTGAGTAGTTATCATTTTGCATTTCACATACATCATGCCGTCTGCTCGAGGAAACCCAAAAATTATGCAGGTTTTTGATTGATTGATTGATTGCTTGCTTGATTGATTATTGTTTAATGCCACACTCCGAAATATTCCAGCTAAATAATCTAATCTGGATGCAGGTTTTTGACATTTACTACTTTTGAAACCCAAGAGCACAGGTATGTTGTTGACCAACCTGGGAACTCTCTATCAGGGCAAACAAGTACTGATAATGATAGGTATCTAGGACACAACTCTGTACAGCTAACTTGCCTAACCCCAGAGGGTCACTGCCCTTCAAAAGATTTGAAGACAAAAAGACTTACTCTGTCATTTTCACACTTTTCTTGTAAAAGTTCTTTTTCTTTCATGGAATCTGAAAGAAGAAGATTAAAATGACATTCACCACATCACATACAAGAATTCACCAAAGTTCAAGTTCTCTTTAAAATTCAAACATTCAGGCAAACCCAGGCATATGGCCCATAATTCAACACGATCACGAGTATACTTTCCAAAATTGATAATTTACTCAGGATCGTCAAATACGCAAAACATAATGTACATAAGAATAAATCTATTTGCCTGCTTGAAACGTGACATTTAGAATGCTATTGACCGGGAAAGTTACATGCCACTTTCAACAATGTTCCTGTAAAATCACATCAAAGGACTCCAGAAAAGAACTTTGCATCATGTGCAGTTAATCCAACTCTTATAATTGAACAACCCTAAACACTTGGCTTCCCCAAAGGACCTCAAAGAAGGAGCGAGTGAGTGAGTTTAGTTTTACACCATTTTTTAGCGATATTCCAGCAATATCACGGCAGGGGAGACCAGAAATGGATTTCACACAATGTACCCATGTGGAGAATCGTACCCGGGTCTTCAGCTTGACGAGCGAATGCTTTAAAGTTTAACCACAAGGCTACCCCACCGTCCCTGAACCTCAAGGAAGGAGTGATTGTTGGCATACTCTGCAGCCTGCAATATCATAACTCCATCAAATCTGTTTTCTAATGCCATGTCATTCAATTTCAGACTAGTGGCAGTCTAAGTAAACTTAGACTCAGTATTATTCGTTACACTGCTATATTGGGTCTAACAAAACCTTGTGGAAGGTCGCGTTAGGTAACCTTTGAGCGACCTATGACCGTCCAATCAAAAGCGAGACGGACGAACGGATTTAACCAATCAGACAACAGCTACTATTAAGGGTTCGGTGTGACTTGCAAAATAGATTTTCTCTTCCCCGTTCGCCAACACTGATCTCCCAACAAAATTACATAAAACACAGATATTTGCCCTGCAGTATATATGCTTTGGGGTTTCTGGTGACATGGCTATCATTAGCTAATATTTCAGCAAGCTGACATTCTTGAATACTGACAAAATGCTAGTTTCAGCGACTGTTTACTCACTGCTGTGGCTTGCCTCACTAGGAACCGATCGTACGGAAAATAGCATTTGGAATCGTTCGGTACAAACTTTTTGGAGGTAAAAGTTCAAAAGGTATGTGCGAATGTCAACTTTCGCGATTTGATAAGCTGTGTTCTGATTGGACAATTGAAAAGGTTATCTGAAGCGACCTTCCACAAGGTTCTGTCAGACTCAGTATAGCAGTGTAACGAATAATACTGAGCCTAAGTTTATTTAGACTGAGACTAGTGGTTGATAACATGAAGAACTATCCATGTCGTGACCATCATATACACCTGTATTCAAGGGGTGTGTGGAGAACATTTTTCTTCCAGGCACAAACAAACTGGGACAAGATATTTTTAGCCAGCCACAGGACCTCAACTAAGTGTGTCTTCAACATATTAAAACAAATATTTCTATAGGATTGTTTCCTTAAAACATGAAGTGGGAGACAGGATGGGTTTTTTAAATTATTTAAAGGAAAAGATTAGCAGGAACACCTTTTATTGTATCCACACTAAGCATGCCAACAAACACAATTGAGCACTTTGCCTCTTTAACAATTCTCGACCTTTTTCTTGAAATCAAGGTAAAAGCACTAGATGGATGAAGCCTATTGTCGGTTCTGAGGTTGAGACTGACACAACTCTTAGAATCGTTACCGCGAGGAACACATTCATTCATAATACAACACATGCATCTGAAGAAAAGGAAAATAGTTAGATTAAGGTTCATGTACCATACATAAATCATGCATCATGCATATGGATAAGGCCAGAAGCAGGTGATAGGTTGCATGCAAGGAAAGGTAATGGCTGACTCAGACAGCTTGTCCACTATAGAGCATGCACTCCCACCTCCATGCTAGCCCTTAAACAGTAGGGACAATCTGATGAATTTATTCAAATCTGTACAGTTTCTGACAAGGTCACATGTCAAATCTGTACAGTTTCTGACAAGGTCACATCTCAAATATGCAGTTTGACAAGGTCACATCTCAAATCTGCACAGTTTCTGACAAGGTCACATGTCAAATCTGTACAGTTTCTGACAAGGTCACATCTCAAATATGCAGTTTGACAAGGTCACATCTCAAATCTGCACAGTTTCTGACGTCACATCCAAGTTTTATTAACAGCTAAAAACTATTAAATATTATCATATATAGTGGTTCTGTTTACCTAACCATAAAACAAAATTTTACGTCCCATCCGTACAGGAAGGACAAAGCCCAAAGTATACAACCCTTTCTTTGTGAGCAAAGCGGGTAAATCCCAAGCCACATAACTTCCTGTTTGGAACACAGATGGATATAATATGCAACCTTTCCTTTTGTAACTGAGTAACCTTCTCTTGCACGTCTCCTACACAGATCATATACAAATGCTACAGGTTTCTGACCCAGTTTTGGACAAATCAGAGTTCACAACTCCTTGATGTCTTTTTTTATGGTATTTGAATCTAGGTGTACTTTATATCTGGACTGCTGATGATGAGTACCCAGGCATAGAAATGCATTTTTTAAAGGCTGCCATACAGCACCAGACAGATCTTTTAGGTGTGCCTGTGTGAAAACAAGTGAGCCCATACCTTTCGATGATACAGTTAAACTTAAAAAATCACAACAATTATGTCATTTCAAATCAGTAAACATTATGGAAATCAGTAAACATCATGGAAATCAGTAAACATCATGGAAATCAGTAAACATCATGGAAATCAGTAAACATCATGAAAACCTGTAAACTTGAGAAATGAATTTCCTGACTGACTGACTGAGTTTGGCTTTACGCCGCTTTTAACAATATTCCAGCAACATCATGGCGGGGGACACCAGAAATGGGCTTCATACATGGTACCCATGTGGGGAATCGAACCCGGGTCTTTGGCGTGACGAGCCAACGCTTTAACCACTAGACTACCCCACCACCCCTGAATTTCGTGAACACCATCATGTCTGCAAAAATGGTTTCATTTGCTCTTGACCCATTAACTAACCCTGTCATACCTGCAAGAATAGTTCAGCTTCATTCATCCAGGACCCATAAACTAACCCACAAACTATGTTATCATCCAAAACAAGATTTCCTCTTTTGTGCATTGGCATTCAAAATGGCCACGCCCATTTTAAGCTGTGTGATTGAGGGTGCCACCGATAAACAGTTTGATGGGGTGGTATATAAGTTTTGAATGATTCAGTAGGTCAAATTTATTGCACTTTCTTTAAAATGAATGACAAAGAGAATTATTTTCATACATGCTGCCAGGCCACATTGAAAATATTCCATCCATGCCCTTTGAATATTTACCGTGCCATGACACAGTTGAACACTATTTCAAACCATGGTGTCCCTTGAAACTCTTGCTAAAGCTTTAATGCTGTATATGAATTTTAAGTCAAGAGTGTGGTTGTACAAAGTGATCTTAGCGCTAAGATGGTCTTAGCTCCTCAACCTTAAGACTTAGTCATCATTGGGCAAAGATCCCTTTGAACAGCTACATCTCATAGTCATATTGAAAATACATTGCTAATAAGGCCCTGTCAATGGCCCTGTCAATGGCCCTGTAGGTTTTCCATCAAACAAATTCAACTTACAAATATGTTTTGTCATTCTTCGTGACATTTTCAGAATAAGGACATGGGAGGATATGTTTTAAAACTTAAGGTATATTTTTATCATAAACTGAACTTTTGAACATGGTCTCTAAACCCTGATCATTGACACTGTAAGTCTTTCCAATCAGTCATACTTCAATGGAACCATCACTGTCAACCGTTAAAGAACACAACTGTGTATAGTTCATTAAAAATAAATGTGTACTGTTGACTGCAACACCAAGGAAACTTCAGTAATAACTTTCTTGCATGTGTGCATTTGATTGCATGACAGTATTAGTTATAAACAAGCATTGTCACTAAAGTGACATAATCCCCCGCCGTAAATTATCGAATCAAACTTGTAAAGTAATGAAAGTTTAAGATGAAGTAAAATGTCAACAAAAACATGACCAGTCAAACTCTCTTGATATCTTGCTCTTTAGTTGTTCAAACACACACATATTTTCAAGACTGACTTTGACCTTGACATGAATGTCATAGTGTATGAAATATGCAAAAATAGTACTCAAGAAATTGCGTATTGAAAAACATTCAAGGGAAGTCTATGAAGAAAATCCAGTGAACTGTTCTTGAAATATCTTGCTGCCAATTCAGGTTAACATGCTGAAATCTTCAAAGTGTCGTCGTGACCCTGAAAATTATGTGAAGGTCACCAAAATCGACTGGGCCCTGCACCTTCCCTAGATAAAGCTTGGTGTTGAATATGAAGAAAATCCAGTGAACAGTTCTTGAGATAGCTTAACATGCAGGTAAAATGTTAAAGTCCCCTTGTGACCTTGAAATGAAGGTCAAGGTCACCAAACCTGACTTGGGCCTTTCTTATACTGTGATGGACCTAGGTACCAAATATGAAAAGAATCTAGTCAACGGTTCTTAAGATATTCCAATTCATACGTACGTACGGACCTACGGACAAACGGACGGAGCCTAATATTATATCCCCCGCTTCGCCCTAAACGTGCGGCGGGAGATCAAAAAACATTAATTACAAAAACACGGGAAACCCTTAAAATTGGTGATTATATTAAAAATGTATATATTTCGATTATAAGCGATAATCGATCACCACAAGTCCTCCTATTATCGATAGTGGATTGGGCTTCCGATTCCCAACACTAATTCCACATAAACCCTGCTTTTGGACTAGTCAGACCAATGCATGAGAATATCGAAGTTAAACAAGGTACAAAAATCATTTGCAATGTTCACAACCAGGACTACACACCTGTGTACAAGGCTATTGTTGTCACTTCTGAAATGCTTCACTGAGGCTTTGAATTTATTGATCATACTCCCTATTTACCAAATTTGCCATTCAAATTTCAAGGTTTCATCCGCTTTCCAATCTGAGAGACACCCGTGAAGATCCGTTGTAGCAGGCCATTTCTTCCCTGGTCTAAACTTTCCCCGGGGAGAATCTGGCCTAGGCCAAACTTTCCCCAGGGAGGTTTTGTCCTGGGACAGTCTTACCCCGGGGAAAGTTTGGGCTAGGCTAAAGTCCCCCCCCCCCTAGGCCAAACTTTCAGATATCCATGGGCCAAGTATACCCCTTATCAAACCTTGTCTTTTGAATATAGAATACGTCATTATAGTGGAATGATAGATACAGCATTTGATATAGATATTGTGTTGGGTTGTTGTTGTGTTGATGTTTACATCTGCTTCTAACTGTTAAGTTGATGTCGCCGACATGGATGCCATATTCACAGCCATGAGTGAGGGAATAATATTTTGAATGGATATGGACATCCAAGTAAAAACTGGATATTTAGTTAAAATTTTGAATATAGTAATGATTTTGACATAAGCCAATTTTGAGTAAGTGGGGATAAGTAAATTATTGAAACATAAAAATATGTAAATGATAATATAAAACAATAGTAATGATATAATATCCGGTTAGTCGCCTTTTACAACAAGCATGGGTTGCTGAAGACCAATTCTAACCTAGATCTTCACGGGTCCCTGAACAAATAGAGAAACACTTCTTTTTTAACAATTGGTTGCATATAAAAACATAAAAAAACATCTTCAAAAGTTCAGGGTCTTGAAAACACAACATTCCATCACAAACCATGATTACATACAGCCAAAAGGTGGCCTGACCTGTGTCTGCTGCATGACAAGCAACTAAACAATGCTGCCCAAAATACACGTGAGGCAAGCGACTTCCACTCTGCATGAATTCCATGCGATGCCTACCCTGACTGATAAAAAAACAATGTTTAAGGTAAACGGCCACAAAATTGCAACACGTTTCACGAGAATTACTGCATTTGTGCATTGTAATGTCACCTCACACTGGTCTGAGCATTCAGTTTCCTTCATACAGAAACCAGGCCAAGGCTAGATTCATATGTTTGCACAAGTCACGGATTAAACACAATGTATTGAATGAAATGAATGGATGAGTTGGCAAAACATAGCAGCTTGATGAGCAGAATCTGATATTTCCATACAAGGACGTTCTTTCACTATGCACGTTGCACATATCTGTGAACAATCTCTGTAAATGTGATACCAGAACACAGACTTATTAATTGGACATACACACAATAACTGATTAAGATTATATCATGTACTCCTTGTAACAGTTTGAATTGTGTTCACACAACAATCCTGAGGCAGTCTGCCCAATTAATTTCTAATTTTTGAGAGATGGTGAGGTAGCCAAGTAAGCATGAGTTTGAATCCCTACATGGGTACAGACTGTGAAACCAATCTGATCTAAAATCTAATTTCCTCTGAGAGATGGTAATTTAGGGAATGAATGTGTTTTGTGCAATATGTTTCAAAATATTCAAGCAAAACCACTTCACTGCAAATAATCATCCTGGCAAATCAATGGCTTAAACAGTGTAAGCAAAAATGATCATTGTTGAGTGTGTGAGTTCAGTTTTATATTCCAGCTATATGACGATGGTCTGTAAATAATCAATGCTGGAAAAGAATATCCAGTGTTCTACAGCATGAGCACCAATCTACGCAATTGGGATACAATGACATGTGTCAACCAAGTCAGCAAGCATGACCACCCGATCCCGTTAGTTGTCTCTTACGACAAGCATGGGTTACTGAAGATGAATTCTAACCCGGATCTTCATGGGTCCAACATTGTTGAACTGACATGGTAAGTTTCATAAAGCTATGACATTACGCAAAACACTGCAAATATACATCAACAGAAAACAAATAATTCAGGAGATAAATTTAGTGAACTATCAAGTGGTTTTCTACATTCCATTGCCCCTTTAATAAATAAAACCCAAACAAAAGTTAATGTCATAGCTATTGGATATACAATATTGATGTCCCGAATAACTGCAACTGGGAGCAAACCTGCTCTACTGTCAGTGAAACAATTACTGATTGGTAACATGTCACAAAAGAATTCCATTGCAATTATCATGATTAACATTCCACGGCAGTGCCTAAAACACTGTTAACCGCCAGACAACGCTGAACACACAAACTGCAGTTGGCCGGCTGGAAGAGTGTGCACTGTGTTAACACAGGCACATGCTTAAGCCATTTTAACAGTGATCAGCACAACAATAGCAGTGCGTTAAATTTGTTATCTCCATACAGGCCAGCTTAATCCATTGAAACAATGTGACACAGCTGTCAGTTTCCTGGTCAGCTGTTACAAAATCTATCAGTGTTTCAACTTGAGTTTATGTGGAGTTATGTTACCAGCAGCAATGTGACAAGATATAACACAGCAGTATTAATGTGTGTAGTGGTTCAGATTTCAGAAAGGGACGGCTCAGAGTACATAAAGAAGAATACCGAATACGTATACCGGTACTTTTGAAAGTCTTATCAATTCAGTGTAATATAATAGCAAGTTCAAGTTCACAAGTGAGGTGAGGTGAAATTGGGTTTGACGTCGTGCTTGAGAATATTTCGCTCATATGACGACGTGCATGAGTGTGTGTGTGTATGTGCAGCTGCTTGTACTAGCCCAGACTTAAGCTGGTTTATAGTGCTAGCCCACTGAGATACCATGCCGCAGTGAAGCATGAATACCCCACTCAGACACATTATACTCACTCCGAGCCGATCAGTCCTTGTTGTACCCATTAATGCTGAGCGCCAGGCAGGGACCAACAAGTACCATATTTTAACGTCTTTTGGTATGACGCCGTCGGGGATCGAACCCGCGACCTTCCGCTCTCCGGGCGGACGCTCTAACCATTACACCACGGAATCAGTCAAGTTCACAAGTCATTAATTGTTTCATTCCCTGTCAACTTACTGTAAAAGAAGCACTCAAATAGTCACACAATCAATTATATGAGGCTACTGTATGATATAAATACATATTATTTCACGAATGGCACGAGAAATTCGGAATGGCAATAACTGTTACAGAGTTATAGCGTTATAGCGCAGGCAAATCCGGCAGATTCGCCAACGGTCCGATAGAAGTCTACAACCTGCCGGCCCCAGTGTCTGACAGTATGTTTCACAATGACTTTGACTGAAGCTGTTATATGTGACATGTGACACTTGTTTGCTGCTCATGAATCTTATGTTTGTTAATAATTTCAATACCAATTATAAGAAATGTTCAATCTGAAATGTATGTTTAATTATATTCTATGGGTCCTTTGAATTTTCAATGGGTCAGGCAGACATCTGAAACTTACAGGACCCAATGTCCTGTTACTTTGAAACACCATTCGTGAACACTGTTATACTGCCATGATTCCCTTCCGCTGCGTTATATAAAAACATGATCAGCAGCAGTCAATGGGCTGGACACATCAGTGAACATCTTAATTAAGTATCATAATTAATTCTGTTTCATTAATATAATGAACGACAGAGTAATTTTGTAAATACTGCTAAAATGTATTATGTCAGAAAGCGCATGTTAAATCTCCATATCATCGTCATCACCATAGCATTTTGGATGCAGATGGTTTTTACATAGCAAGTAAACAGACACAGACTTCCAGCTTCTAACTACATAGAGTCCGAGAAATTGTTACACAGACTCCAATACTCGCCCCAAATGAATGCATAAGTATGTTATCCCAGATTTCTCAATGAACTGAACACAATGAGCGTCAATAGCTCAGAAAGAAGTGTCAGCCCAACCACAGAGTTCACATCACTGAAGTCCCACAAAGGTGATGTTGCCTCAGCTCCCCGTCACTGAGGCCTTCACTTAGCCTTGCTCCAAGGCTATACTGAAGGCGAAGCCCATGGATGTACAGTTATTCTATCCTTTTAAAGGCTAGTCTTGATAAGAGGACAGAAGTAAGGAAGACAGTCTGTGAGGGATATTTATATATTTTAGAAATTATCAGTTAAACTATTAATTACTACCTTAGAGACTTGTGCAAGTCTAGCCTTCAGTTTGTCTGTAGCTGTATATGGGCCATCACTGCTGTCGCATCATGTGACATAGGTAAAACATGATGGGAAATGAACATTTCATCTGAGAGAGTTTGTGAAAAATTCTCATTAGAGATGTAAGGTAACAAACACTGATCCAGTGTATGCTTCCATTTAACAAGTCACACACAAAGCTCAAACAGAGAATAACATATGGCCAACAATTATGGTTACCCAATATTTTTCAAATATTAACAAGTGCTGCAGTCTCTCAGCACAAAACCATTCACATCTGTCGTGTCTAAATTTGACTGCAATTGTGAACACATGGCCCTACATACATCTGATTTTTTAACTGAACATTCTAAAGGATTTGGTTATATACTTTACGTTACAGTCAGCTATGTTCCATCCACATTTGGGCAATTTCTTGACCAGTACCTTGAAAAAGGATAGACCTGGCATTGTCAAGACAGACATTTTAACATGCCATATACCTCAGTAATGAAGGGTTTCTTGCTTCAACAAGGTTTATAACCCTAGATGGGAGTGTTTGTTATGCTTTGGACAGCTTTCCAGTTAAATCGTAGTGTGTCAGCCATATGTGTGAGAAAACAAGATGTGATGTAGATCCTGCACAATTGCCACTTTGAATGAATAGTAAACAATACTAAACCAACTCTGAAACAATTACTGACAGATCTGTTATCATTAATCTGCTTAAATCCTTACTGATCTATTCTAACCTGGAAACATCATGCCATAATAGACCCCCATGTCAAAAGTTCTGGACACATCATAAGGTTCTAAATCTGAGACACCTGGGGTTCTCAAGCCTTCTACATATATTTTACTGAAAATAAGTGCTATGAGACATGCAAACTCAAAAAAATACATTTGTCAGAGGTGTACAGGATTTTAAAAGCTGAACAGTTGTGTGCATCTTTAACCATCAGTGTTGTGGTGTACAGATCCATTTAGATAAAACACCTGTATGTCCTGCTTCTGACACAAGGAGATCATAATCCCAGTTTCTTCCTGTCATGCTCTCTGTACCAAGGTAAACTTTGAGAGGTTTAGTAAATCTATTTTGGTTTGTTTTTGCTAACTGTGCAACTTGAGCCAATGTCTGTATGACTGTATCATATATCCTTGTGTCACTGATCATGACTGTATAGATCATATATATATTGTCAGTTTCTGCTTTATGTGTAAAAAATATAGGACAAAGTTTAATGTTATTTGCTGAACTTTCACATCAGACTGGAAAAATATTCAAAAAGGACAGATACTCTTCATACATAAGCTTTTATCACATATGCAAAAGTGCTGATGCAGCAAATAATTTCTCTGTCAAAAAGGGAAGGTAGGCATGGCAATAATGCACTTAGCTATCAGTACAATCAAATGCAAAGAGACCAATGTTTGTTTTTATACTTTGTATGCTTGAATTCATTAATTTAGAATCCAACACCATATATCATGGAAAAGTGATTATGCTCCAAAACCCACTCAGTTGACATCCTGTACTCAAAGTGCCTGTAGTACAAAAGCAGAGTGTCCATATAGGTCATGCAATGTATATGATATAGCAGTTCAGATAAATAATTGTGTACTACCATTACTATTCCAATATGAGTATAGCCATAGCCCCACAAATATGCAATTACCAGTAGAATATGAAAACATAAAAGACTTAAATCAAGTTAAATGACAGTGTCTTGTTTAACAACAAACTCCATCTCTTTCAACCAACTTCAAACAAAAGAATATAATCAAATGTAACAAAAATAAAGAATTATGAAAACAGATTTGAACTCAGCATAAACTAGCATTGTGTTAAGGAAAGAAGTCAACTTCATGTTCAAGTTAACGAGAATCAACTAATTCTGAAGACCATAAAACAAGCACATTTCAGAAAGTCCCTCATCGCTGTTCTATAGCAGGCTGTTTATGTGCAATAAACCTGTTGTAAGGTCTCACCTTTTAATGATGTCTCAACCCGAGACTTCTGCTCCGACAAAACTGAAAGCACATTAATTCTGTACATCTTGAATCGTCAACATACTTCTTTTTGATTAAATATTCACTTCATGAATATGGTGATTGTGTCTGAGTCGGTGTCTGTTTGTACTTATCTGCATTAATATCTTGTTTGTTTGTTGGTGATGGTCTCATTAATATTTCAACTATATGATGGCGGTCTGTAAATAATTGAGTTTGAATAAGACAATCCAATTATTGACATCATAAGCATTGATCTACACACAGGAATACAAAGACAAGTTCCAACCAAGCAAGCATGCATGACTAAACAATTCCTTTAGTTAGTTGCCACTTATGACAAGCCTGGATTGCTGAAGATCAATTATAGCTCCAGCAGGAAAGAAACCTTTCAAAACTTCCCACAAGACCACAGGACCAGTGAATGGACAATAATTAGTAGTCCTGTCTGTACTTCACTGGTCCAAGATAACATTCATAGATTTACTTAACTATCAATACAAACTTCACTGGCACCAGGACCACTGCAAACTTATCATTTAGTGGTCATGATGAATTTTTACTAGTCAGGGACCACAGGACCAGCATAAATTTCGCACACTGCTCAAGTCTTCACAGGTAGCATTAGCGTAAGTTTAAGGGACATTGTAAACACAGACACCCTTTTCAGACACAGCACAAGATAATGCTGACCACTGCTTGTTTCATCCCCTTATGTCAAGCACCATGTAAGGTGACAGTGAGTCCCTTCTGTCAACATTTTCTGACATGACACAGAGATTAAACTATCAACCTTATGCTCTCTTGGCAGATGCTCTATCCACTAAATCACAGAGACGGTCATAATCAACAAATGGATTCCTTTTGGATGAAGTTATGTGACCAAATGAATCTACAGTGATGAAAGTACCTGCACTGAATAATAGGCTTGGCAGTTTAAGTTTAATCCTTCTTTGAATGACATATCAGGTCATAATCCTTGTGAACATTGAACATTAGGGCTGCAACGATTCACCCAGACCTCGATTCGATTTGATTTTCGATATTGGACGCTCGATTCGATCATTTTCGATTCGATTCTTTATACAAGTAAAAACATCAGTCGGCTTTTTTAACGTGAAATCCATCGTCAACTTGGCGATGTCTACTAACAACAATTCTCATTGGATAATTAGCCCGGCGTCAACCAATCACGTTTCGTCTTATTTCAGCGCTCGAAATTGCTCGAGTTTGGAGTCAAAATTCGTTCTGGCTGTGTGGAAATAATTTAAATAGGTATTCAATAGTGCTGGAGCAATTAATCGTAGGATCGGTTAATCGTTCGATCTAAGTCAAAAAAAGCGAATGTCGATTACAAATAAACTGCTGATCGATAATCGGAAATAATCATTATTTGGATGCACATACATTAAAATCTTTATTCTACCTTGTCGTGTTTTCTTTTACCGAACAATCTCGTCGTCATTGCTTGTTTACTTCTTAAACGGTAGCTGTGTACTACACAAGTAGTACCCTATCAGCCAATGGCAATGCTAGATATATTTAGATTGGGGTGTCCAAAGATGCTGCAAATGTTTGTTTTTTTGTAAGTAACTTGCTAGTGTGAACAATTGACAGGGCTGGTGCTGACAACAACCCGTAAGTTAGTTTGCTAACGTCGGTATTTGACTATGAAATGGCAGTCCAAACGATTATAATCGATGGATTATCGATCTGACACTAGTGATTATCGATCTGACAAAATGTAATGATAGCCATCTCTAGTATTCAAATATCGAATCGAAACAGTGATAATGGTTATCGAAAATCGAAACTAAGATGTCAGATTTGATTTTCGATGAATTGAACTGAATCTTTGCAGCCCTACTGAACATGACCAAAGCATCCCATAGTTCTCAATCTCTAATTATCTGCCCTTGATTGACACAGAAAGGTCGTCATTTTGTTACTAATGACTGATGAAACAAGGGACATTCTCACAAAACATAATCAATCAAGCAATATGAAAGTGTGAAGTAAAGAAAGAATCCATCATATGTCTGACAGCTTCAAACTTGTCTTACTTTATCAAAGCAATAGATATTTCAAGATCATCTTTCAGGAGAATATTATTAACCATATCCTTGTGAGCACAATTACTTATCAGTTAGGTATGTGATTGATGGATAAAACACACAACTGATGCACAACTGATGATCATGATGGGCAGAATAGGTTAGGTGTGGAAAACAAATATCTCAATAAACATTTATGTGAATGACTACTTGTATGACTGTAGATACACAGATCACAGCTAAATATTGATTATACATCTGTCAGTAAGTTTGGTTTATCACAGAGTATCACCTTGCTGAAGGAAGAGAGTTGAAGGTATAGATGGTCTTACACCAGGCTGGGAATTCTCAGGTACTCGACTCTTATTACCTGATCTTACCCTGATACCTGGTGTAGGTCTGAAGAGTTAAGGGACAAAATGTCTGATCAGGATCTGTTTTACCGTAGCTCTGACAAAAACTACTGACACACATTCAAAATGACCTGACGATGCATGCACTGAAGTTGAACGAAGCTTTATCTTTAATCAAACAAATACAAGTGTGAAGAGTATGTGAGTTTAGTTTTACACCACTTCTGGCATCATTCCAGCAATATCATGGCAGGTAACACCAGAAGTGGGCTTCACACATTGTACCCATGTGGGGAAACGAACCTGCGTCTTCAGCGTGATGAGCAAATGCTTTAACCACAAGGCTACCCCACCACACCTATAAGTGTGAAGAAGTGTATGCATAGTCAGAATGAATTGCAAGCATTTCAATGTTCACTGTCATTAGACAATATATCACAACTGACGTGTCCAGATCATACTGCAGGTGAATAAGGGTATATTTGAACGATACAACGGCAGCCTGTGAACTTTCAAGTCCAGATCAGATATTCCAGTGATAGATAATGGGAGCATGGTGAGCAACAAGCCATGGAGGTAAGATGAAATGCAATCATTTAAGTTCAAGGTCACTAATATAGCAATGGTTGCCAGGAATCTGTCTGACTGAAATATCCACAGGCGACAGTCATTATTATTCCAATGGACTTCATATCTTAAAAATGGGCCAGATGAACCCGTAGTTAACAGCATGATTCATAATCATCACTGTCCAGGATACATTAATAATAAAACAAGTCACCTGTAACCATCTGATCCTCAACAGTACAATGAGAATAACGTTCTGGGGACCACTTTTTCTCTTGAATATCATGTGTAGATCAGCTCTCATAAGGATACATTTAACAGTTACGTTTAAGTTCTGACAAACAAATTATTGTTTTGAATTTGAGGCAAAACTATTTTCAAGAAGAATTGTTGAAACATACTACCCTCCAATGAACTCATTGCCAAATATTGTTCCTGGCATTGAGAATACTAAACTGAATATTCATTTTCATTTCAATGAACTGTTGTATTCACATCACAAGAGGAATTACAAGTAGATACAGGGTCATCAATTTTAAATAAAAGCAGATCTCTGTGACTTCTGCTAGCCATTGACATCATGGCCCATAACTTGACAGTTCATTCTCATCCAATCAGAATCCTTCAGCTCAAAACTGAAAGTATAGGTTATTGATTTATGACCTTGTTCTACTATTGTAGCACTCTATGACAGTTTAATATGGAAAGTAAGTGAAACAGGTTGACTGACTGAGTTTGGTTTTACGCCGCTTTTAGCAATATTCCAGCAACATCACGGCAGGGGTCACCAGAAATGGGCTTCACATATTTTACCCATGTGGGGATTCGAACCCGGGTCTTCGGCGTGACGAGCCAACGCTTTAACCACTAGGCTTCCCCACCGACCGAAACAGGTTGACATTTAGCACTATGATGGAATCCATGAGAATGTTGACAACAGGGTTTAATACCTACATTTTTCAACAAGCCTGAGAGAAGTGTAAAAGTTGGCTAGTACAAAACAACGATATATTTTCCACTGGTTGGTTTACAAAAATTGCAAAAAAATTGAGAAATAATACCAATAATTTTCACAGTCATACTTCTACTTCTAAATAAAAGTGTTAACATGAAAAGAAACAAAAAGAAAACTGGGTTGGTTTTTTTGAAAATAGAGATTTTATACATATCGTTAACCATTTTTTATGCTTATTAACTTTTGAAATAACAGAGATATTAGCTTTTGTTTATGTTTTTATATTTAAGTTTACGGTAACACAGAATTTGACCAAAACATTCTCATGGTTACCTTATTTTTTATTCTAATTTCATTTGCCGTTTTTTTTTGTCAGTTACTCGCAAAAAAATGAAAATATAAACATGATCTGAGTTTTTTCTTCATGTCTATATGTGGTTTCTTGCATTACTCTACTCTGAACCAGCAGAGCATACTACTCTGACCATGGATTTCAAAAGATCATAGACCCTCAGAACCCCGTGAAACTCGCTCTTTGCTGCAGCACAATAGCTTACTCTGTGATTAGTAATTGACACTCAAGTCAGTCAATGAGGAAAGCTTGAAGTGAGATATTAATCACTTTGTTGATCCATGAGCATGGGTGTGGTGTTGACAAACATAGAAACTGTGATTCGAATCGACAATCAAAGGTATATGGCATCTGCACAATGAGTGAGTGAGTTTAGATTTACGCTGAACTGATCAATATTCCAACTATATGGCGGTGGTCTGTAAATAATCGAGTCTGGACCAGACAATCCAGTGATCAACAGCACGAGCATCGATTTGCACAATTGGGAACCGATTACATGTGTTCACCAAGCCAGTGAGCATGACCATCGATCCCATTAGTCGCCTCTTACGACAAGCATGGGTTACTGAAGATCAATTCTAACCCGGACCTTCAAGGGACACAAAACCTTCCAGTTGGTTGCAGAAGAATCTGCACAATGAATTGTGGCACCTTAGTCACTCATTCATCCATGTCCCTTTGGAAAAAGTAACAACACTGGTAGTTTTTCATTTTGCATGCTTTGTTTTTAACACCATCTATCAAAAACAAAAAAGGTTTGACATGGCAAACAACTTGCTATTATTGAGACTGGATAAATGACTTGCATATTTTCAAGACAAGTAGTAATCTGTTCAGATGCATAATGTTTCAGACATTATCCCTAATCTGACTTTATTGTGGACTCTTTGTATTTTAGTCATCGTGTCTACCTCTCTCATATTATCACTGATGTAGTCCAAATAGAGTGAGTGAGTTCAGCTTTACGCCGCTTTTAGCAATATTCCAGCAATATCACAGCAGGGGACACCAGAAATGGGCTTCACACAATGTACCCATGTGGGGATTCGAACCCAGGTCATCAGCGTGACGAGCGAACGCTTTGACCACTAGGCGCTTTATTCCAAATAGAAGTTATGCTGAAGGGGGCGTTGTTGGCATGGGTACTACAGATGTGTACCCAGGTATGTTTCTGTATACAGAAATGTACCCTAAACAAAATCAAAATATACGAAACGTAGCCGGTACCCTAAACGACAGACGAGTCCATATTCCCCAACCCAAAACCGTAACTGTATGTAGTTGCTCCCATTTGAGCAACTGATTGCGAGTGGTATTGTGCATCGCAAAATATTTGTTACTGTGTCCTCATTTCTATATAACGCAATCAAACGTATCTGATTGAACGGAATGACATTTCTGATCAAGAAAACAGCACAGTGCAGAATGGACCTGTCCTCGGTACGTTTCTGTGTTCAGATTTTGGCTAGGGTACGTTTCTGCATACAATATGTGGACATATCTGTAGTACCCGTGCCGACAATGACCCCTTCAGCACAATTAGTCACACTGGTTAAAACTGAGGTTAATCACTCCTTATGCAATATCAGAAATGTGAACAAAACACAATATTGCCTTTTTTGTGAGTGAGTTGGATTTTACTCCACTCTTAGCAATATTCAAGGAATATTTAGGTAGGGGACAACAGAAATTGGCTCGGGCCTTCACTATAATGAGTAAATGATTTAACCAATAGGCTACTCTTTCGTGTATTATATCTTACCATGTTAACAAATCTTTCAAACTCTTTTTGTCTGCTATTTTCACCTCAGGGTCAAATTTAAAATTTTAGCAACTAAGAGAACGAAAAACAACCTGTACATCCAACCTGTGCAGGATAATAATCACATTCTACAGAATGCTAATACTCATGTGCGAATAATGACAACAATGTGGAACATAATAAAATAAGAAACACATCTACAACAAGTATACGAACACATACATTCCTTTAGACAAGGAACTAACCAACTGTTTATTCATAACATTAACATTTAACAGGTAACAGTTCGGGAGACTGTCGTGTACAGTTCGGGCGAGTCATGCTTATCATATGCTGTTTATCCCGTGTGATTATGCAGATGGGGGACAATTATATGCCATTAACAACTGATTAACATGCTTACCTTGCAACTGAGCAACCTTAGATTCATCAGACCGTCGGTATCTTTCTGCAGATGCTTCGGCTTCCCGTAATCGGCCTTGGGTAGAATTGTATAAATATAAGAAATAAACACAACCTAGTAAAGAAGCGGCAATTACAATTAGCTTAATTGGTGTCCCTCCTCGTTTGTTCATTGTCTTTGCAATTTAAACTTCGCTGGAATTTGTAGAGTTGGGTTGCCATTTTCCTTGCGGCGTATGATAGGCGACAGGTGCGTGTTCGATCGTAAATGTAATGATTGTATGAAACTCGTCACCTGCAACATGACTGAAGCTTGTAATGAGCAAGTGGGAAGTGTTATTGGGTTGGTTTTTTTATTTGTTTCTTATTCATTGAAATCACGAAAGTAACACCAGCTTATGGGATAAACAATCAACCATAGCAGATTGAGATTGTTGTGATATTTTATGATGACCAGGTTATATCCTTCTTATTAAACAGAGCGTCTTTTATCATAATATCATATTTATGTATGTGTTTATACGGTTGATTTATTAAAGAAATCATAATCGAATAATCGAACAGCCCATCGACTGAAAACGCGAAAGGTTGGGGTTTTTTTATGGTCTCAGAAAAATAACCAAATGAAGACACAGTTCATATGATATAATGGAGAAACCTTTGAGAGGTGTTACTTTCTGGATTCCATCATGTTCATTTCATTGAATGTAACGCTAAATCTAACGCACGCACCCATTTCATTTTATTTTTCAAAATTACATATTTGTTCTATGAACCATAACGAACTTTTGCTTCAACGAAACATTGTTACTATTGCATGTTTTCATTTCTTAACTTGTGATATATAGAAGAACATTACTCCAAATGTTACGTTTGGAGCAACGTTCTTTGAATCAGCTGAAGACTGTAACGTTTCTTACAGTAGTTTTGAAGCGAATAGTCTAAATTTTGATGGACATGGCGACGTGTCGGGCTGTGTTATGTCGACTTCTAATTTCTGTTGCAAGTCAAACATGTATTATACAGTGACAACTTTAAAAATAGAACGCATTAAATAAAAACATAAAAGAAATAATTGCATATATACGTTACGTATTTGTATATATTGAATAAACTAGGATAATCGTTAGTTGACGCTGTGTCGGTAAGGGAGGTAAGTACTGTGTCCACATCAAAGGGGAGTAATTTCAGTGGGCTCACCTTTTGGCATGTTTGGTCAGTGGTAAACGGGTTCGCCCCCAAAATGGTGCGTCAATCATTTTTCATAGCAGATTGAGATTGTTGTGATATTTTATGATGACCAGGTTATATCCTTCTTATTAAACAGAGCAGAGACCATATACTGATTTGTCTATCACCACAAAATGGTCTCGGATAGTTGAATCTATTTTCCATTGATTTTGCGGCGTATGATATTGTTCGATCTTTCACCTCATGACTAATGAATCATGGAGAAACAATAGAATAGGCAAGTGTAGGTGAAATGGCGTAATTACTGAATGTGTGTGAGCAGAAACAGTGTATTGTATAGGTTGAGTCCAGTGAGTGAGTATGGTTTTACGCCGCTTTTAGAAATATTCCAGCAATATCACGTCCGGGGACACCAGAAATGGGCTTCACAAATTGTACCCATTATGTCACAGAAATAAGAAGTGTCCTGAAAACTGATTGAAGAAGTTTCTAATAAAATCATTTCAAAATATTTAACAAATCACAGTGTTCCAGTCTCATAATTTCAACATTTGTTAAATTGGCAAGAAGGAAAAAACAGTGAATGAAGCATAAACTATCAAAGTTTGATAACACACAGGTGAGTTATTTCTTGAGATCACCTCTTGATTTATTACCCACACTCACCACCCAATCTGTATAAAAAAGCAGCAGGCTGGGAGCCCATTTCATTCCAATGCAAAAAAGCACACAAATAGTAAACAGTCTGTTTAATGGTTTATTTATTTATAAGAATTACAGTATGATTAGGTTAATGCTTTAAACTTCGTCTTGACAAGTAAAACAGTATATCTTCACTGTTTCCTCCATGATACTAACAGTGAGTGATTGGTCATTGGCATGAGCAACAATCCAAGGTGGCAGATAACAATTAAAGAGGTAGTCAGAATCAGCAAAAAATTCAGACAAACATCAATCACCAATAGCAATTTCTGAATCCATAATCATCGAATGTAAAACCCCAAACTCTCTGAAATGATGAGACACAATCTGTGGTTTAATAATATTTCATGTAGATTAATCCATTTATATTTTGAATCATAGCGAACAGTGCTTGAGAAACCAAAGGACCATACCTACTGAAATACCTGATATTTTTCAGGTAAACAATCATAAACCTCACAAAAGAATACCTGAAATACTGAACATTTCCCTCTTATTATGAAAAGGTCATATAGTTAGATGTTTTGTTTGTTTAACGCAACACTCATCACTATTCCAGCTATATGACTGCCTGACATCAGTTAGAAGAACAGGTGCTTGCACCTGGCATTGAATGCTTGCATCGGGTCTATTCAACATCCCTCTTTGTTCTTGGATGGATTTGTTGGTTGTTAACTGTGAGACATAATACTGTTATATCGCTGCCTGTTAGCTTAATGTGGGAGGAAGGCTTGAAGTGATGCATTTCATAAGACATGAACCACTTCACCATTACGAATTAATCAATCAAGACCAGGACCAAAAGCATATAAGGAAACACATTCGCTATTTGGCTACTGCCATGATGGATGGAATAGTGCCACAAGCAGCTTAAAATAAATTACGTTACCACAGACTTGTTATGAAAATCGAACCGTTTAGTTTTGATTTGTACACGCAGAACTGGAGTTCTATTGATAGTTTAAGCAATTCCCTGTGTCATTAAAATTCCATTTTTAATTTTTCTACATTTTAGATTGTATTTTCAGATTTTTCCAAACAAAAGGCAATGTTACTGCTTGTACATGACCCACCCATGTTTACAGTGCCTGATGGGAATACAGTGAGACTCCAACAGCTGGGTGACTTTGTCCACATTTCAAAACAACATTTCTTTGAATCTATATACTTGTTGTGTGACTGAGTATGGTGTTACGCCGCTTTTAGCAATATTCCAGCAATATCACAGCGGGGGACACCAGAAATGGGCTTCTCACACTGTACCTATGTGTGGATTTGAACCCAGGTCTTTGGCATGATGAGCGAACGCTTTAACCACTAGGTTACCCCACCACCCTTATATGTTTCAGCACTATGAGCATGCATTCGTGCGTGGCGCTATATAAATATCCCTATTACGTATTATATACTTGTTGATCAAGGAACCTGTTAAGTAAGTAACTTCTCTGAAATCAGTGCATCATGATGAGGCCAGGCCAATTTTATTTCTTGTTTTATGGATCTGCCTGTCGTTTTTTTTCACGAATATGAAAAAATTTTTTTTAATTTTCTCCGCTCAAAAAATAAAATCCTTATGTATTCATTGGCCAAAAATGTAAACAAATGTATTTGCCCCATATACACTGCACAAATTGCCAGAAGTAAAATACTTTTAATATTTAGAAGGAATATTACTTTGACTGGAGATGTTATTTTGTTTTTTTTCCTGCCTTTAGTGTTTTTGAGGACAAGAATCTGTAAAACAAGAAATAAAATTGGTCTGGCCTTATGAAGATTTCACTAAAAATCACAGGTCATTCAACGACAAATGACGTAGAGTCTCATCTGGGTTGATAATACTTATAGGTTTGAACAACATTTCAGTTTGGCAGCACTTTTTCCTTTGGTTTCCAGATTTTTGGCCCACAAGGTCATGTCACCATGTCAGAACTTTCCTTTTAATAAAATTCCAGTTTAAAATATATTTTAAATGTATCAAAATGTTGAGCAAGTGAGTGAGTTATAATTAAACATCACAATGGCAGTATTTCTGCAACAGAGTGACAATGAAAATGATTAACAGGTTTGGATAAAATAGAAAAAAGTGGAAGCAGGAGTGAGAGATGTTTTCTGGTTTACACTACAAGTATTTTGAATAGATTTTTTTATACACATAGCGACAAAATTGAGATGGATTATTTTAACATTTTACCAATTTATGGTTGACATAACAAAACAACTTTTCCCTTTTTTCATATATCTTAAACCATTTCAAGTTTTTGACTAAAGAAATTGTCTAGCCTTACATAGTGATGCAAATTATAGACTTTGGTGCAACTCAACGCTATCCAACCAAGGGACATAATCAGGACAAATCAAGGATTCACTGGACAACTAAGGGATGTAACTCTGCAGCAAACTGCAAGGTATTTGACCACTGAGCCATCTTTGCACCCATGACCACAAATGTTGAGCATACAGAAAATATACTAAGCACAGCCTAAGTGCTGCATTATATGGAGAGAATTTCCGGGAAACCTTGCCATACAAAAATGGTATGTTTGATGAAAGCCCATACGATACATGAATACCGACGTGAACAAGAATATATGTTTCATACATGGCAGTACACAAATAAATGCAAAACATACATCAATATTCTCATCAACAATAAACAGGCAATGATGATTTCTAGGGTAGATGACAATGAAATAAGCATATGATTCTGGCTGTCCCTTTCCAGGAAATGCTTGGAACAAATTTGGTGCTTGACACATCAGTTCTCCAATACTTTTTGATGAGCGAGTGAGTATAGTTTTGTGCCACATTTACAATATCCCAGCAATATCATGGCAGGGAACACGAGAAATGGGCCTCACACATTGTACCCATGTGGGAAATCGAAGCCAAGTCTTCGTTGTGATCACAAGGCTAACAACCACCCCTTTCTTTGATGATGCTGATGTAGAGCACGGAGTGGTGTCTCAGTTATTTTTGCTCTATATCCGCACACATACAAAAAGTGGTTGCATGGACAGACCGTAAGCAGACTGAAAGACAGCATTATACAGTCAGGCAGAGATGAGTTGCACAAAACATTCAGCGTTCCAGGGTGCCATTGTACAAAGCAACCTCGGTGCTATGTCAGTCGTAAGTCTATGTTAAGGTATGGGAGTTACGATCACCTTACCGCTAGATTGCTTTGTACAACGGCACCCTAGTGAGTAAATTAGGTGAGACTTAAACATGAAAAGTCTGTGATATAAGTAATTTCATCCACACTTGACAAGGTATTGGGTCTTTCACATCCAAGTGCAGGGGAGATAACTCTCGTCTATATCCCACTGGATACCCCAGCACTTGGATTGAGATGAACATTTAAAAACCACCACCTCACTCTCACCATCACCAACTGTTTAAAAACATTTCCAGTAAGGGGACTGTCAGTGATGATGATGATAACATAAAAAAGCTATACAGTTAGGTACAAGAACACTAAACAGTCATAAATGGATTTATGCTGACAATTTTCATATAAACATTCATATCAACATATCAAAATCATTGTAAAAAAAGACAGTAACATGTTTATGAGACAAATGTTCACAAAATCATCAACTAGTTTGGTTGCCATGACAACTGTTGCCATGGCAACCACTCAAACCATAATCATGCGATACATACTGACATAAAATGTAGCTTCACACACACAGCAAACACATACACTGTACAAAGTGACAAGTGAGACATGGATTTATATTTGGAAGGAGACTTGATCCAGTGCTTCAGCTGATCCATATAAAACAATGGTGATGCCAATCTTTTTCAAGAAATGGAAACTAAAAATTATAAATTTGTTGTCAAAGCAAGAAAGCATAACAACAAAACTGTTGAAGAAACAGGATTGTGCATAATATGTTGTCTTCAATACAGTTTCAGTTAAGGATAACTTCAAACTCATAACACTGAGTGATGAGGAGAATGAATGTATTCAACACTCATTTGAACAGGTTTTAGCTTCATCATTTAGAGATTATTTATTTATGTACTGAATCACAGAACACCTTCCAGCAAAGGGACACAACTCTGTTCCAACCAACAAGGCATGGTCTCCAACTGTATGGAGTCATGCTTTTCTTCTTCTGTGCCACAAGTGTCCATTACCATACCAACACATTACTGGATATACATAATACCCATCATGTGCATCTTTCAAACTTTATCACATAGTAATTGTAGCTAATACTGAAATGCCTCATATTTTGTACATGCCATCAATAAACTATTCTTTGGTGAACTCAAAATAATGGATTGCTCATAAAAAAACATTCATTCTTTGACTTCTTCAGGCCACTTTGAAAACCAATCTCTATACAAATGGAAAATGAATGCTTGTTCCAGAACAAAAAGATTAGGACAAGTTTGAACAACGCACTGGAAAGTACCCAGTCCAAGGAATCTTCCTGAACACAAACCTCAGTACAGCAGTCACTCATACCCAATCTCAGTTTGATTAGAATTCTTCAATAACAAGAAAATGCACAAACCAACATTTGTTCTATTTGTTTAGGACAGACCAATTCTATTTCGGTTTTAAGGATCTGCCGGTCGTATTTTTTCAATAATAAGAAAATAAATTCATTTTCCCCGCTCAAAAAATAAAATCCTAATGTTTATATTGGCCAAAAATGTAAACTTACAAGAAATTACCATATTTTAACGTCTTTTGGTATGACGCGGTTGGGGATCGAACCCGCGACCTTCCGCTCTCCAGGCGGACGCTCTAACCACTACACCACGAGGGCGGTCCATAAATTGCCAGTAGTAAAATACTCTTAGTATTTCAAAGGAATATTACTTTGGTGATTTTTATTTTTATTATTTTTTCCTCCTGCCTTTAGGTTCTCTGAGGGCAAAAATCCATAAAACAAGAAATAACATTGGTCTGGCCTTAATATTAATATTATTTATATTCATTTTCAGTTACATTTCTAATAAAGTAACTAACAATATTGATATTGTCGCAAACTGATGTTTGCCATAAAAGTTATAAAGGTCTCTTAATGATGTTAAGGAAACATAAGTCCTCGTGAAACAGGTAAATTGTTCTGTTTGGACAGTTGTACATAGACTTTTTGAAAATAACATGACATCATGAAAATGGTAAATCACAAAACATACAAAAATGGTTTCCTTAAGATGAGTAACCAGTTCATGAATTTTCAAACCATGACATCATTGTCCCATGCCATGTGAGATGTAATACTCAACGTATCTAAATAAAGCACACATGGTTATATCTGACTAATATATCAAGGGCTTATTTTCAATCAAATACACATTCACAAATATGTACAAAAGCATAACAAAATGGCGCATCTTGCCATTATCACCATTAAAAATGCAAAATCACATACTTTGGTTTATGAAAGCTGATGAAGGCAAACAAGCAATAACAAGCATTTAGAAAGTATCAGAAACTAATTCAGCTCACAAACATACAAATTTACACATGTGAACTGACTCGTAATAATCCATTTTAAGAAAGATAATACTGCATATCCAAACATCAGTTTGATAGAATGAACATAATGAATTCTGATTAGAACCATATCATATATACTTTTCATGAAAGGACATGACTTTCATTTGTCTTTGTAATTGGAGCATTCAGTAATGTGGGATCATCCTCCTTTATACAGGGAATTGGCTGAAGAACTAACACCTTGGTCCCTTCAGGGAGTAGTGCTATACTATGTTAATGTTTGTTGGTTTGTTGTTTAACGCCACACTCAGCAATATTCCAGCTATATGGCAGCGGTCTGTAAATAATCGAGTCTAGACCAGACAATCCTGTGATAAACAGCATGAGTATCGATCTATGCAAACAAGTCAGCGAGTCTGACCACCCGATCCCATTACTCGCCTCTTATGACAAGTATGGGTTACTGGAGATCAATTCTAAACTGGTAAGGGAGTGCAAATAAGAGAACGGTGCTTGAAATATAGTATACATCTATGCAGCCCTTGGCACTTTTTATTTTTAAAGAGAAATTTTTCAGGACACCAAGATTGGGTTTAAAACTGACCAGTTGGTGATATTTCAGGACACCAAGATTGGGTTTAAACACTGTACCAGTGATATTGGGATTCCAGGACACATTTCAGGACACCAAGATTGGGTTTAAACACTGTACCAGTTGGTGATATTGGGATTCCAGGACACATTTCAGGACACCAAGATTGGGTTTAAACACTGTACCAGTTGGTGATATTGGGATTCCAGGACACATTTCAGGACACCAAGATTGGGTTTAAACACTGTACCAGTTGGTGATATTGGGATTGAACACTGTACCAGTTGGGACACATTTTCAGGACACCAAGATTGGGTTTAAACACTGTACCAGTTGGTGATATTGGGATTCCAGGACACATTTCAGGACACCAAGATTGGGTTTAAACACTGTACCAGTTGGTGATATTGGGATTCCAGGACACATTTCAGGACACCAAGATTGGGTTTAAACACTGTACCAGTTGGTGATATTGGGATTCCAGGACACATTTCAGGACACCAAGATTGGGTTTGAACATTACCAAATGGTGATATTGGGATTCCAGGACACATTTCAGGACACCAAGATTGGGTTTGAACACTGTACCAGTTGGTGATATTGGGATTCCTCTGTGGTCTGAAATGAGACCATTTTGCTCCCAAACACTGCTTCCCCATACTACATTGAATGACATAACAGAGATCAGAGTATTTAATGATTCTGATTCAAGAAGTTGCAAATAACCGCTCACTTCAGTTTAAAAAAACAACACAAAACATGCCTCTCCAACAGGGGGCAAGGTCACTGTATGAGGTTATCTCCCCTTGATCACTCACTCATCTCTTCAGCTCGGCCTTCAGGTCAAGTGTAGTTGTATCAGGTTTACAAGTAATACATCACACCTATTATGGCACATATCTCCACTTTCATGAAGATTTCTGAACAATGATCTCTCAACTAGAAACTGATTGAGTTTTGATGACCAAATTGAATTTCTTTTAGCTGGATAAGATTTGCTACTATACTGAACATCATTGAAAACGCACCACTTATAAAAGTTCAGGGCCCTTATTCTCGAAACGTTCGTAGCCCTACGAACTTCTTAAGCCCATTCTTAACACGTTGGCTACGATCAAAGTTAAGAATTCTTAGGGCTACGAACGTTTCGAGAATAAGGACCCTGATTATTAAAAGCATGTGTAAGGAATTGATAGTTTTTGAGTGAATAATAACAGATGGACGACTGACAAAAACAACAACACAGAAAAGACGCTCATTCAGAAAGGATCAAACACCCGTGGGGTCAAACCGAAAAGTCAATATCGCGTGTGACCGCCATTTGCATTGACACATGCAGTTCAACGTCTCCTCATTGAGTCAATAAGCGTTCTTGAGGATGGCATTCCACTTCTGCAGTAGTGCAGCCTCAAGTTCCCGGATGTTTCGCATCTTTGACCAATTTCGTCCCACAAGTGCTCCATGGGGGATACATCTGGCGACTGTGCTGGCCCATGAATAACCTGGATGTGTTGCTGGGCCAGATACTGCATTGTCCTGTTGAAAAGTATGGACATCTTCGTGGTGATTGAAGACAGATACGATGTGATTCTGAAGAATCTGCTCACGGTAATAAAGGGCGTTAACTCTCCCTTGACAGACATGAAGGCAGTCCTGTGATCGTAATTTATTTCACCCCAGACCATGACACTCCCACCACCCAAAGGTCTGTCTGAACCACACACTCATCAGCATAACGTTCACCACGTGTACCCCAAACACGTAATAGGCCGTCAGCATTATGTAGATGAAGACGTGACTCGTCAGTGACTAACACACCATGCCATTGTTGTAACCTTAACTGAAAATGCCTGCTAGGCCATTGTATATGCTCATTACGGTGTCTGTCAGTCAGAAATGGTCCAACATAAGGACGTCGAGCATGGAGCCCTGTAGCGTGTAGACGGCGTCGCATGGAGTCAGCGCTGATGACCCCCACGTCAACCTTGAACTAGTGCAGCAGTCCTGGCAGTTGGCAGTGTTCAATCACTGATATGGACAAGGTCAATATGGTGATCCTGATGGAGCTTCGTAACACACTGTTGCCAAGGTCATTGAAGGTCACGGGTGCTGCCTGTCTACTGATATCGTCTATGAAGCCTAACGATGGTGGAGTGGCCAAGTCCAAGTTGTGGAGCAATATCCCTGCTGCTGGTGCTAACCTGAATGATGCCTAGTGCACGTTCTCTTTCGTGAGATGTTAACCTCGGCATCTCTGTCCTCATTTCACAATCGTTAGTGAAGCAATGAGAATCGGTTCTCATACACCTGCTTTTAATGTCACAGTCAGTATGATTTCAGCATGAAATTCGCGCTTTTCATGGCGTGGCTGCATGTTGATGCATTTTGGAATTAAGAGTCATACTGTGGACAGGAATTTGTTTCTAAAGCATTTTTTCAACTGGACATGCCCTTCGACTTCATGTTAGTTATATTCATTGATCATTGCCATGCTGAAATCCATCTTGATGAAAATATGGACAATTTTAGACTGGTGCATTTTCAATGATGTTCAGTACATAAGATGCTTTCCTTTGCTAAAAGTAAAATGCTTAAGAAGCTGCAAACAAATATAGGGCAAGAACATGTTCACATGGATTGTTTTAAACAATCTGGCCACTGTATCCAGCCTAGTTCAGCACACATGAAGACACTGACATATTCAGTGTTAATAAGTTCCCTTATAATGTAAACAAATGTAAACAAATAAAACAATTGTATGTAAACAATCAACAACAATACAAAGCATCAAATGCAAATTAAAGCACATGGGATAGCAGTTCTTATATACAAGTCACATATTAACAACAGATACGGCAACTGAACTTCATAAGCACAAACCTCTTAAGATTGTTAAATCACATAAAAACTAATTAAATGACACAGAATACTTCAATTTGTTTTATTCCATCTTTATCCATGTTATCTGTTCATCTGCATAAACAGTACTGAGTATGTATATTAGTCAATAATATCCTGGAAATATATTAGTTATATACAGTATCGTAGATAGGATATTGTGATAGACCAGATATTGAGATGATATTGCATCCTGAATAAGGTATCATGATGCACATCATATCTTGAAGCATATCATATCATGCATCAGAAATCATGATGCACATATCATGAACCAGATATGATGCACATCATATCATGAAGCACATATCATTAATCTGATATCATGAAGCACATGATATCATGAATCTGATTTCATGAAGCACATCATATCATGAACCAGATATCATGAAGCACATCATATTATGAATAAGATATCATGAAACACATCATATCATGAATCTGATATCATGAAGCACATCATATCATGAATCAGATATCATGAAGCACATCATTAATCAGAAATCATGATGCACATATCATAAACCAGATATCATGATACACATTATATCATACATCAGATATGGTGCACATCATATCATGAGTCAGATATCATGAAACACATTATATCATAACCTGATATCATGAAGCACATCATATCAAGGACCTGATATTGTGATACATATCATACCATGGACCTGATATTGTGATACATATCATATCATGGAACTGATATCTTATACATATCATATCATGGACCTGATATTGTGATATATATCATATCATGGAACTGATATTGTGATACATATCATATCATGGAACTGATATTGTGATGCATATCATATCATGGACCTGATATTGTGATACATATCATATCATGGACCTGATATTGGGATACATATCATATCATGGACCTGATATTGGGATACATATCATGGACCTGATATTGTGATACATATCATATCATGGACCTGATATTGTGATACATATCATATCATGGAACTGATATTGTGATACATATCATACCATGGACCTGATATTGTGATACATATCATATCATAACCTGATATCATGAACCACATCATATCAAGGACCTGATATTGTGATACATATCATATCATGGACCTGATATTGTGATACATATCATATCATATCATGGAACTGATATTGTGATACATATCATACCATGGACCTGATATTGTGATACATATCATATCATGGAACTGATATTGTGATACATATCATATCATGGACCTGACATTGTTACACATATCATATCATGGACCAGACACTGTTACACATATCATAATTGGGCCTGGATAATGTTATATTATGATAGTTTTTGCATTGTGTCCAACTGATTATGGCAATGATCATCACTGATCATTGGAAAAGATTTTAGTGATGCTGTCATATTAACAGAAAATTATAACACCTGGTTGAAGAATATATATATATATATAGTTTAATGCCACTATGGACAGTATTACAGTTATGACATGGCTCATAAATTTAATATAGGAGTGAGTGAGTATGGGTTTAGCAATCTTCCAGCAATATCATGGTGGGGAACCCAGAAATGGGCTTCATGCATTGTACCCATGTGGGAATCGAACCTGGGTCATATGGCACGTATTACAGGAAAGTTTATGATTTTGTCTGCCCGTCTTGGCACAGAATTATTTTGTGAGAGCTTATTTATTCCTTATAAACAGCATCATATCATGAACTGAATACGTCTTTTACTAACATGTCTAAAAATTTTAGGTCACTTATGTATTTGTAAAATAATTGACTTTGTCAAAATGAATCCAGTGTTAATCATTTAGTTTGCTGTTTAATGCAACACACAGCATTATCCCACTAATGATAACAACAGTCTGTAAACATTAAAATCTGGACCAGACAATCCTGTGACTGATACCATGAGCATTGATTCACATTACACATCTGCAGCGTACTGCACTAAACAATGTCAATGAGTCCGACAATCTCATTTATTGTCCTGCTATGACCACCATATTTTGCACCTGTAAAGATCCGGGTTAGAATTGATCTTCAGTAACCCATGCTTGTCGTAAGAGGCGACTAACAGGATCGGGTGGTCAGGCTCGCTGACTTGGTTGACACATGTCATTGTATCCCAATTGCATAGATCTATGTTCATGCTGTTGATCTCTGAATTGACTGGTCCAGACTCGATTATTTACAGACCACCGCCATATAGCTGGAATATTGCTGAGTGCCGCGTTAAACTAAACTCACTCACTCACAAAATTTTGCTGGGGATGTATATTCTGATCCAGAAGTATCAATATCAATTGTTTTGTACAGTTGTGTTTATGAAGATACACCTGTCATAACATTTTACTCACAGGATGGGAAAACTACAGGAGTTCCTCATAAAATAGAACACATGAAAGTAAAATAGCACTAATTATTTGGGGTATTTCCTACATGACACATGTTCCAAGGCAGATCATAAAAAGACAAACCACAAGTTGGTTGATGGCAGAAGTCAGCACGGGACCAGCCATCTACCAGCGAAGGAGTTTGCAGTATTATTCCTCTTTGCTTCCTCACAATCACCATGTTACCATGGTTACTGGCTGACATCAAATTAGTGACAGAAATTATGCATTATATTATTATTCAGACACAATTATTCAAGCAGTGCCTCATTTCATGAAAGGAAATACAAGGTACCCTGACACAGACTCAGCAGTAATCAAAGCATATGAACAACAGAGGGGGAATCACTACTGAATTATGCAAAATGACTGGCAGTTAATAACTAAAAGCTTAGATATTGATCTGCAACAAAGAAATATTGGTATAACATAAGGTTAAAAGGTACATATTGACATATGAAAGGAAATATATCTTATACAAATCAAGTCTACTGTATGCTCAACAGGATCAGAACAAAGAAAATATGTACAGGAATTCTCTTCACACCTGTCTTTCTCATGGACAGAGCAGGTGCTTGCTTGTGTTGCACTTTGCAAGAAAAAAAGTAACAAGCAAGTTCTTTTCAAAATATGAGAATATTTTTTTACAGAAATTATTGCTGCATCCCACAGAATTACTAAATCATAATGAAATATTAGAATCTTTGGCCTATAATTCTTGTAATGCCCTATCTATTTCAATGACACAAATACTCAGAAAAGACCAGAAAAGTCTAATTATTGCCATTTTGCTTAGCTATGAAAGTCCTCTCTCAGAATATGCTTGAGGTTCTGTGATACACATGACATTTTCATTGTAAACTGAACATGTGCAGTACCGGTACATCCCTGGGATGCACAGGTCGATTATTTTGGCCACTTGGAGAACAAGCAAGCATATTTCATTTAATTCAAACACATTTGCTTATCTCTTTACTTGGAATTAATTGTAGTACATGAATTACTACATAAACACAATTAATAATGCCAAACAGAAATAATATAAGAGCTTGACACATGACACTTCTTGGTTTTTTACAGACATTTTGAAAAAGGACACCTCAAATACAAATGTACTTGTACAGGAAGCATAATCAGAAATTCCATTCCACATTTGTTCAAAAGGGGATTCAAGTATTCCACTATCATAAGCAATTAAGCATGAGTCAGGATAAGGAAAAATACAATTTAAGGACATTTTCTGGGATTTATTTGATCACAGATCGCCTGGCATAATTTGTATAAAAAATAGTTGGAATCACAATATACACTAGTTGTTTCAAAGTGTCACACATTCAAAGTAGTTGGTGATTACTTAGTGTGTAAGTTTTGTCTGGACAGTACCGGTTAAGTTCTGTACCTTGTCCTTGACAACAAAAGGTTGACATTGAAGGTGTCTCATAGAGACTGATGACACCTCAAATCTCTGTGGCAACAAAAAATCTGTGATCAAACAAATAAAAGTGTAATAACCAGTTAGTGATGAATGCATGATGCATTTTATGGATAACAAATTCTTTTTCATCTCTTTATATGACGTTTCAGAGCTAATTCTTGCTCCTTTTTCAGGAGAAGGCCGAGTAAATGCACAGAGTGAAGTACATACAGATGGATTATGTTTACCGAGAGATAATGTTCGAGAGTGAGTGAGTTCGGTTTTACGCAGCTTTTAGCAATATTCCAGCAATATCATGGCGGGGGACACAAGAAATGGGCTTCACTCATTGTACCCATGTAGGGAATCAAACCCGTGTTTTCGGCGTGACGAGCGAACACTCTAACCACCAGGCTACATTGTTATCTTTGTACATTCTCCAACCTTGTGTTGTGTAATCATGTTCTATTTTTATATTCACTCGTGCATTCACTGATGAAAGAGCAAAAATTAGCTCTGAAACATAGTATAAAGAATTTTAAAAAGTTGTTACCAATAAAACATGTCTTGTATTCATGTTCATCCAACTTCTATATGCCGTTCAAGAACTTCAACCACTGATGATATCAATATCAAATTATGGCAAAACTACAAAGAATTGTATTTCAGTTGTCAGTTTCAATAAACTTGTCAAGAGTGAGTCGGAGAGTTGTGTTTTGCAATATTCCAGCAATAACACGCTGAGGGACACCATAAATGGGCTTCACACATTGTGCCCATGTGGGGAATCGAACCCGGGTCTTCGGCTTGACGAGCAAACGCTTTAACCACAAGGCTACCCCACCGCCCCCTACTTGTCAAGATATATCCTCAGTATCTTCCAAACTTCTCTATGCTGTCTGTACCATCTCTGAACAGGATATTTTCAGTGCAAGAATCAGTGAAAAAGAATGAAGAAGTATGAAACGTTAAGACTTCATACTGCACTTACTTTGTCAAATTGGTAAAATGTGTACACAAAACAATGTTTCTCATGCCTGATCTTTTGCCTTATTTCATCTTTTCTTTTAAAACTACTTGGTTTCTGGACTCATTTTGCATTACCGGTAACTAAAAGAGTTTCTTACATTCATTAATGAATAGGAACGATTTTTCTTATTACTGAAATTTCTGAAATCATGGGTAGAAGAAAAGGCAACCCTGTTCCTATAATATTCGTGTAATTAGTTTTTATTCCCCCATTTGAGGAGTCGATTCATCCATAAACAAAATGAAAACAAAAACACCTTTATCGTGACCAAATAATCTCACGAACTTGACAATGAACATCTAAATTGTTCTGTATCATTCCTGATTGAGCTGACAACAAAACAGAGTATCTCACAAATACAAATAAGTCTGAACACGTACAAAACTCTTGCAAAAAAAAATAATATTCCAAACATGGAACTCAAAGACATGCATATAACATCAGCCATGTCCATATGCCTTATTTATATTCACGACTGTACAAGTGAAGGTCTTGTCCGTAACTTCCAGAATTGCCTCCCATGACTGCATGAACTGGAGATCGAGGATCAAACTCTGACGGGACTTCCATTTGCCCTTGAAACCCAGGTGGAAGTGTGCGTAAGAGCAGAAAGCTCGTTTTTGGCAGCAAAACGTGAATAATCAACTTCAGACAAAGCTTGGCCTGTGATGTATGCTTCTTTAATTGGAGGGCGGGGAGAAAAATGTCCATCTCTGTGGATAGTGCTTGAAAAAACATCCTTGCTGATAAATCGTGGGAAAACACCAGCTCGATCAGTGTCAAGATTTTCTTTCATAGGGTATCCACGATAATCTGACTGAGTGTCCCGGACTTGATAATCGGTGTCTCTGATTGGAGGAAAACTACCTTCCCGACTGGCTGGAAAAGTTGTATCTCTGACTGGTTGAAAGCTTGTCTCTCGAACAGATGAAAAACTGTCTCGACTTTGTTGAAAGTCCCCCTCCTGCACAGACTGGTATTCTGGATCTCTTGCTGCATGGAAATCTGATTCCCTTGACTGAAACTCTCCATCCCTAACAACTTGCTTAGATGTAAAATCATTGTGGGTAGCCTGTGATGTGTCGTAATCAAGCCGTGTGTAATCAACTTCGCGTTTTGGCAATTCTGGTGTGAAGGTTTCTTGAGCAGGAGAATTAGAATTGAAGTCCCTTCCAACATACCCAGGCGGTAGGTCAGCAGGCCGCGTGACAATCTGACTTTCCCTCCGCTCAACGAAACTGAAGTCCTCCACATTGTTACCTACTGACTGCCCACCAGCAAATTTTTCACTGAAACTGGCCTGGTCTGCTGTTCCTCCAGTATCTTTAGGTACGTCATCAGGATCATCAACTTCTCCATCGGATGAGTCCTCTTCTTTGTTGGGTACTGTTGTGATGATCCCGTCACCATTTCACTATATCTTTGGTTAATACTTGCAATTTGGTCATCGGTATAGTCCAATCCTTTGGACTTCCTGAACCGTGTTCTCTTCCGACCTCTTTTAAAGTTGACCGGGAATCCTTCTTTCTTGTTCTTCTTCTCGTTCTCCAGGCTTTCTGGATGATCTGGGAACAATCCCATGTTTTTTCAAATGCCAGTTTAGTGCTGCCCTCTGCCTACACTTATAGTCACACTCAGAACATTTAAATGGCTTCTCATCATTGTGAATCCTCATATGAACAGTGAGGTGTTTCTTAGCATAGAAGCTTCGCTCACATCCTTGCCACGGACACGGAAACAGACGAAGCTTCAGATGAACCATGTTCACATGGGTAGCCATAGTTTTCCTAAATGCAAATTTCATTTCACAGCCTTCATATGGACAGGCATGTCTTTTGATTTTCAGATGCACAGTGTTATAATGGCGCTTGTACTGAGCATCACTGGAAAACTTGCTTGCACAGCCTTCAAAATCACACACAATGTTCTTCTCCTTGTGAGTAAGCATATGTTTCCGGAGTGAGTGCTTCAAGAAGTACTCATTCCCACACTGATCACACATGTAGGTTTTCATATTCGATTCCATTATGCCATGGGCATCCATCAAATGTTTCTGGACGTTGACCACAAAACGGAACTGTTGTCCACAGATGTGACACAAGGTGGTTCCAGGGATGGTCTGCTCATCCTGGTGTTCTTTCCTCATATGTCGCTTCAGCTCCATGCGCGTCCGTCCTGTGAAGAAACAATGATTACATTTGTGATTTGCAGGATGCTTTTTACTTTGGTGATGACCAAGCGCTTGCAATGAATAGAATTTGTGAGTACACAGATTGCAGTCGATGACATAATGTGATTCCAAGTGTTCTTTGCCTTCCTCCTTGTTTGTGAAACTGTTGTCACAAACAGTGCAACTGAAAACACCCGACTTCTTCATAAGTTTTGGCTTCTGTGAACGTGGAATTTGTTTCGGTTCTTCCTCACCAACACTATCCTTCCTGGTCTTTCTTGGTCTTCCCCTTGGAATCTTCTCCCGCTTCACCTCCACTTCCTCCTCCACTTCAGTCGACTCCTCAGCTGACGTACTCACCCTCCTTCTCAGAGACCTTCGACTTTTCACAACGGCAGTTTTCGAGTTCTGTCTAGACACCCGTCGAGATCGTCTTCTCCGAGGCTTATCTTCTTCTATTGCAGGCATCCAATCACTATCAGAGTCCCTCTTTCTCTTCGACCTTTTGGCATCTGACTCTGACTCACTGCCTTTCAGGAGCTTCTCAAGCTCTTCCTCTGACAGAAATTCATTTCCTTCTTCTCTGTCTGGGTCATCTTCTTCAGTTTCATCGTCTGATAATTGACTTCTGTCTTCCTTTGCATCTAAAGAGTCTCTTGAACCCAATTCCTCATTTTCCATATCATCTTGGTCCCATTTAAGTCATTCAGCATCATACCCTTCCAGTCCAGGTTCCATTTCACCTCTCTCATGTGCAGCAATAGCTTCATTCTCATCCTCAAGATATCTAGAAACTCGTGATTTTGGCTGTTTTCTTCTTGATGACTTCTTGCTGTTGTACCCTTCAGAGAAGCCATTTTTGTTGGACTCTGATTTTTTCTCTGATGCACTCTCACCAAAGTTCTCGCTGACATCCCCATACAACGAACAGGTGCTTGAGTCCCTGGTGTCCTGTGAATCCATGAGAGACGAGTTACCAGAATGGGATGTCAGACTGCTCCGAGCACCAGTCCCTGGCATCGAGGCAGGCCGTTTCCTGCAGCAGAGCAAATAAAAATAGGATTTACATGTGTCAGTACTTGTGTGTGAATAGGGTTTCATGCCTCTTTAAACATGAGTGAATTTAGTTTTACGCCGCACTCAGTAGTATTCCAGCTATATGGCGGCAGTCTGTACATAATCGAGTCTGGACCAGGCAATCCAGTGATCAACAGCATGAGCATCGATCTATGCACTTGGGATATGATGACATGTGTCAACTAGGGGCTCCTTTCACGAAGCAACCTTTACTAAGGTTAACCTTAACTCCCATTGTTTAACATTGCACTAAGGTTACCTTAGTGACTTAAGATCACCTTAGTTCTTTGTGAAAGGAGGCCCAGTTATCCAGACTGTGTCAAATGCTTTTGTGAAATCTACAAAAGCACAATATAAATTTCTTTTTCTAAGGGTCAAAATATTAGTTAGAATTTGAAGAACAAAACTATTATCTGAGGTTGTGAAATGCTTTCCAGGTCTGTGAGCCTGACCACCAAATCCCATTAGTCGCCTCTTACGACAAGCATGGGTTACTGAAGATCAATTCTAACCCAGATCCTCACAGGTCCTCTTCAAACAGTAATATTAGTGTGTCAGTTTGATGTTGAAGGAAAATCTGCAGCGGTGTAGGTCTTAGACATTTACCACCTTTACCAGTGAAGTAAAACCCATCAGACCAGATCTGGTGCCGACAAAAAAACATAATCACTGCCACAAAGGATATGAGCCTAAATTATAGGTTTCTGGTACACAAATCCACACATTGAAATGAAGTGCCTTTGACTAAGTTACAGTATTTTAGGAGCTGAATTATCTTCATGCCAAAGACCCAGATTCGATTCCCCACATGGATACAATGTGTGAAGAATCACAGTGCCTTATGCAGTATTTTAGGAGCTGAATTTTTATGAATATCCTTCAATATTCAGCCTCTTCAGGGACACGGATGCCCCCGCTGCTGTAGGAAGAGTTCCCTACACGAGTGTGCTCTGGTGATTAATTTCTACTAAATAAATATCATGGTTGATTATAAAATAAATACGAACAGGATGAATAGAACCAACTTCAACTAAGTTCAAACATCTGTAGAAGTGACAAAATTAAGAAATTGGATGAACAAGGTATGAGATGCACACCTGTAGAGTCCCAATGAAACACACGTAGAAGCTCAATCAATTCTGTTGAGCAGCTTTTGTGGAGAAGTGGATAGACTTCATCCCCTATAACACTATCATCATAGAGAAATTAGGCAAAATGTACCTAAGGTCAAATGTTTTTAAACTTACAAAAAAAACAATAAAATACAAAAACAAAATATGAGATGCACACCATTCGAGTCCCAAGAAAGCCCATGTATAAGTTCATTGAATTCCACACAGCGTTTTTTGTGGAGAAGTAGATAGAGTACATTCCCTGTTTCGTACGGACGGACATACGGACAGACACGGAGGGTAACCTTATGTACTCCCAGCCATATATGGTGGGGGCATAAAAATATATGAGTCCGATAAGGCAAATAAGTTAACACTATTTTCAGTCTGTTCTTGGCAAGATACCTTCTTAATACATTATCTGTAGTTCTTACATTTAAGTGATAACTTTCTCCATGTTTACTTCAAGTGTTACAGAGGGCACAAGTTGCTCAGCCATCGAAAACACCACATTGCCCTGTGCAGTCTCATCCCTTGGGCATGTGAAAAACCCATGATCATGGGTTTAAATCCAGGTTTGACCCAATTATGTAGCTGTGATTGTCAGCACCATACCCATGATAAACATCACAGATGTGAATCGTTTCAGATCTCCCAACATTATTTACCTGACGACACACTGTGACATAACTAGAACATTGTTTATGGCAAATTTAAACACAAATCACTCACTCAAAAGTTAAATTTAAATTTCTTTTCATCCCTCCTGCTTCCAAGAAAATGAAAAAACATTAAATGACTTTTCCACTGAGGCCTAAAAAAAATAAATGTTGTGGTTCCGATTACCCGACCGACCCTTGAATTCTGGTGCCGACCATATTTGTTTTAAGCAGAATGAATAAAATAAGCTTTCATTGTTTTTTCCCCGGCACCAACAGATATCTGTCATTCTGATAGAGAAAGTCGATATGATGGCCGCAAGCTTGATTGAATAAACAATTACACATTGATAAATGTGTTATTAGTTTGTACTTTACTTCTAAAAGAAATATGTAAAAAAAAAAAATTGGAACCACAACATTTTTTTTATTTGGCCTGATCTGAAAAGCATTGCATCAAATAAGTGCCATTACATATGTTATTATTAGCCACTGTCTATATGGCACAAAGATTATATGTTCCTCACAACTCATAATTATCAGGCTGCAGTGGATTTGTTGCAGCTGTACTGATTACCAGAATACACTTTGATCACTCATCAGTACACTTACCGCTGCTCAGTAATCCGAGTGCTGCCTTTACCCATAGAAGACTTAGATTCAAGCTCTTCATCTTTGATCTCATACCTGAAACAAAAAATGAGACAAATATTTCAACACTGTTACCATGGTTACTGGTCTGAAAATACAGTTCATCCAACCCAAGATAAAATACAAACCTTAAACATAAATACATTGCCTTTGCTTGTTTTTCATGGTTTACAATTACATATCATGCTTTCAAAACCATTACACATGACAACAACCAACAAACACTTGATCTCATGAAGTGACATATTATATGCTAAGTGTCAAACATGGCAAAACAATGGTCAAACAGATGCAAAATACAACTGAAGGGCGTGTGCTGCTAAGAATATTTACAAAGTCAGTTCTGATTATATACTAATACTAATTAGCCTGCGAGAAATTACTTAGCAAACTTTTTGAGGTGGAATCCACTGATTAAATATCGTTCAAGTGACAATTTGAAGTATAGACACTCAGTTATACCACAACAAACCCATACAAATATTGTGGCAGGATACTGTTGAATCAGTGTATGTTCTGAAATTTTATGGAATCTGTGTACCAGAGGATTATTGACAATCATGTTTACCTGTATGTTAGAAATGCATACACCAATAATTTTTGCGTTTATTATTATTAGGAAAATCACTGTGAGTGAGTATGGTGATATTGTATGAAATCAGTCATTTGTAGCTGAGATATGTATCTTTCTATTTCCCAGAGAGATGACTTCATGTAACATATATTATTTTGTAGATACTGTTTAAACAGGTGTTCTGAAACATAAGAAATCTGAATATTATTATGATTACTGAGTTTTAAGTTGTATACACTGTTCGTTCGTGTATCATGTGTTTTATAGTGTTATAAATGTATGCCAGAGGTGTAAACTAGTACAGATTTGCTTGGTGGCACTTTCATTTGAAACTACAGTAGAACACGGATATAACGAACTCCAAGGGACCAAGAAATTTAGTTCGCTATATCCGTTGTTCGTTATTCACATTTGACCACCATCTTGGATTGTAGAGATGTAGACATTCACAGACATTACTTATATCATGTTGATAAATATGAAGTTTATTTTAATAATAAAATTGAAATAATACAACTACAACTTAAATAAATTTATTTTTTAATGAAAATGCAAGCTAACATTTATAATGTCCAGATAAACCACGAAAGAAGCAAAAACTGTAGCGATTTTTTTTCCATTTGTGACATGTCATAACATGCCCCTGCCTTTTTCTTTTATATTTTCATTTTTATGTAATCAGGCTTTCCGTTCGTTAACATGACACAACAACGGAAATACCTCCGTTTTCGAAGCGATTTTATTGGATAAAGATTGGTTTCTAATGACGCTTTTTCGCCACAGTCTGCTATAAGGATCGTGATTGGTCAAAATCAGACACGTGACCTAAGGCAGCCAATCACACTATGGCAATGGATACCGTCCTCGTCAACAAAAACGGTTGTTGAATGGGTTAAACACGATATGTTTGTTTTGTTAATTAATTAATGACCATCAATCAATGTTGATTCACCGCCAACAAGATTGATGTATACTGTACCCCTAAGTGGCTGAGCTGACACTGAGTGAGTTCGCTAATCCCGTCGTTAATTGGGTCTTGGGGGTAGTAAATCAGTTCGCTATAGCCGTTAATTCGCTACTCACGAGTTCGTTATTCGCGTATAGTTTTAATTATATTATAAAGGACTGTTGACGGGACTTTTAAATTTGTTCGCTATATCCGTTTGTACGCTATATCGGTGTTCGCTATATCCATGTTCTACTGTAGTAACAAAATATGCTATGTATTTTCTAGAACCGTAGAAACTTCTTTTAATTGCTTAGTGGTTTGCATCATTAGACATTATTGATTACAAATTATCTCCCCTTATAAACAAGCCATTTAGGCAACTGGTGATGCGCTCACAGAGCACATGTCAGTTAGAGCAACGTGCAACGGTCAGAGAGAGAGAGAGTACATTTTGCCCAACTTTTCTTCAGGTAGGAAATTATATATTATGCAAAAGAATGTTCACAATATATTTTAATGACTACTACTTCATTAATATTAGCAACTTGTGGAGTATTGTATTTATCTTTTCAAATATCTTCACATGCACGCTTTGGAAGATTCCATTTTATTTCGAAGATAATATATCATGAACATAAACTTCCTGGAGTCTTAGAGAAATATTCAGTCATGCCTTCTTAGTTAGTGAAGTGAGTTTTCTAAGAATTAAACATGTTTTCAGGCCCTGACTACTTCTAAGATATGTTCCATTGTCAAGTATTTCAAAGACTAAAACAGTAGTTCCAAAATCGTTTATGTTTGATTATGGAAAAATGTGATCGATTGCTAGGTCTTTTGGTAACTGCGACCAATCTTCGATTATTTCAATTAATTGGAACACCACTACAGAGCATAATGTGCTGCACATCACTATGAAGACTTCTCTACGTTTTTCTTTTGTAATGGCACATATTTTGCACATTGGAATTTTTTAGTTTAGTTTACGCCAAACTCAGCAATATTCCAGCTATATGGCGGCGGTCTGTAAAATAATCGAGTCTGGACCAGACAATCAAGTGATCAACAGCATGAGCATCGATCTGCGCAATTGGGGACCGATGATACATGTCAACCAAGTCAGCGAACATGACCAACCGATCCCATTAGTCGCCTCTTACGACAAGCATAGTCACCTTTGTGGCAAGCATGGGTTGCTGAAGACCTATTTTACCCCGGATTTTCACGGGTCGAATTTCTTTTCTTTTTTTCTTAAGAGAGGGACAAAATGACTAACAGACAAACTCTTTCTTCCATATCCCCTATCAACATTGTTGTGGAGAAAATAAACATAAAACAAAAGCCATGATGAAAAATAATACACTTACAGGTTTTTCTTGTTTCTGAACTTCTTTGCACTGAAAATATTTAGGATAGTATATTCAGCCATGAAAAGTGAATTAGTACATGACATAGTAAATGTTGCATTATTCAAAGTTACATAAATCAGCACTATTCCAGCTATGACAAGGAAGCCAGAAAAAAATCAAAACTGTGGCTGATGGCACAAGAGGGGATTCAACAGTGAGTGAGTGAGTGAGTGAGTATGGTTTTACGCCGCGTTTAGCAATATTCCAGCAATATCACGGCGGGGAACATCGAAATGGGCTTCACACATTGTACCCATGTGGGTAATCGAACCCGGGTTTTCAGCGTGATGAGCGAACGCTTTAACCACTAGGCCACCCACCACCCCAACAGGATTCATGCACTAGAGGTTGATGACACACACTCTGCAAGGTCTCATGTCAGAATAACCTATTCCTCAGGCCAGACTGGTTTTTGGTTTTTTTTAAATTCATTAAAATGCCAACCACCTGAAAGTTTATATGTCCAAAAAATGGAAAGCAGACTTCAGTACATGTTGTTCCTGATGTTATAAACATGATCAACAAAAAAAGAAAATTCAATTCTAAACTGAAAAAACATATTCCTTTCCAATCTACTTTAGAATTTCGGGGAAATATACAGAAAAACACATTTGAAAATAGATATTTATATTTATATTATTTTGACATCAATCGGATTTGGGTGGCATAAAGTCTGTAAATCTCCATCTCAAACAACAGTTTGGCCTCAGTTTAATCAAAAACGTGGGGTACTGGAATCTAATTCTGATTGACAAAGCCACATGTTTTTGGAAAATTCTGAGTCCAGATTAACAGACTTACACTGTGCCAAAATTGTTATTAATATAAACACCATAAACTTTTTTTAAACAAACTTGAAAGTTGTCAATGTTACTCCAGTCATACTTCAGTCTGTGATTGCCGATGGTCTGAAGCCTCAGTGGAGCCAATTTCTCTTTGTCTCATAAACTCAGCTTAAACATTATTTCACACTATGTAGGTGTGTGAGTATAATCATTCAAAGCATTAGGAAAGCAGCTCAAAATATGGTGCTCATTACCCAAAAATCATATTTCAAGTAGACCCAGACTTGGTAGAGGTAAGGGATACAACTCTGCACATGACACTTTACAATCTAAGTTAAGGAGTATTCACACGTTTTTAGCAAACCTTATATCACAAAAGTCTATAGTAACAAAACATATTTCCATAGAAGTCATATTTATTTTAGGAAAATATCTTAATATCTTCCTTTTCTAATGATTTATTAGAATGAGTGAGCCAAATAGCATAAACAGAAACCTTTACACTTTTGACATATTGGTGATTCTTGACTCTTTTTTTCCTGTAGTTAAGTAAGCACTGAGCTCTATCTGACAAAGGCAATTCTGAATCCACTTCATAGATGCTTTGTATCTATGACTAAAGATAAGCCCAGACAAATGGGTCGTAATTCCCAAGTGACGACTTTACTGCTGATATTATTTTAGTGGTATTGTGATGAAGCACCGAGCAGGTCTGTCTTGTAGGTCTGTGTATTGGCAAATAAATTGTTTTGCAACATATTGCGATTTAGGTACCTGTATTGCGATATGTATTGCAATATATTGGGAACTAAGGTGTTTGACAGTAGGTGACATTAATTGTACATGTCGATCCAATTTTCTACATTATCAGTCCCTAAAAATAATTGTTATGGCTCTGATAACTTAGGTTGCATAGCCAAGGACTCTGTTGACTTTTTTTATAAATTTATATTTTTGTCATTGAATAAGGAAGTAAAACATCTGTTGTGAAGGAAAGTCTGTGCAGATTTTAATTTAAACCATAAAGATAATCACAAAAACTTCTTTACCCAATATACCTGTTCTCAGAAGAAATATTACAATACCCTACCATTTGAAAAGCACACTGCGGTATACCGGTAAACTGGTAATAACGTGCAGTCCTAGCGTCTTGTCTATATGAGTACCTCAGAATATCAACAATGAACAGCTCTCTAACTTGATGGCATAACATGCTCTGACATATATAATCTATCATCTGTCAGTAACAGCAAACATACTATATATGTGTTCAAATGAATTTTCCTGTTTCTGCAAAGTGCACTTTTCTTCACATGAAAAGCAAACTTGAAACCTAAACACTACAAAAGGACATTTGTTCTGACTTAACATGGATTCAGCATGTTAAATATATATTATTCTTTCAGGTGACAGCTAATGTGATTATGGCAGAAACAGCTGAATTAACTTGAATGTGTAACTATTGGCAAAATTTCAAACTGTCTTTACCGGGTATGGCCATGAACTTAGTTTTTCCCAGACATATCAGGTAATCAGACAACAACGGGAATATATTTTAGGTCTCCTCCACAATTTACTTTCTAAATTATTTATTTTCTTTTGTTTCCAGTGCAAATTACATAATCTGACTTCAACATAATTTAATGTTTTGTTGCAAACAGATATAATCAAAATGCATGAATGGAGAGGGATCTGACTGCATAAATATAATAATCGAAACCCAAACAATCCCAGTTTATTTATAGAACTTCCACCTCAACCAGCGTACCAAATGTCAAGAAGCAACTTTGCCAAGGTGTCATTTCCACACTGCAAGTCTTCTTTCAACTCTATCCATCTGCCATACTGTGCACCAATATCAATCGCAGTATTTTCTTCCTTTACCGGTGCATTTGAGTCTGTCGGTACGGGTTCGGCAGGCGAAAGTTGTCCTTCCGCCGCCATATTGAATACCCTCGTTACTTCCGGTTGCGCAGGCGCTATAAACTTTCAATTTTTTCGGTGTCAATGACCTAGACTTTATTGCAAAGAAACACATTGTTCTTCATTTTAATGGTATATGCGTATTACAAGATATTCAATCAAGCCCATTTCAGTTCATTAATCAACCCAAAAAATCCATAAAAATATCTTGAACCCAAATAAGGTTCCGTAAAGAGGGGAGATGACTCCTTTGTATCGTGAAAAAAACAAATTGAAATTTATAAACGACGTACATTTACACAGTTCTACTCTTCGAGCCGTGTATAAATCCGCTTTCAACTTTGCATATACGATGTACAACAAAAACGCTAAATTTTTAAACATTAAAATGCATTTGTAAAGTTTGATCATAAAGAAATATCAAACACATTTTTTTCAATACTTTCACGCAAAACACAGAAACAAAATATGCATTAGTACTTTCACTTCAGTATTGAAAATAGTATTTAGAAATCAATCATATAAACAAAAAAACACAAATCCTAATTATTTTTCAAGACAATTTAAGTAATTTGGTGTGTCACCTTTCTCCATCCTTGCTGAAGCAGCGCCGCAAATGGTCCGTAACATTTCAGTTCTTAATTCTAACAACCAAACGCACAAAAATATACTATTTAAAAGGATATTCATTAGGGTTGTAGGATTATTTAAAGAGGAAATTCAATGACTGCCAAATCAAAATATATCGCGTGAATCCTACCCTGTTCTCATGGCAACCCCGAAGTTTTTTAGCCATACTCCTAGTCAGCGTCCAATGTCAACTTGGTCCATTCCATCCCATTCTCCCTGCAGTGATAAGATAAAGTTACAACATTTTGAAGTTATTGAAATCATCAAACGTCAAACGATAACACTTCAGGTCTCATAAAAAATGAAAGGCAACCTATCGGGTTTACACGAAAAAATTGGTTTGCTATAATTGCTACACGCCTGGGTTTAAAAAATTATGTTTGCCCAACGACGATTGGCCCAGCGCTGCACCTTTTGACACCAACGTCTTGCAGTCATGTGACGTTCCGTCAAACGTGGACGTCGGCATGCAAGTTCCACCATTGCAACCGATTACGAATCGTCTGTCTACCCACTTTAACACCTGTACATAGCTCTGTGAAGCTCATCTTCACTTTGAGAGTCACTTTGACCACGGATTCGTAACACAGCCGTTCTGATGAAACATTGGTTGGTTGGTTTTATAGTTTATGGGCGACGTGTGTTGTGCCAATAAGAGGCCTATTTACGCCCAACACATTGACTTGATTTATTATAAATCACAGGTTATTATCGACGAAAGGAATCGTTTAGATAACATAAACGAGACGTAAAAGTAATCACTTCCATTTCTGAAACAGGAAATACTCATTCATTAAAAAGCAGTAGGAGTGTTAACATTATTTAAAATCACAGAACTAAGCCATTTGAGAACCTGTCTAAATTGCATTCGTATTTACCAGATGATGAGACAAACTCTCAAACTGCCCGTTGCATAGACCCATACATGATGTTGGGGGCCCAATACTGTTACTAAAGAAAACCTATCATCAACTTCAAGTACAGACCTTTTGAGATTTTGTCTTATGCTGTTATCATAGTGCCCAGGGTATGTAATTAGATAGTGTTCAGTATTTTCAGGCGTCTCCAAATTGCAATGGCCACATTTAGAAGAGCCAGTCTTATCAATAATATTCCTGTAGGCATTTAGCCCACAGTGTCTAAGTAGGAGACGCGTCAGAATGATCTCATCACGCCTTTCACGACGACGAATTTTTATGACCAGATTTTAAATATGGTCTAAGTTTGTACATATGTCGGCCGGTAGTACCTGCATCCCATAACTGTTGCCAACTCCTTGTAACATAAGAAAAGCAAGATTTAAGGATGTCAGCACTTCTTTATTGTGAATAACACGACGTTTCGGAGTGTATGCTTGCTACTTGTAACATATGCTAAGCAGCAAAAGAAACGTCAGCTCGGAATTTTCCTTCGCCGAAACGGATAACTGTAAACTCATTTAATGTTTTGATTGTATATTTTTGACAACATCTCCAACTTTACCTGAGCAAAGACATTCCTTCCCAAACTCAGAATGGAACCCAGGAAATGGTCTCAAAAACGCAACCTGATCTCGGAGATGGTACGGTGTTCTCCATGTTTTTCATGCAACTCTTGCTGCACGTTCTGTTCACAAGGACCAGCCCTATAAAATGCACCCCCAAACCTGGTTGAAACATTCACATTACAACGTCAGCAGGATGCCGCGACAGCTGAGAGGACCCAGGCGCTAGGAAGACTTGAAGCTGGCCACATGGCACAAGCCGTTGCCAATCAACGTTCGGACCATCTACAGGCTGCAGCAACTTTTCCGGGCCACCAACATCGCCACAAATGATCGCCCCTGTACTGGTAGACCAAGGGTCACCAGACTCACCACAAAACGACAAGACCGCCATGTTGTGCGACAGCATGTACAGAATCCCTTCATCCAGGCATCCGAAACAGCACGCCAGACAGTGGGAACACACGGAAGGCCAATCAGTACTGGCGATACAGGCAATGGAGAACTGTTCTGTTCACAGATGAGAGTCGGTACTGCGTATCAACTGCAGATGGCAGAACAAGAATATGGCGACGACGTGGCCAGCGTTACTCAGACCAATGTGTTATGGAAAGAGACTCATGGGGAGGTGCAAGCATCATGGTATGGGGTGGAATAGGCCTGAACCAGAGAGTGGTGTCCTATATATGGTGTTCCAGAACCTTGGTCCAGGGTGAGGAGGCGGCATCACAGCGGTGCGCTACATCGACCAAGCTCTCAGACCCCACGTCATACCACATTTCGCACGTCACCGGAACAACATTTTCCAGCATGATAACGCCCGGGCCCATACTGCCAGAGCTACACGGCACTTCCTACAGCAGAACGATGTCAACATTATGCAGTGGCCAGCCCTTAGTCCTGATTTAAACCCAATTGAACATGTTTTGGATGAAATTCAGAGGAGACTGAATAATGTCATACCAAGGCCGAACACAGCCGATTTTTTTGCACCAGGCCTTTCTCAGAGTGTGGTTCCAGGTGCCAATGATTTGATTACAATGCCTATCTAATTTTGAATTCGTACTGACGTTTTTTTGCTACTGAGTATATTTCGATAAAACGTTTTCAGGATATACATTACAGTAATCCGGATTTGGCCAAATTATCTGCTATATCATTCCCATGTATTCCAGTATGTCCAGCATCCAACTTTAATATCTCATGAACAATGTCATCTCTGGATCCATTTGCACCAGCTTCTATAGCTTTAATTGCTGCCATGGAACCTATAAGGATAACTACTGCTTCATGGTCGTTCTTCTACCTATCTCAAGGATTGCAAAGTGGACAAAAGTTCAGCTGCAAAAACCGAAAGGGAATCTGAACACCTTTGCGATCGAGAAATCGGGTATCCAAAAAGTCAACGATGAAACGGTCTTGTGCGCCAGTTGTCGCCCCTGGTCGACCACATCGACGTCTGTCATTAATTCTATCTGTCTGTCGATATATGGATTGTAAATTACTAAATTACTGACTTTGAAGCTCGTTCGTGAACTTAAGCTCGGACCACAATGCTCTGTCCAGTTCGGGGCGGTGAGGTAGCCTATAATATAGTGGTTACTTAAAGGCGTTCGATCGTCACGCCGGAGATCCGGGTTCGATTCCCCACATGGGTAAAATGTGTGAAGCCCATTTCTGGTGTCCCCCGCAGTGATATTGCTGGAATATTGCTAAAAGTGGCGTAAAATCATATTCACTCACTCACTCTTACTACTTCAAACGTCTAACGTCCCGCTTACACGTGGCTGTTCCTGTCAGACGCTGCATGTTAAAATACGTTTCAAACAATATCAAAACAACTTTCGGTCTGGTTTTTATCACTGAAATGTAGAATAACACACTGACACGTTTTACGGTAAATTTGGAATTTTATCCCGACTATGTTCACGTGCACATCATACAAAAACACAAAAACGCTTTCGCGAAATTGCGTGCTTGCATGAAATTCATAGCACCTTGTGAATGGAATAATTCCTAATTCCGTATACAACCAAACAACATAATTCAAATTTTAATCGCATACATTCATCATGCGTATGTTGAAAGTCACAGAAACTGTCGCAAATCAAAACACTTTTCAAAATATTTACGTTGTTATTAAGAAAATATTGCCCAAAGAGCACCTGTGCATTTTATATTGTATGTTATCTGGTAGTTTATTCATGTCTTAGAGGTGTTTTATAGTCACTTGGATTTGCACGCAGTAGATCACCTTGTAGATGTGGATATTTCTCACGTATATGGGGTTATTTTTGCCACTTTACGAATTTGTACATAGCCGGCTGTATCTGTTTATTGTTACCTTTGGGTAGCTTATGTTCAGCTCTATATTTTGGTACTTCCATCTTGGATAGCGGGTTAGTTGTTAGTTTGCTAGTTGTGTTTTCCTTATTTTAGAAAACACAGTTCAGGTTATTCCCGGTGGGGCAGCGCAGGCGCAGATGCTCCCTCCGGCGTCCGTGCCTCTGGTTAAGGGGCCTATGGCTAAGCTTAACCAAACACAGTCAACGATATTCTATACCAATATACTAAGCCATCGGACCAAGGCAACTTGGGGAGATGGGTTGGATCTCGTCTCACAACGATATTCGCAGAAATGATAAAATTAGACACACTATCGAAGCTGTCTGTAGAAAGTCTATTCCCTTCAGAAAAACAACAACAAAACAAGAGATAAAAAGCAAAATCAAAGCACCCATAGCCCAAAGATGGCAGGCCCAGTGGGACTCATGTAAGATCGACAGATGGCTGTACAAAATTCTACCCAATCCGCTAAGATTCATACACATACTAAAATGAAATAAGAGTTGAAGAAGGCATCTCATCTCGGTCACAAGGTATGCCGACCTTATGACAAGGTATGCCAACCTTGCTATCAGCCTGAATCCATTGCTCTCTGGGTACTGGAATGTCAAGACCATGCCCCAGCCCAGGCTCGATTAAAACACGAATTGCAGTTAGATCCTCTTTTGTCGTAGATCTCCAAGCCAAGAGATGTAAAAGCGAAGGCCAAACAAACTCTATTTCTGAGAGAGGGCTGCCTAGTGGTTAAAGCGTTCGCTCGTCACGCCGAAGACCGGGTTCGATTCCCCACATGGGTACATATGTGTGAAGCCCATTTCTGGTGTTCCACGCCGTGATATTGCTGGAATAGTGCTAAAAGCGGCGTAAAACCATACTCACTCATGCAGCAATTATTTCTGAGAGATGGACAGCAACTCAAACGTATATAAACAGCATTGGTAACCCTTGCTAGACCGTTACGTATACGGGTTGTGCTTTTACTAGGCGGTCATGTCGAAACTTTCGCCAGTGAATATTAATGGACGTGTATTATCTTGTTCTAACTTAGGTCTAACTGAGCTTGACTTATTGGTTGGTGTGTTATATTTTTTAATATTTCTTTCTATAGTAACCCGTCGGCAACCAATTTTCAGGTTTGCTTAGTATAGGTCAAGTACCATTTTATTGTCGTGAGTCAAGTTACTCTGTAGATCAGGTACCCGTATGTTCTAGAAGTCCCGAATTTCCTGTCCAGTCCAATCATCTATCTTTTAGTATTTTCCAAGAGGTTGGGTCGCAGCGTTCATTTCCTCTGTAACTCACCAAGCCAAGGGTATGACTGGCTCCATTGAGAGTCGAGTTTTGACAATTGCCCTCAGCTGACTGAAATGGTTGTTTTTGCATCTTGCCGGCTGTCTTGTCAGAGATCTTTAGTGAGGTGAGGTGAAATTGGGTTTAACGTCGTGCTTGAGAATATTTCGCTCATATGACGACGTGCACGTGTGTGTATGTGTATGTGCTCAGCTAATCAGCATGGTTTGTTAATCATCGGCCCTTGACAGGGTTAGACATTTTGTCTTCAATTACATTCGGCTGCTGTGAACTGTGCCTTTTTCCTGTACTACTTTATTCTTATTTAATGGCCTCCTGATCGCAGGAACACAGCTCTGTAACAATGGGCAAGCACCATGAAACTGGCATAAGTTTGAATAGAACAAGCAGCCACACCGTCCCAATGGCAAAAGCTTGACTAGAACAAGCAGCCACACCGTCCCCAAGCCAGGACCACAACCACAAGCTGACTGGAGGGAATGGATCCTCCTATAAAATACTTGGGTCTTAGGCTTCGTATGTGATCTTGAGGGTGCTCAGGGTAATATTTCGTCGGCATGGATAGTTGCTTACAGTATCAGTCCCTTGATTATCTGCTGCAGGCTCGATATTTACAAGTCTCTGTCATTGGAGATGGGATATAGCCTAGTGGTTATATCGCTAAATGCAGCGTAAAACCATACTCACTCACTCTTCCTTTGTGGATTTATTTCTCTGTGTATGCATATTCGTTTTTTATCAAATCCATATTATGTAATTTGTGTTTGCGTCTTGAGTGTGCATGTCGAGTCCATGTGTGTACTTTGACTTTGTTTCCACACTGTGCATATATTGGTTTGCATGTAATCTTACAGTACAACCAGAAATTATTGAGAATATAAAGATTTTAATTTTTTTTTTTTTCACTCATTACTCACGTGTTAATGTGAATATTAGCAGAACATAACTCCAGATTCAAAGACAGGTGAACAGTTAGTATTTTGTCAAGTCACCATAGGCAGCTGTGCAGGCTTCAATGCGGCGGGGCATACTACAGATCAAAGAAGTTAGAAAGTCGTGGTCCATGCTGTCCCAATATCGGACCACCTCTTCTTTCATTTCAGGGGGCGGTGGGGTAGTCTAGTGGTTAAAGTGTTGGCTCGTTACACCGAAGACCCGGGGTCGAATCCCCACATGGGTACAATGAGTGAAGCCCATTTCTGGTGTCCCCCGCCGTGATATTGCTGGAATATTGCTAAAAGCGGCGTAAAACCAAACTCAGTAAGTCAGTCTTTCATTTCAGCAATATTTGTCAGATTTTTCTCGTTGACACTTTCCTTCATAAGTCCCCAAACATTTTCTATTGGATTTAGGTCAGGGCTATAGCTTGGCCAATCTTATAATGTCATATTTTGGGTCCGAAACCAGGCCTGTGAATGCTTTGAACGATTTTTTGGGTCGTTGTCCTGCTGGAAAATCCAAAACTTTCCATAGAACACGTGAGCAGATGGAAGTAAATGTCCCTCGAGAATATCTGTGTACCGATCACTGTTCATATTCCCTTCAAATACACAGAGGGGCGTTGCCCCTAACACAGATATGCCACCCCACACGTTACATTTCGGACTGTACTTTGGGCGCTGATACAAAGATTTTTCAGTTTGTTTGGTCCAGAATTTCAGTGTATTAGGAAACAGCCACACAGAACTTTCATCTGAGAAAATCACATTGTCCCAGTTAAAATTTCTATGCTGTAAGCACCAGTTCAACCTTCGCTCCTTTTTGTTCAGGTTTCATGATCGGTGATGGAATTCCTCGACTTTTCTGCCAACCCATTGCATGCAGCTCAGTTCTAATTGTCTCCTTACAGACAGCCACAGTTCCTCTATCAATCATATCCAGCCTTAAGTTTTCTAAACTCCTTCGTTTGTGTTTAGAAACAAGAATACCAAGCCGCCTCCTGTCACCGACAGTCAATATTCTGGGCCTACCTGTGCCTCACTGGTGCTCAATGCCATATCCATTTGCAATATTTGTAAAAACACATAAACAGTGGACAAAGGGATGCCTGTTCTACTTGAAATCACTTTAGCTGATCTGATGTCCTTGTTATAATACTCTAAAATCAACTTCCTCTTCTCTAAATCATCCATACTGAGGATCACTCAAAATGTCGTCTGCTAGCAAGTAAACAAAGGGGGGTAACTCTTCACAAACTAATGAAAAAGGATTAACGGAGTTGTTTCTCTTGAATGAAACCAAGCACTTGATAGCTGGTCAAGGTTGTTTATACTAGAAATCCAATTAAACATATTCCTAAAATTCTCAATAATTTCTGGTCATACCATAGTTCTGCGAGTTTAACTATGAAGGATATACAATATCTGCACAGTTAGCACACATTACATGCTTACAGATAAAACAAAGTATCAAAGTTATTAGGCATTCTCTGTTAATGAAAAAGGACAATGTGATTAAAGCTGTAATTGAGTATCTCCGACTGAAACAGTAATTAATTTCCAACAGCCTTACATGGGGACATGGTATCAACGTGAGACGAGGAGGGCACCAGTTCAAGAACAGGGAGCCTTAATTGGGGATGACCAAGATCTGGGCCGCTCAGCTACCAGCAATGGCCAAGATTATGCTAATATGCAAAGCAACTGCATAAAAATGGTGTGTTTTTCCAGTGTGTTGTCTCCATGGTTGCAATTCATTACTGGTTTGGAACTCATCAAACATCTGGGTCTGGCAAGTATAATACAAATGACCCTTTGCTTTGCACTCTGCTGTGCCCATGTTCGCCAGTCATGAGGCATATTTGATTCCCACCATGGATACAACCAGCACCTGTTTCTGGTGTGATATTGGTGGAATATTCTTAAAAGCCCTGTAAAATTATACTCATTCATTCACTCACACTCACTCAGACGTTTCACAGGTATGGCATGGACAAACCTGTCCATAAATCCCAAACTGAAAAACCTGAGAACCCGACAAACCAATCCCCATTTTAATAATGTGTGTGTTGGGTTAATGATAATTTTAAAGAGGGGAGGGGGTGTCACCCATTTTGTTCTGGGGAACTAGGGGGATCAGCAATTTTGTACATAAAAGTATGTTTAAAGTTGTGCTTAGAAATTATGAGGAGGGTGGGGGTGGGGTGTGCATTGATTTTGTACATGACATGCAGGGGGGTCACTTATCAGTACATAAATTTTAGGGGGGCCATTCACATTGTACATGCTTCTCCATAAAAATCATACCCCCCAGCCATCAACCCATCCGAGTCATAAACTAGAATCACGACAATTGCTTTTGAAACAAACAGTATGAATAAGTGTTAATATTACACAAGAGACAATGGTTAATGTATGTTTTATTTATCATTATTAATTATCACAAGATGAGGTGAATTGGATATAAATACAGACATCATAGAATGCAAGCTATTATGATAAATAACAGGTGTGAAAGGTGTTCATAAAAATAATAATTCATTAACAAAGAAATGACCAACAGAATGATGGTTAAACAGTATTATGGAAATTAATAAAGCTCTTACATCTTTAAACAATAATAATAATGATAATGATACATAAACACAGACTGGCCTGAATAAACAAGTTGACTTAACAGTTTTTCTTTTGCTACTTTATATGTAAATGCCACACACGCACAAACACACAGACATACACATTGCTAGTTCATTTTGCAACATACCAATAGTTAGACAATATTTGATTTATATATGCAAACCAATGCAAAAATAGCATCAATAGCACTTTCAAAAGTTTGTTACCAAGCTACAAATTCTGGCCAGAGAATCACACGATCAGCTATGAAACATGTACAAGGCACTCATGACAGTAAGGAAGTGGGCCCTTTTCCCTGCACTTGAAATTCAATTAGATTCACAGGGTCCCATATTAGGTTCACATAACCCTAATCAGATTCACAAGACCCTCAGCCCCTCAAATTAGACCCATAATTCATATCAATGTACCATATGATATATGATACGACCATCATTGAAGCAGCTTATGTTTCAGTCCAGACTGGTTTAAAAAATTAATAGTTAGTGCAGGCAGTCTGAATTTCATTGAAGCTTACCTTAAAATCTGTCACAAAATATGTATATGATATAAAATCACTATGAACAACAAATCTAATAATCCAGTCATTCAACTTAAACACAAACTGGTTGACACCAACAACCTCTTGCCAAATTAATCACACTTACTCCTGGTATACAGCAAATGTCACTACAAAATTCCTGAATGGGGATTTTAACATGGCTGTGATGGCTCTGTACAGGTGACTTTATTTGTGTATTTTGAAACCCCAAAAGGGTAAGAGGCTTTAATGCTTAACTCTTCATTACAGCACTGAATGCAATAATACAGTACACTGAAAAACAACATATTTAACAAAATATTTGTCTCCATTTTGCCTGCCAAGGACTTTAGTTTTAAACACAAAACAAATCTCTGGATGCCTATCATGACTCCATGACTGAGATATGTATTGATACATACGGAGGCATATTGTGAGATTCCATATTTGTATTATCACAAGCATTTGAAAACAAAAATATATCTTCATCTGCCCCTGAGGAAATGAACTGTCAACATCTGTTTGGAGTCATATGCTGTATTCCTAAAAATCTTTTACACTCTTTTTTCAGTTGTGAGTGAGCGTGAGTTGGGAATAATGACACATTAAACATTATTCCACTTATAACCAGGTGTTTTATCTAAACATGAGAGGAAAGCCTCATGTGATGTAGGTGCCAGATGTTTACCACTTTAAGCATGTGAATGGTGCTTAAACACAAAGAAACAAAACCACGCAAACTGTGATTTGAACACAAGACCTAACCCTTCTATTATGCTAAAACTACACAACTGTGCACAGTGAATATGGATGACTGAGACGTTGGGCACATCCATGACAAAACTACACAACTGTGCACAGTGAATGTGGATGACTGAGACGTTGGGCACATCCATGACAAAAAACCAAAAGACACAACTGTGCACAGTCAATTTGAGTGACTAAAACCTCAGACACATGCATGTAAATAGAACACAACTGTTCACAGGGGCAGTGGGGTAGTCTAGTGGTTAATGTGTTTGCTCATCACGCAGGGTTCCATTCCTCACATGGGTACAAAGTGTGAAGCCCATTTCTGGTGTCCCCTGCAATGATATTGCTGGAATATTGCTAAAAGCGTTGTAAAACCAATCTCACTCACTCCACTGTGCACAGAGAATGTGAATGACTAAAACCTCAGACACATGCATGCAAAAAGAACACAACTGTGCATAGCAAACATGGATGACAGAAAGTTGGGTATATCAATGGGCACCTTCAGTTCTGTATTGTAATTTAGCCCAATCCTATTCGTTGACATGACATCCCAAGCATCTCAGCTGAACCTGTTACAGTCTTCATACACAGAGTCTAATGTCACACACAAATACTTGACCAAAATAGACTCATGAAGATCTGGGTTAGAATTGATCTTCAGTAACCCATGCTTGTCGTACAAGGCAACTAACGGGATAGGGTGATCAGGCTCGCAGACTTGGTTGACATGTCATCGTATCCCAATTGCGTAGATCGAGGCTCGTGCTGTTGATCACTGGATTGTCTGTTCCAGACTCGATTATTTACAGCTGGAAAAGTGCTGAGTGCGGCGTAAAACTAAACTCACTCACAAACTTAACCCAAATAATCTTCATATATTGTAAACTCTAGATGATATAGGCTCAGTTGGGTAGCCTAGGCTCAGTTGGGAAGCCTAGTGGTTAAGGCTTTTAGCTGATCATGACAAAGACCCTGGATAAATTCTTGGGTACAATGTTGAAGCCTGTTTCTGGTGTTCCCCACGATGATAATCCTGATATATTCCTCAATTCCTTGACGTACCTCAAACCCTCAAACCCTTCTCAATCATGGTATACAAACCCATTGAGCTCATAAAACCCCCACCCCCACCCATCCACTGCTAATGATACAGTGACTCATTTTCCAGTGCTCATTTTTCCAGTGCAGAGATGGATCCATGTTTCTCAAAGGCAGGGTCATTGGTATTCAGATTGAGACAGTGGTGGTTAAATCCAGAATATGGGGATCCCGACGCGCGCCATACCAAAATCCATGTTTCATTAATGGGTAGGCAGGATGCGGTTAGTCAGTATAATGAGTGGGGTATTCATGCTTCACTGCGGCATGGTATCTCAGTGGACTAGCACTATAAAACCAGCTTCAGTCTGGGCTAGTACAAGCAGCCGCGACATACACACATACGACGCTGCACGCCGTCATATGAGCGAAATTTAAACCCAATCCACCACCACCACCACAGATTGAACTGAATTGACTGACTGGTATGTAACCTTCATCAGTATGATGAGATTATTATGACTTCCCACCATCAAACAGTTTCTTGCCTGGCATTGCCATTTGATGTTAATTCTGTTCATCAGTAATAGACTCTCCTGAACTCCCCTGGTTCAATAAAGAATTCATACTGTTAAGAATTCCACAGATGGTGAGCAAATAACCCTCCATGGTTGAGTCTGGACCACTGGTATTGATTGGTAACCTTCACTGAATTTAGGCATGAGATTATTATGACTTCCTAGCATCAAACAGTTTTCTTGTCTGTCATGGCTATTTGATGTTAATACTGTTCATCAGTAATAGACTCTCCTGGACTCCCCTGGCTCAGTAAAGCATTGATACCATTGAGAGCTCCATAGATGGTGAGCAAATAACCATCCATGGTTCACGGACCAATTCATCTTGAGAGCTCTATTTCTGGTGGAAAGGTACACATCCTTATCATTCTCCTTCAACAGCCAGGCTTTGATGATCCTATCAACATTGGCTCACAATGTAAGGTCGATAACATCCCCGGTCTTCCCATGGTTCACGGACCCATTCATCTTCTTGAGAGCTCTACTTATGGTGGAAAGGTGCACATCCTTATCATTCTCCTTCAACAGCCAGGCTTTGATGTTCCTCAGAGTAATGGTTGGGTCGGCTGTCTTCAGCTGTTTAATGAGCTGCATGTCCTTCAGCGTCAGCTTCTTGTTGTTCGTCACCTCCAGACCATCCCACTCCCCTTCCATCCTGACATCCACCACTGCCTTCAGCTGGTTTCCAGAATATGTCTCATCCTCAGCATCTTCTTGGAGGATGTAATCTGGTGATCCTGAATACAAATTACCTGACAAATCATATGATGTCCTGTGTGAGAAGTTATCACTGTTGCTAGATTGAACACATTCATCAGAATATGCCACCTGGGCCTCTGAGCATTCATCAAACTGAGATTCATCCAACATAGAATCATCCTCATTATCAACTTGATATTCAGCAGAACCTCCTGCTTCGTGACTGTTTATATAGACTAAGTAGTTAGGTTCCATCTCTTCTTGAGTGTGAACGATCTTCTTCAGAGCTCTGCAGACAGATGACACATGGACATCAAGATTCCTCTCATCAAGAAGCCTATACTTCATCTCAGTCAAGGTGATACAAGGGTTTTGTCTCTTTAAACATTCTAGAAAGTCCAAATCAGCAGGCTGCAGTTTACCATGTTTATGACGCATGTCATTCCTGGTTTCATAACCAGTGAAGCTGCCCTGATCTCTCCCCAGTTCCTTCTTCTCTGGTGATGTAATATTGCTCTGAACCATCAGTTCATTGTCCTCATCATACATCCCTGATGACATACTATCGTTCACTGAAATATCTGTCACATGTTGATTAACAGATTCACATCCTGCATGGAAATTCTGGGCTTTTGCATGACAAAACTTCTTTGAATAATTATTCCTACCATTTTCCAGAACTTGTGGATCACTGTCAGACAAATCTACAACCAAACTATCATGAATGTTTCTTTTGGTGGGCATCCGCATTTTCCTTGACAAATGTCTGGAGTGTAACTGTTCATTATAGACAGGCGATGATTTTGACTGAGGAACTGTTGCTTGCTTCAAAACATTTTCACCAAAAATGGTGACATTGTCATTGATGCCTCTTGAAGTCCATTTCTTCATGACAGAAGGCTGCTTTTGGTGCAGCATCATGTGCTGACCATGCAAAGTCACAGAACTCTGTGCTCCAGAGGGTGAACCTACCACTATGCTTTCATCCCTGTTCCTTGATGAATCTACCCTTCCCTGTCTCTGGGCTGTTGGATTCTCACGGATATTACGATGGGTAGCCATTGCTGATATTTTGGTAGTTAGATTATGCAAGGAGATGAGCAAGCCCCTTTGCCTTTCTAACTGTTCCCTGACCTCCTCATTGGTTAAATATGGTTTCCTATTCAACAAATAGGTCAAGAACATTTCATCCTGGGGTAGGAAGTTCTTATGAATCCACTGTTTCCTGTCCTTCATCAAATCCACCTTATTTCTTGAATTATCAGAGTCTCTGTGTCTTCCATTAGACCTATGTTCAGATTGTGAGGCTTTTTCCTCCAGATATTCAACTTGGCAAATTGACTCTATGTTTCTTTGAGAATTTAGAAAAGCTGCTTCTTGAACGGAACTCTTCCTCTTCATTGCTCTGGAGACAGTTGAGACATGAACCTCAACACCTCTTTCGATGCCGAGACGTTTTCTTATTTCGGAGAGAGTCAGTATTGGATTCTCTCTCTTTAATCTTTCAATAAAGCAGACATCCTCCTTGGTGAGTTTCTTTCTTATCTCCGGTGATTCTTTGGGAGGAGGATGTATTGGTTTCCTCTTTTGATAACCTTCACCGGTTTCTTCAGCACAAGGGTCCCATGAGGTGTCATCATCTTCAGCAATATCTATCTCTACATAGTGACCCAAATTCACAGAATTTGTTTCATCCCAATTTCCAGAAGTATATCTTGTCATCAGATCAACACCATCCTCCATCGAGCTGGGATCACTGTCAGTTGTCTTTGAAGCATCTCTCCTTGAAACATGAGGTACTGAAGCATCTGTCTTTGAAGCATCCATCCTTGAAGCAGCTACCTTTGAAGCTTGCCTTGGATGATGCCATTTCCTTTTGCTGACTTTAAGCCAAGGTAGAGTTTCTGGTGGAATCTGGACAGAGGTACGAGTGTCACCAACCTCCTGGTCATGGTGGTGACTGTTTACGTCAGTGTTGTAGCTATCATTATTCTGATGTGGAGATTCTATTGACCCATCATCTTCAATTCTGGAGTCCACAGGAACATAGCTTGAAGACTCACGAGGAACTGCTGCATTATCTACATATTCTTCCTGCTTAATCTCTGAATTGTCACAAGACAATACTGTCTTCCTCACTGAATATTCACTTGTATTTTCAGTAACTTTTATGCCTTGATGAAGGTTTTTCCTTTTTCCAGACACAGTTAGAGTTTCTCCAATATTTCTGTCTTTGATTGTTGGAAAAAGTGCCCTTCCAGACTCCTCATCAGAAGCAGGTTCTTGCTTCACATGTACATGATACGGCATGGGTGTCAAGGGATTAGGGTCATCTCTCAATGATGTATTTGATGTTTCAGGCCTGAAGGAAAAATATACAGCTGTGAGAATCTATAGCCATTGTTCAGAGCAATTCAGCATGTTTGCTATTATTTAGAGATATCAACCATGAGCAATAATGTAATTTTCTGAGTAAAATTGATATTTTATACTTATCCTGACTCATGCTTATTGCTTGTCTTCTTCCTCTTGCGAACTTAGTGGAACACTTGTATCTCCTATTGAAGCTCCCTTCAATAAAACAGACGTAAAATCACTACTCACCAGAGTTGTCTCTATCTCAGTTTTGGCGGGAAACTGTGGCGCCAGCGCCGTGCTCCCACGCTTCGCTCTCTCCTGACTATGAGCCCGACACTTGAATTTGCAGGGAAATCCAAAGTGTCTAGTGGGGAGGTTGGGAGGGCTTACCTCATGAGTCAGGATAAGTATAAAATATCAATTTTATTCAGAAAATTACATATTTTTCCTTATCCTGACTCATGCTTATTGCTTGTAGAATCCGACGGATTGGAGGCGGGAAAGTTACTTTAGGATTTCATGTAGTGATTTACGTCAGCTATACCCCCCTGCGGGAACTTCGTATTGGCACTGTATTTACTGCTAATCTCTGCTGCTGTTGCGACCCTGTCCTTCCAGCTGCCTTTTGATGGGGGGACCACAATTGTTAACTTTTGGTCCTTTCTTCTGTTAACATTTTATGTGGATTTTGCGACTCCATCTTTTGATGCAAGCACCAAGTGGAGAAGCGACCCTTTCCTGTACGAGTATCCTTACAAGTACTGGGTCATATCACTTATGCTAGTCGTTAGACGTGCATTGAGACTTAAGCAGAACTCTGCTGAGTGTAGGCTTTGTAAGTCATGTGATAAAAGGGCGAGACTTTGTCTCAACGCCTTTGAGGGACTGTCAACTGTTGTGCTACAACCAGAGGGCCGAAATGGTGAATGCCAGAGACGTCCTCTGTGGCGATGTCCCTCAGGTAGTGGTTTGCAAACACCATGTCTGATTTCCAAAAGCAGCCCTCCATTATCGTCTTGAGCGAGCAATTCTCAGCAATTCCCATGTTTGCGATTTCCAAAACAGTGTTGGATTTCCAGGGCTCCTAACTTCGTGTGAGGTTGGAGGCTCTAACCGTGTGGGAGGATCTAGTCCTGCTGCTTTGTAGGCCCGTGAGTATGACAGTTCTAATCCAGATTGATATCGTAGTACAGGGAGACTTCCGTCTGTGTAAGCTGTTGATATCTCGGGACTAAAAAGTCGGCTTGAACTTGCGTCTCCTGACTCTGGATTGTGTAGATATACTTTAATGCTCTCACTGGGCACAAGGATAGGTCGCGTATCTTGTGGTCCAAGGACGGAGGATAATGCTGGGGCGCAGTAGTCGGAACTTCCTGGGTTGCGGAATTGTCTGTCCAGTTGACCTGGCAGTTGATTCTTTTGCGATGAAATCCCATCGTAGGTCCCATATGCACTGTGTTTTGATTTTCATCAAAGCATGTTCTCTCCCAGTAGTCCAGAGCATGTATTTCCAGTGCTCCCATCTCCTTGATACTGTTTATCTCGATGTAACATCCATTTCGCTGGAGACGGTTGAGTGGATGGGAGAGGGCGCTGCGTTTAGTCCTTGCCAGGATATGCTGAGAAAGCAGAGCGTCCATGTTGATCTATGCTTGTTTATGTAAAACGCCACTGTGGATCTGGTACTGGTGAGACTACTGCTTTCATTTCCAGCATGTTGATGTGCAGACTTTTCTCCTCGTTGTTCCATCTCCGCCACAATGTTGTCAGCTGATTGTTGAAGCTTGTGGGGCCGTGGTCGTCCACCATAGTCGATGAGGTCTGAGATGAGCATTGATGAAGACCTGTAGCGGGCGTAGTTGTAACCTCCTTCTGGCTGTCATGTCTTGTGCGGACGTGAGGAGACCCAACAGACTCTGCCATTGTCGTAGTGGCCACGGAGAGAGTAGGGCTTGTGAGATTGTCTGTTGAATCTTGAGCCAGCGGTCCCTGGTACGACGATGCGGTTCTGCGTCGTGAGAAATCTGATGCCTAGGAACTGCAGGTCCTGCGTAGGTTCTAGGTCCGATTTGAGTAGATTCACTAGCCACCCCAGTTGTGTAAGCAGTCTGATGGTGAAGTCCAGCTGTAGTCTGAGACGCTTGGGATCATCATGTACTTGAATCCCGTCGTCGAGGTAGAAGGCACTGCGTAGACCTCGATGATGTAGGTATGCGACTATGGGCTTCGTCACCCTTGTAAACAACCAGGGGGCCGACGATATTCCAAATGGCAGGACCTTCCATTGGTAGTGTAGACCGTCCAGTGTAAACCTGAGGTACTTCCTCGAGGCCGGATGTACAGGAATATGCAGGTAGGCGTCCTGTAGATCTATGCTGGCCATGTAGTCCATCGGACGGATGAGGTGGAGTAATTGAGGTAGATGTATCATGCGGAACTTGGGAGGTCTGCTTAGATAGTCTCTGTTGAACGCCCTCATATTGTAGATAAGTCGGAACTTTTCTTTGGAGTTTTTCTTGGGCACTAGGAAAACTGGGGAGTAGAACCCTGGTGTGATGTGGGCTGGATCCATGACTTCTATGGCTTGCTTCTCTAGTAGAGATGTGACCGCCTCTCGTAACCTCTCTGTCTGATGGGTCTTGAAGTCGAACTTGTGAGGGTCGACTGTAAGCGGCGGAGCTGCCTGTAGTTGTATGCGATATCCATCTCTTAGGATGTTGGATACAAACGGATTTTGAAGTATTCCCCAGTTTCCCCAGTACCGTTGAAGACGTCCACCCACTTGTGAAGGTTGTACGGGAACGGCTGGGGGTGGAAGACTCCAGTCGTTCCGAACCCCTCTTTCATCGTCGATGATCCCTGACGCCTCTGGGTGCCCTGCCTCGTCTAGCGGGTCGTCCTCTATAGGTGCCGGCTGGGTGACGAAAAGAATCTTTTCCGCCTCTGGAGGTACTCATTTTCTTGTCCCGTGCCTTCTGGATCCCAGCGAACTTCGACCTGCCCGAGTAGCGCTGGGATGTTTGCCTGATGACGCTGGCCAGTGTATCTATGGACTTGATCATGAGGACCTCTCTGGAGTCTTTGGTAACTTCCTTGGCGACCTCGTCAATTTCTCCAGCGAAGATGGATGGAGTTGACCACGGGGCTGTTTAGAGTGACTTGGTGAAGCGTTTACCCCAGGAGCAGGAGGCTAGTGTCAGCGCTGCGGAGATCGATGAGAGATGGTCTGTCATAAATTGTTGGTCCTTCTTCTGCATAAGGAGTGCAGAGTATATCATCCTGTCTTCTTCCGCAGTAGAGTCCCGGAACTTAGCAATGAGTGTTTCGTTGACTGTTCTTGATCTGTTAAGGCCGAAGAACATCCTCCTGGTCATCGTTTCGACTTGTGCCAACTTCTTGTCTTCGATCTTATAAGACCTTGGCCTTGGCATCGCTGATGACTTTGAAGTTCTCGTCGATGTCCTGTGCTTTGAGGAACGAATCCATGTTATGGGATGAGAACTTTTTGGCGTTGAACTGTGGCAGATGCGGTGCCTGGGCTTTCGTGGCATTCTTGAAGGCCGCATCCAAATTCTGTGGAACCGCTGCGATGGGATCAATCGGTGGGAGAGTGATCGTGTCGACGTCCTCATCCTGCATGAGATAGGTATGAGCTGTATTCTCGTTCTTACAGGGCGACGCCAAGTCCAGACCGTTTGCCATCCAGTAGCATATCTCGGAGTCAGAGAAGATGATCCCGCCGTCGTCCTCAGTGACAGGATTGCTGAGTAAAGGATGTTGTTCCTCCTCCGGCGGTGATCTGGGTGGTGACCTTTGCGACTGCGGGGACTTTGCGACTGCGGGGACCTGCGTGGAGACCTTCGTGGAGACCTTCGTGGAGACCTGCGAGGGGAGGAGCCCGGAGAACTGCATCTGTAGGGTGACCTGCGCGGGGAGACCTGCGCGGAGATGAGCGACTATTGGTTCGCGAATGCCTCTGAGAATCCCTCAACGATCTGCGTAGGATGCGGAAGAGGCCTTGGAGACTGTATCCAAAGTCCTTCGTGAGTGCCTTCGCAAACGCTGATCATCTGAGTCCGCATCAGGGGATAGGCGACTGGTCCTTCACGAGTGTCTTCGCGAATGCTGGTCGTCCGAGTCCGTATCCGGGGATGGGCGAGAGTCTTCGCACGAGTGCCTTCGCGAATACTGATCGTCCGAGTCCGCAGCAGGGGATGGGCGAGTCGTCCTTCACGATTGCCTTCGCGAATGCTGATCGTCCGAGTCCGCAGCAGGGGATGGGTGAGATGTCCTTCGCGCAGGCTGGTCCTGAAGGGTAGATCGGTTCCCAGACGCCACGTTGGTGGAGGGCCTCTCAGAAGCGTTGTCTGCGTTGGAGCCTTCGCTGAAGGCTCGGGTCCTCTCTGCGGCCTGGCTGTGATACCCTCTCCAGTCGAAGCGCTGCTCCATCATTTCCATGATCTGTTGGGAAAACTGCTGCATGAAGTCCCCCGGGTTGAAGGTCTGCGGTGGTAGAAGAGCTGCCCTTTCTGCGGTGATAGCAATATGGCCCAAGGATCGCTCATCTGCCGTCAGCGTAGATACCTCGGGCTGCGTGGATATCTGCGCTGAAGTCACCGTTGCTGAGACTGGCCTCTTCTTGTGAAGTATCTCTGGGATGATGAGCGGCTGCTCATCGTAGAGTCCCCGTTCCGACAACGGGACAATCTCGGCCGAGAATGTCCGTGTGGTCTGCGCTGACTTCCCCGTAGAGGTGGTCGACGCCCTGGGGGTGCGGAGCCAGCGCTGGGTAGATGACGACTTCCTCGTCTTAGGCTGCGACGAAGGGACGTCCGGAGTAGCAGGCCTTTTCTTGGAGGTGGCGGACATCGTCCCAGGCCCGTCCCCCGAGGAAGTCTCCGGCGTATCACCAGACGGAAGGGGGTTGTCTGACATCAGTTGACTCGTGAGGGACTCAGCTGGTTTATCCATGACCTGACAAACCCGTCTCGACCTATCTGCAGCACGTCTAAGGACGCAAAGAAGGTATTTATTAAATTCAAAATTAGTTAAATGCTGGCAATGAATGCAGCGCGAGCTGGAAGAACATGTCTGAATGCAGCTAGGGCACAGTTGATGAGGGTCAGCAGCAGAGAACCGAAGTCTACAATTGAAACAGGTTTTCATGAAAGGTAAACAACTGAACAAACACGGACAAAACCGTGAACAAACAGTGCTAAATACAACTAAATATCAAACCATATTGTTGAAGGATACTAACTAAACCTCTCTAAAAGTAATATAGAGGGGAATAACTAAGAAATAAAAGGATATAGTGCCGTATAGGAGACACAGGCGCTCTCACAACCTGCTCACAGGGCGAAGAAGGAGAGAGTGAAGCGTGGAGCACGGTGGCGCCACAGTTTCCCGCCAAAACTGAGATAGAGACAACTCTGGTGAGTAGTGATTTTACGTCTGTTTTATTGAAGGGAGCTTCAATAGGAGATACAAGTGTTCCACTAAGTTCGCAAGAGGAAGAAGACAAGCAATAAGCATGAGTCAGGATAAGGAAAAATAATTATTATATTTCATGTAAAATAGGTATCCTCTTCATTAAAACTGCAACATTGAACTTAGCATGCCAAACATCAAGTTGTTTCGGTATTGTACTGGTATTGTACAGTGAAAAAATTGTCTGCTACAAAAAATCTCCTTACATGATTCAAGTGTATCCCCATAATTAGTATCAGCACTTCAGTCAAACATCACCACTTGACATACATTCGATGGCCCAAAGCACTTCAGTTAACATATAATTTATTTACAACAGTAATTTCATAGTCATTCTTTCCCCTTTTCAAAAGTATTACTGTGATTACCGTTTATATGTAAAGATGTATTTCCTTACCTATTACTTTCTGTATTCTTCATAGTTTCATGAGGGTTTTCCTGCGCAGACAGATCACTGCCATCTCGACCAGGTAGAAACTCATCAAATTCAGACAAAACCAATGCTGGCTGACCAAACACAACAGTGTAAGGATCTTGAAAAGCTGAAGGCCTCCTTGCCACATTCAATTTCAACATGATTTCTGGGAGCCAATCTGACCACTCTCTCTCATTATAGCCTTCAGCTGCAATAAGGCAAATGCTGTCATGTATAAAAGTCGCTACCTCATCATTTTCTTCTGTTTCTGAATCTTGAGTTTTAATCTTGATGCCATCAAGCACAAACGAAAGACTGCTACCTTTACAGGAGTCTGAAACTTCATCAAGCACCTTGGTAATATTTGGTGTATCAACGCTGGAAAAATTCTTAGGGGGACCAAAATAACTTAAAAAATATCTCTTTAAATTTTTGGCTATTTCCCTTGAACTGTCATTCTTCAAAGGAAACAAGACACTAAAGTTTGAAAATTGATCCTCAACATGACCAATGAAGTAAAATTCATTTGAAGGTTTCAGTCTCATATCTATGATGTTGACAGACACATCCTGCAAGAAGCAAGAATCAGCTTTGTTGATCACTTTTATGGGTCTGGCTGATGCCTTCATTTTGGAAGAAGTCTGAAGATGACTGTCTGAAATGCTATCACTTGTAGAATCGGCTTGACAGCAGTCACATCTTTTCACAAATTCAGAAATATAATCTTTTGAAATGTCATAATAAAGGTCAGACACAGACTGAAGTGTTTGAGTGTAGTTTCCATGATTTAGCACATACACATGAATATCTTGTACTTTCCCATAGATCTGATTCTCATGCAAGACCCTGACATAACCCTTGGATGTGCTCCCTTCCTTAGGCACCACAAGTACCTCAGTTTGGTCTTCATCAGGCAGCTGCAAGAGCTGGAAGCGTTGGCGCTGGATCCAACTCTTGAACCGATAGGAAGCTCCTGTGCCTAACTTCAAATACTGGACAATTTTTTCATATTTGTTCTTTGATATTAGAAGCATATTTCTTCCATTCTGACATTTTGCCAAGATACTGTCCAACTGCTTTTTGTGTGTGTCCATTCTTTTAGAACCTGAAATAATTAATAGAATACAAATTAAATACTGTGTATACAAGGATTACAAATAGTAAAGAATGAGTTAGAACTTACACTGATATATATTAATGAAGATTTTCAAAGTTAGCTGTCATCAAATGAATATATGAAAGCATATATATATTTTGAACATTTTATGTCTCCCTGACATAAAGAATTAAATCATGGCAACACCAAAAAAGATCTGGGTTAGAATTGGTCTTCAGCAGCCATGGTCACGACTAATGGGATCTGGTGGTCAGGCTCACTGACTTGGTTGACCCATGTTATTGTATCCCAATTGCGTAGGTACATGCTCGTGCTATTGATCACTGGATAGTCTGGTCTAGACTTGACTATTTACAGACTGCCTACATATATCTGTAATATTGGGGCATTAAATAACCATCCAACCTACCACCAAATATATGAGACAGTTTTTTTGTTCATGTTACAATATATCTACAATGTAAACAAGGAAGCTTTCTGTTGTTTGTGAATTAACAGGGTCTGAATTAGGGTTTCTACATAAGAGAATGTTACATTGTTTACAACTGATATTCACACATGGGGATTTAAGGTACCCTGCAACCCATGATTGTCTAAAGAGGTGAATGGATCATGTCATCAGTCTCAGTGAAACATTACATTGCATTTATGGGGCGGTGGGGTACCCTAGTGGTTAAAGTGTTGGCTTGTCATGCCGAAGACCCGGGTTCGAATCCCCACATGGGTACAATGTGTGAAGCCCATTTCTGGTGTTTCCCGCCGTGATGTTGCTGGAATATTGCTAAAAGCGGCGTAAAACCAAACTCAGTCAGTCATTGCATTTATGCTCATGATGTCAATCACTGGATTGTCTGTTCTGGATTTGATAATAGGAGACTGCCAGCACACCTGGAATATTGCTGAGAGAGCCAGTGTTAAACATATATAATATCTTAATATTGATTACCTGATCACCACATACTACCAACACTGCACTTGGGAAACATCAGATACTGCATCAGGAACTTTGTTATTACGAACGAGGAATGGGAAAGGGAAGGTGTGTCAACATGTATGTGCATTTGGGAATGTTCACTTACCGATTTTACTGATTTCATAATGTCCCCGATTTATGGAAAGTAATCAATAAAAATCTCCAAGGTGATCAGCGACAAGCCATTTCGTGATATAGACAAAAATGTTATATTACTGAAGCGTTTCCTGACATATTTCTGAAAAGTAATATGGACAAACAATCGGCGAAATTCAACACCGGATATGACATAAATCGACTGGCGCGCCATATTTAATTCTAATCACGGTCTGCAGCAGTCCGTTTTGATTCACATTCGTTGATCACAGCCCCTCCCACAAAACGAGTCCGTTGGGGGGACTTAAGTCACATTTTGTTAAAAGCTCCGAAGTTAAACCGTAATTATTTACCTTCTGCTTAGGTCCAAGTGACTGATATCATCAGAATGTGCGGTGGCACAAAAACATTTCTGGACGAGGAACGCCAATCTCCCTTGTTTGTTTACATATCTTATATTAACAGGAAGTATGTAGACGGAAGTGCTGGGTGAGTAAAAGTAGGAACGAAAAAGTAATGAACACGGATTTCAACTTTCGTGTTTGGCTCAGGACGTCAGAAACATAACAAATCGATTATTGTAATGTGTATACACATTACACAAACAGGGTCTGAATTACACATTACACAAACTCTTGTATCGTTGAAACTGTTACTATAATCAGAGTGTGGGCAGCAGTGAAGATTTTTATTTTCCATTTAAGAAATAATTACCTAATAACGATTGATTTCATACGAAAATAAGATAAACGTAGATCGATTGGTGAGCTTCAACAACCGAACAGCTGTTTTACTGTTTCGATGAGTTTCAAACACATAATTATATGTCGTAATATTCAGTCTGTCATAGCCAGAATAGGATCGTCATCACACCATAGCCTGACGTACCATAATCTGGCTGCCTTAATGTATAGTATCACAATCATAGCCAGGCTGTCTTAGTCACAGCAGAGACCATATAATAGATCTATTATATGGTCTCTGGTCAGAGTATAAGATCACTATATTACAATAGTTTCGCTATCTTAGGGTAGGTTCATTTTGATATGTGACAGTGTTTATTATGTAAGAATGTTCCAAGTGTAATACATTGTCTTTATGGATAGTCAGCGAAGGACAGTGGTGTGATATATAAGACGGAAGGTTCTACAGCGTTCTACTACGCCACCCCATTGGTCTTTCCACTGTTTTCTGACCAAGGGAGTTGAATAATTTTCAGGAGCCTGACACGTGTAATATCGTATCCCAATTGCGTAGGTCGATGCTCATGATGCTGATCACTGGATTGTCTGGTCCAGACTCGATTATTTAGAGACCGCCTCCATATAGCTGGAATATTGCTGAGTTTGTTTGAACATATTTTATTCAGTGTTGAAATGGATTGGGCACAAGTTATGTAACTTATTACCGCCCGCTACCATCAAAAACATGAACAATAATGATTGGACGTAATGGATGGACATAATAATATTGAGACATATTATTGATTAATTGAAGCGCTTACTTCGTACAATGTATTTATGCACATGTCTAAAGATATTTTATTGATAGTATTTGGCAGAGCAGGGTTGCCATAAAGAATGGTATTAATGTCTAACTGAACTTTTGATAGTTCAAAGTCTTTCTTCAGATCCAAACGGCAACTGACAAATTTTGGACATTTTAAGAAGAAATGGTTAGCATTTTCCACCGGAGCACCATAATTGCAAGCTCTACTCTCTGATAGATTAACACGAAACACATCTGCTTGTAATGAACTACACGAATGTCTTAACTTCGTGTGTAGTATATTTGTCTTTCTTTCACCAAATAGAAAATATTTTGGAACCTTGTCATTATTTCCAGATAACTTTGATTTAAACGATGATAATGAATTTGTACATTTTGTTGTAGAGGAGAGAGCATTCCATAAACTTGCAGAATCATAAATAAATGACTTTTGGAGAATTGAGGTGCGAAATTTAGGAACAGCCAAATCTGATTTGTTACGCAAGTTGTATCCGGAAATAGTTTCAGTAAAAGGTGGAAGTAAATCTATCAGGTAATCAGGAGCTTGCATATTAACAATTTTGTAGAATGTACAGAGTTTTCTTTGTGTTCATCTAACTTTCAATGGTAACCAACCAGTTTCACTGTATAAACTATACCTTGAAGCGAATTTAGGCAATCCGGTTACAATTCTTGCTGCTTCAAGTTGTAACATTTCAAGTTTATCACAAATATAGCTAGGGCAATTATCCCAGACCTCAGATGCATATTCTAAAATAGGCCTAATATACATTTCGTACATACTAGAAAGGATATATCTAGGTAATACGTACTTTAGCGTCCGTAATGAGGAAACAATTTTTGCGGCCTTTTCTATTACAGCAGATACATGATGCGTCGTTAAACAGCAAACCAACCAAACCACATTTGTAGTATTGTTCTCTGGCATATAAGGGGAGCTAACTCTTGCTTTTCACCCCACATTTCATCTCAAGTCACAAGTGCAGCAGCACCCTTGATACCCAGCCATTGGTGCATTGGTGTCTTTACTGCTGTAGTCACTGCTATTGTATTCTACTAACTTTGAATTGGCAATGCCTCTCCATTTTGTACTGCCACCGTAATACCGTTGTTGTGATTTTCATTAATTTGTTAAAAATTAACTAAGTTCATTTTAGAAAACAATTGTTAATTACATCCTGTCTCTTTGTTTTATGTTGGTTTCACACCGAGTGTTTTGCGGACGGGGGCGGTGGGGTAGCCTAGTGGTTAAAGCGTTGACTCGTCACGCGGAAGACCCGGGTTCGATGCCCCATAAGGTGCAATGTGTGAAGCCCATTTCTGGTGTCCCCCGCCGTAATATTGCTGGAATATTGCTAAAAGCGACGTAAATCCCAACTCACTCACTCTTTTGCGGACTGACTTCCAGTTAACTGCTGTATTAGTTTCAACTTCGGAACCAACACGTTACAGCAACATACTATTGCTGTCTTTTTGTGGGATCGTTATCATACCATAGCCAGACTGTGTAGGGTATCAAGCATAACACAGTCTGACTGTCTTAGCGTAGGATTAAAAGCTGAAACCTATAAACTATCCAACCACTATATACAAATACTTAAAATTGAAACATATAAACTATACAATCAATAATTCTTAAAACATGTCTTGGCAACAGACATACCACAGCCTGACTATTTTAGTTAAGTCAATCCCTAATCTCTCGAAAATAATTAGAATTTAGGTAAGTAAACTTTTCGACCTTACTTTTGCGATGAATATATGTATTTGTATTTACATGTATAAGTATTTGTAATAAGGCACATTTAAATTCTAACGCTCAAACAAAACTGACAAATTATAGCTCGTTGGGAAATACTTAAGAATGAATGAGTGACTTTAGTTTTACGCCGCATTTAGCAATATACCAGCAATATTGACACCAGAAATGGGCTTCACACATTGTGCCCATGTGGGGAATGGAAGCAGGTTTTTCGGCTTCGTACTTCATTAACACTTTAACCAATAGGCTCCCCCCGGCCCCAGTACTTACAAAAAAAGACCTTAAGCGTTTGACATCGTGGTCGAGGTTAAGGGGTGTATGTGATCAGCCGTCTGATCAGCCGTTCGTCATGGTAAACACTTGATAGTAGTCATAAATATTGACTCTTTTCATTCTGCTAAACCAGCAGGGTCATTGACTCATATTTCCATGGGGCGTCGGTGTGTTGTGTGCCGTAGTTTTCAATCTCGTGTGTAAATATGCCAAACATATTTGAATGTGTTGTTTTGACTGACCGAGAGTGTGAATGAGTTTGTATGTTGGTTTAATCGCAACAGTGTTTCAGCTGGAAGAAATTCCCAAGTGGTACAGGCATTTTTACAACATAGGTGAAACCAACGATTGAGAAACAACATTAAGAAGTTTGTTTGTTGTTTAACGCCCTACTCTGCAATTATCAAGCTGTATTACTGCGGTTGGTAAATGCCTGATCAAGTCTGGGGCTGACAAACCTGTGAAGGACGTCGTCGGCGTACCGCGTTGTGGTAAGACAGACAACTCAAACCGGCCACATGATCTTTTGGCAGCCTAATCTCGCTCGGTGTAAGACAAAGCATAAATTGTATATTGAAAATTGTGTATGTATCCCATTCGCAAAACCACGTTTTCGTTCTTCGTTAACGCTTTAACCAATAGGCTTCCCCCACCGCCCCTAGTACTTACAAAAAAGACGTTAAGAGTTTGACATCGTGGTCGAGGTTAAGGGGTGTATGTGATCAGCCGTTCGTCATGGTAAACGAAGAGTTATTCTGAGGGATCGCCCATTTATTGCAGGATATTCCCTGTAATTAATGACCAGTCCCTGATCTTGCGTGCCTTTAAATTTTCTGCAGTATTTAACTCGTAAATTTCAGCCTTACATTCATTTGACAATGTTGGACTAACTCTTTCAAATAAACAGATATTACTAAAACTTTGAAACTTTAAGTGTTAAATGAGGGGTGCAGTAATGTTGTGTAATTCCGTAGTATCCTGAAATCGGTCACAAGGTCGAGTTAGGATCAGACAAACCAGTGACTATCATATGCAATTGGTTTTGTTTAACGCCACACTCAGCATTATCATTATTATTAAAAAGGGCTTACTTGATTAATTACATTTCTGAATTCTGTTATTTGTTTTATGGGCCATTCCTATTTCATTAGGAGGTAACAGGCAGGGGATTAGCTGTTCACTGAACCAGATAGTTTGTTGTTTTATCCTGTCTGACAAATGGTAGGATACCTTCCAGCTTAGTCTGTCTCACAGTCCCTGAACCACATTATTTTCCCTACTGCCAAGCCTCTCTGCAGTGCCAAAGCCCTAAATACAGCAAGTTTAGATTTCCTCAGGTTCTGAATCTCTGGTCTCCCTGGGGCTCATTTTCCATTTAAATGGGCTTGTTTGTTACTATCAAAATTATATATATTCAGAGACTAAGCATTAGTCTACTTCCAGCTGTATGACGACGGTTTGAAATAATCGAGTCTGGAACAGACAATCGGTGTACCCCCACTGTGCCCACTTTTCTTAAAACAACAAAATGCAGTCACCCGTAGAACAATAGAGGGATTAGTTATAGTCTGTTTCAAGGTAAATCTGGTGACACCGTGACCACAAGTCTGAATACATAGGTGAACACATTTCAGAACAAATTGGTGAACACTAACAAATGTCACAGTCATGTATATATATAATAAAACGAACCCCCTACTTCATCATTCATCATCATGGCTAATACTCAAGTTGACGTCCAGTACATTGATAATGCACAGGGTGGACAAAAACTGATTTATGACAACTACTAGTATAAGTTTTGGGTTAACAACCGAAAGAATAATAGAGTCTACCGGAGATGCTGTGTCAAAGACTGCCGAGCGACACTGAATATGACTGAAGGACTTGTCACTAAGTACAACAACATTCATTACCTGGAGGTCGATCCAAACAGACTTTCTGCTGACAAGTTCTTGACTCATATCAAGGACCTTGTTCGACAGGATAGATCCTAGATAAATTATTATTTCAAACTCATTACACTTATGTCTTGCTGAGTTAATGCCAGTTACATACTAGTTCATGAATTACGTATGTAGTTTATGACTTAAGAGTTAAGTAGTCTATACTATATACCACTGCCCACTAGCCTGATACTGACTATACCCTAATCCATCTGTTGTTTTAACACTGCCCATTTCCAAAAGTGGGAGTAAACCCAGACAATCCAGTGATTGCCATCACGAGCATCGACCTACGCTTTTCTAACGCTACTGTTACGCCTGGATGAACCGTGACCAATTCTGAGGCAAGAGGAACAGTCGTGTTTAGCCATGTTCTGAGAAGACCAAATAAGCAAGTTGCAACACATATTAAAGATAACAAACTCATTAGTGTAAAGCAAAAACTGCTCTTTATTCGGTGTAAAAATAAATATTTATATAAAAATATAAAATAAAATATCTCAAAGGTGTTTGAACAAAAAGACTACAAAACGCAAACATAGATGATTGAGCACACGTTTTTCGCAAACTTGTCTGATTGGTGTAATGACAACAGTTTCTCCTCAGTTCACTTCAACTGGCGGCAGGCTTCTGAGCAATAATCCTCAGGACAGTAGCCACGTGCACAGTTGCCAAGACACCAGACAGTGATTTTTGGGTTTCCTTCCCAAACCCCCGTGGCCTTACAGTCGTCGCTATTTTCATCGCTCTTGTCCGTTGTGCTGTCGGTAATGCTTGTGGTGGTGTCAGACGTCGCAGCTGATGATGGGGAAGAAGTGACTGTTGTCGCTGAGGTAGAAGTCGTTGTAGTGTCGGTTGATGGTTTTGTGATATTTCGTGATTCAGATGTCGTCTGTTCGACGACGGGTTTCGTAGTCTCCTGACACGGAGAGGTCTTGCTTGTAGAGGGTGGCGATGTCGTCTGGTCTTTGTCGTCTGCAGAGATTGCGACATCTGCGCAGCCGTAGAACTGTTCCTGGGGCCCGCAACCAACGCAACAAGTTGGGCCCTCACATCCCCAAGAGTTACCTGCAATCAAATCAGACGTTAAAGCGGCTATCATCACGGCATTTTCACTGTGCAAAGGGCACATGTAACGTAAAACGTCGGACAAACGAAAGTATACATTTAAAATGTGGAAAATATTTACAAACGTTGGCTAAAAACACTCGCCGAAACACGCATGTCCCTATTTACATGTCCAGTCTAGACATTCGGCGTATGTTCATTCATGAGTGAGCGGTCTGTAAATAATCGCGTCTGGACCAGACAATCCAGTGATTAAGAGCATTAACATCGATCTACACAATTGGGATACGATGACATGTGTCAAGCAAGACAGCGAGCCTTACCACCCGATCCCGTTATTCGCCTCTTACGACAAGCATGAGTTACTGAAGACCAATTCTAACCCTGATCTTCACGGGTAGTTCATTTATGATAAAACATGTTAGTACCTGTATTGTATTTCCACTGAAGGACACACTGAGAGCATGTGACATTCTCTGGAAGTACGACCGTCATGGTGTATATTCCCCGTCGTGCAGTGGTGACTTTGAAGCGGGCAGTTCCGTCTGTTAGCCTGAGAAGATGCCTGTCCAAACATTCCTGTTTAACTGGAGTCTGTGGGCTATTGTGAGGGCACAAGCGGAACTGGAAGTACCCTAACAAAATGAAAAAAAATCATGTCATTATAATTGTAATGAAATGACCCGCTCAAAAATATATGCCAGTTTTGATTAAGAATCTTGAGTTGGTGTAGAAATTGGATGTGATAAATTACCACAGGTAAATGTCATACTAGACTAAAAAGAATCTAAAGAAATATGAGTGGGGTTATTTTAATTCTCTTTTTGTATTATGCATTTATCTTAATATCTTATTTATGCAAATATAGTATTTCTTGAAGAGGTTAGAGACCGGAAGTCCATATAAAACCTACCCAAATGATTGGCTGTAAGATCAATGTTGATGGTGATTGTCTCCCCTTTTTTGTACTTCCGGACAATAATGCCATTGGCATATTTTCCTCCAGCCTCGTTTTCGCGTTTTGCGTTCCAAGGATCACCGCAAACACCACACTTCCCACCGTTTACACCCCACTGTGTCTAGAAATCCGAAAAACCTTCACAGTCAGATGTATGTTATCAGGAGAAAACACGACATACAGATATATACTTTCATGAAAACCTGTGTTTTACTATAAGTATAATTGCAAGATTCAGTTATCCCACAGGTAGCGGTAGAACACGGTTCGTATTGACAAACCAATGGTTTGTTTGATTATATTTTATTCAGTATCGAAAGGGATTGGACACAAGATATTCAGCTTATTAACGCCCGCTCCCGAAAATTACATGGAGAAAATACATGTAATGGACACTGAACAGAAGCAAGACATATTACACATTAATTGAAACGCTTACTACGTACAATGAATTTATGAACTTTCCTTTATAGTTTGTGACAGACTAAGGCTGCCGTGCAGTATGCTCTTAATATCTAAGCTAACTTTAAGGATATTAAAGCCTTGTATCAAATGAAACCGGTAGCATTTTAAAAGAAATGATTGGCATCTTCCACCAGAGCACCACAAAGGCAAACTTTACTTTCAGATAAATTGACACGAAAAACATCATTTCAAGAACTACGTGAATGTCTTAGTGTGTAGAATATTAGTTAATGGTTAGTATTAGGTCGAGTCTGATATTGGAAATCGTTATCATAGGATCCTGAAATGCACAAGCGACTGAACTCTGCACAGCAATTTGACAAGAATAAGTAAATAAATATAAAACAATAACTGGAAAACTAAGTTAACAAAATTAATCGCTACACAACAATCACATCCAGCTCACCTGAAATCCTCCGCAGTAGAGTTCGTTGTCGTTGTAGTTGCGGGGGTTGTCAAAGCCGTACCGCCACATACTAGAGCGAGAAGGGGGTTCTACCAAACGCCCGTGCCCTTGAACGTCGGGAAGAACCATCAGACAAATGCAGAAGACCAGAGTGATGACAGTGGGAAGCATGTTGAGATGTCGTCTGCGGCAATGAAACTGTCGTCTGGGTCAAGATAAAACGTTACGTTCAGTGTGTCTGGAAACTCTGGTGGTGTTACTTTGATGTACTGGATCGTTCTCTTCGGAGTCCGGTGAGATATTGTAATCAGGACTGGAAATGGGGTCCATATATACTCCGAAGCGCCACGCCCAGATCGTATCTGATTACAGATGTGCATCACGAAAGACAATATCAGTGATTTCTTTTTTCCGGAATTATGACTCACGTGACGTCATAGGTTCAAACTCGAGAGCTCGTACGCACCTGACTTCCCTCGATACGGCAATTTACATAGGTAACACCCTCCGCTCTCCGTCCAATAAACCAGATATGTTTGTCCACTCACGGACCTGTCAAAGCTTAAGGATCATACTTCAAATCCTGGGAATCGACTCGAGCAGAGGTCGTTCCGTGATCGCGTGGTGTTGTGTTTCTTAGCCACATGTTATGCATGAAGATCGTATCTGGTCGACTGTTGTGTTCTAACGATATCGCAGCACTATGCATGGGAAATCACGTCTGCCTTTCGTTTTTTCTTCAACAATTACTGTGTCTTTCTTCACGTAAACAGAAATGATATTGGTTGTCATCTGTTCTGCCCTGAAACTAAATACTGATATCCATCTAATTTTCATAGACTCAAGTCAGTACACATACGCCATGGTATTGAATGAAAGAAGATTGCACGTAGACTTCGAAAGCAGTGGACGCGATAAAGCATAACTATTTTGAAGACAATTCGATAATTGTGTAAAAATCAAAGACAAGATTTGCCTGCACACAGTCATACCAAACAAACTGTGTGCTCTTTTATATCTACATCGGGTGCACTACTTGTTCCAACTCAGTAAACAGAAGAGCACTCGGTTTAACGCTGTTATGGGTATGACATTTTCATTAGAATGCGTATTTCATGTTTAACAACGCAACATATGAGTGATATCGGAGCAATGTGCCCTCCCTTGTTTATCGGTGATAAAACCCAAGCCTGTGAAATTGGAGAAGCGTTGATGATTACCTGTTGTCGCCAGGGTGGACGTTCACAATGTTGGGACGCTACCCTTCCCTCCCCCTTCCTATTCGCACGGCACACCTCCCATCTTTTCATTATCACCTTTCTGTGAAGACGGTCATCATGAACTAAGTACAAAGTTTAATCCAAGCTAAAAGTGCACGTAGTTATATCATACTATATATATATACTTATGTATGTTTCAATTATAGAATTTATTATGACTAATAATTATTTTAGGACAGTATTCTTTGACGATGCTGCCTGAAATATTAGGAGAGTATATCATTAAATCGTAATGAATGCGGAGCGTCCCCGACCCGACCCCCATACAAGCAACCGCACGCAGTTCTTCCTTTCTCACTTCTTTGGCCTTTTTGCCCCCTAGCTCTTCTTTCTACTGACTATCTAACAGACTATGTCTATCTCTCTTCAGAAGGAAGACAAAGTGATGAGAGAGCCAATAGGAGGCAAAAAGTCGAGAGAGATGGGAGAGAGTCAGACGGAGAGAATAAAGGAGAGAACCAGGAGGACTGAAAAAGGAAAGTAGGAACAAGAGTGAGTGAGTGAGTATGGTTTTACACCGCTTTTAGCAATATTCCAGCAATATCACGGCGGGGGACATAGAAATGGGCTTCGCATATTGTACCCATGTGGGGAATCGAACCTGGGTCTTCGGCGTGACGAGCGAACGCTTTAACCACTAGGCTACCCCACCGCCCCAGTAGGAACAACAGGGTGTGGGAGTCAAACGGAGACTAGGGAGAGTCAGATGAGTGTGAGGAGAGAAAGAAGGGAAAGAGTCAGAGGAGAGAGAAAAGGGGGAGAAAGACGAGAGAGAGCCAAGAGGAAGAAAAGAGGAGACGGAGACAGGGGAGAGAAAGAAGGAAGACGCGAGAGAGAAGAGGGAGAGAAAGACGGGAGAGAGCCAGGAGGAAGGAAAGTGGGCAGGGAGACAGAGGAGAGAAAAAGGAAGACAGGCAGAGGAGGGAATAGACTAAAAATTAGTCTCTGAAATGAACATATTTTACAGAAAAAAAAAGTTCATAATAAAAAATTGAATATAATGAAAAGTAACCCTGAGACTTTCATCATTTTCAGCCTGAAACTGGAAATCTAGACTTGCCACATTATCTAGACTTGCTTGGGCCTTCTTCGATATGTTTGTTTCGGGGTCTGTAATACACACTAAGGAGGGAAAGACGGGAGAGAGCGAGAAGAAAAAGGAGAGAAAGACAGGAGGGAGCCAGGGGAAAGAAAAGGGAGAGAAAGACAGGAGAGTGAGGAGAAATAAAGTGAGAGAAAGACAGGAGAGAGCGAGAAGAAAAGGGAGAGAAAGACAGGGAGCCAGGAGAAAGAAAAGGGAGAGAAAGAAAAGGGTGAGAAAGACAGGAGAGAGCCAGGAGGAGAAAGAAAAGGGAGAGAAAGACAGGAGCAGAAATAAAAGGGAGAGAAAACGAGAGAGAGCCAGGAAGGAACCAGGGGAAAGAGACAGAGGAGAGAAGGAAGGAAGACAGTCAGAAGGAGGGAGAGAGCAATGAGGAGTCAAAGAGGGAGGAGAGTCAGGAGAGGGCGAGTGGGGATGGGGTCGGGGGAGAGTATAATCTAACAACGACAAAGCATCAGGTACACGATCACCGTGACCCTCTGTGGTAAACTGAGAAGTATGCCCTGACGCCTGGTTACACTTAATGAGGTATCTGTCTCCACGACGTGTTGCAGTCCGACCACAAGATGAGTAACGTATGTCGCACAATGTTTGTCAACAGCGGAAATACAGAATACGGCCTTTGTTTACAATTACTCAGAGAAAGGTCTGGTTTCTATTCCTTCCTCCGCACGTTTCCACACCAAAATACAGGTGTGTTTCAGGTCTGGTTTAATCACACCACTTTTGTCATGAATCAACATCTTAGATTCCATATACAGGTAAACACTAAAACCTATTCACAATGCCAAGCGCACCCATCTGTCAAAGTTAAGAAATATCATTAAATCAACATATTTCACAGTGAGGGAAATAAAGGTTTGAATTACTTTTGGAATTAACATGTTACAATCCCCCCACTCATAGGAAATGACTTGTCACAGTTATTTCTTCAAAATATAGTTTACTTTTTATATACTGAAAACGTAACCACACTATGGTTTAGTTTAATTTGTGACAAGCGAAGAGTCGTCATTATCTTTGTTTCTTCAAACAATAGTTTACTTTTTATATACTGAAAACGTAACCACACTATGGTTTAGTTTAATTCGAGACAAGCGGAGAGTCGACATTTATCTGTTTCTTCTAAACATAGTTTACTTTATATATACTGAAAACGTAATCACACTATGGTTTAGTCGAATCAACAATACATCGAGTTGTCCGTAATTCGAGAAATGCGGAGAGTCGACATATCAGATCACTGTGCTAACTAAGTTGATATCGTAAAGTTACATTTACCTTCAATATATTTCGAACACAAGAAGACAGACAACTCGTTTTGCCACGACGTAGAGGTCAATATGCATGAAATGTGTCTGTTGCTTATTTATCTTTGTTAAGTATAGTAGACGACGGTTAAGGCGAACTCGTTCGTTATACGTATTTCGACAAATAGATAAGTAATAACCGGGACCTCCCAAAACAGCTCACTAAATCCGCCAGATCGTTATAAGCGTATTCTTTATAAACTGTAATATGTTATGTGTAAATCCGTGTTTAAATATGACTGATGAACTAATCATTGACATATGGTAATGTTCCATCACAATAAACACGTTCTTATCAGCAATAGTACGGACTTACAGGTTCCCGGACTAACGGGGTTTTCGTAATGTCAAGTGTCTGGACTAATGGAGTTTTGCTGAATATGTCAATAGATATATATGTGTATTCACAGGCAACGATGGTCATGTTGACTTGTTTGTAAATCGTGGTAATCAATGACTCTTAATACACAGGTAGGTCGTCTTAAAGACAAACCAGCCAACGTCATAGACGACGTCACAAATAAAGCCCTTTCAACATACCTTGTCTGTCTGTTACCCCAGTGTTATATTATCTAGGTCACTAAACCAATAATGCAAATTCATGTTTAATTAAAGAAGCACAGGCTTTAGATTCTGTCAGTTAATCGAATGTCCTAACAGCCCGAATACCCAGGTGAAATTAGTCTGACTCACAGTCCCTGAACCACATTTTCCCCTACTGCCTTGCCCTCCCTGCAATGCTTAGCAAGTCTAGATTTCCCCAAGTTCCCGCGAATCTCCCAACTCCTTTTTCAATTTAAATTTACTAGTCAATTCAATTTACTATCAAAATTATATATTTTCAGGGACTGAGCGTAAGTCTAAGGTGAAACCAGAAAAACATATTCTAAATAGGGCCAAAAGTTGTTATTACATGCATCACATACATAATCTTCCTTTCAAGACTGAATATTTGCTTCAGATACTTATTGCTACACTTTGGTAGAAAGTGCAGTTCGTTGCTGATTATTTTATTGCTGTAGGGTACATCAAGAATAAACTAGAAACATACAGATACCGCGAGCAAAGACAATGTCCCACTTTCATACACAGAACACTCAATAGTCTGTCTCGCAGTCCCTGAACCACATTTTCCCTTCCACACAGTTCTCCCTGCAATGCTTAAGCCCTAAATGAAGCAAGTCTAGATTTCCACAGGTTCAGGTTCCCTGAATCTACCAACTCACAGGGGCTCCTTTTCAATTTGAATGTGTTTATTTGTTACTATCAATATCATATATATTCAGGGACTAAGGACCGCCTCCGTGGTGTAGTGGTTAGAGCGTCCGCCCGGAGAGCGGAAGGTCGCGGGTTCAATCCCCGACCGCGTCATACCAAAAGACGTTAAAATATGGTACTTGTTGGTCCCTGCCTGGCGCTCGGCATTAAAGGGTACAACAAGGACTGGTCGGCTCGGAGTCAGTATACTGTGTCTGAGTGGGGTATTCATGCTTCACTGCGGCATGGTTTCTCAGTGGGCTAGCACTATAAAACCAGCTTCAGTCTGGGCTAGTACAAGCAGCCGCACACACACATACACACGCATGCAGGTCGTCATATGAGCGAAATATTCTCCAGCACGACGTAAAACCCAATTTCACCTCACCTCACCTCAGGGACTAAGCGTTAGTCTACGCACACCATAACGACTGTAAATTAACCACGATCACACTCCAAATTACGAGATATCACGTCTCCAAGGTACACACACCATAAATATTTGCCATATCAGTTCAAAAGGGGCATGTGATCACATTTCACAGTCACATTCCGAGAGCGTTGTGGGATACCGGTGTTTACACCTCCACGGAAACCAGACTGTGCTAAAAAATGAAAGTATTTTGACGAACTGTCTGTCGAACACAGGGACTACCTGTAGACGTGAGACAGGTCTTCTTCTTTGTCCAACTCTATTGAGATAATGTGATGACGCCGGAAGTACAATGACAGTTAGGTCACATGGGAGAGCATGCGTACAATCTGATACGGTGGGATCGTTTTCAAGTTAAGAGTTGAGTGGGTGCTTCTCGGTGATAGAGCAGGCAATTATAACACGTCGACAGGAAAGTAGGATGCTTACTGTGATGATAATAACCCAAAGATGAGTAATTATACAATATCTATCAAGATGATTACGATACAGGATAAGTCAGGAGGTGACGAGTGCATGTCATACGATCTGGAAGAGTGAGTGAGTATGGCTTTACGTTGCTTTTAGCACTAATATAGCAACATCACGGCGGGGGACACCAGAAATGGGCTTTACACTTTGAACCAATGTGGGGAATCGACCCCGGGCCTTCGGCATGACGAGCGGACGCTGTAACCACTAGGCTACCCCTCCGCCCCTTGAAGAATCACATGAGATAAAAGCAATGACATTTAAACTTTCGCAGATGTTTGTGGAACCAAATCTATCTGATACAAAATTTCGTGAACAATTGTTGTTTTCGTTGTGATGAACCATAATACAGTAAACTACGGATATGTCGAACACAAAAGGACACTAATCGCAGTTCGTTTTAACCGTAGTTCGTTATACGCATTTCAATAAAATATACAGCAAGAGACCGGGGCCAAACATTGTTAGTTACATCCGTCAGTTTCATATTAAGATAAGCGTATCCGTTCTAAATATGGTTTACTGTTGGTCAAAACGCTCCCAGAGAAAAGTAGACCCTAAAATCTAATTGACCCATGCACACGCGTTTCTAATGTCTATACACATGTGTATGAGTAAATTATATTTTAGGGGCTTATTTTATCTTGAAAGACGTCTTTCATTTCAAATTTATATATGGTCAGACTCGCTGACTTGGTTGACGCAAGTCATCGTATCCAAATTGCGTAGATCGATGCTCATGCTGTTGATCACTGGATTGTCTGGTCCAGGCTCGATCATTTACAGACCGCCGCCATATAGCTGGAATATTGCTGAGTGCGGCGTTAAACAACAGACCAACCTACCAATTAAAAATCAAATTTATATAACTTGGTAATACTGTATGTATGAACGAATTGCAAAAGTAGAAAGATCGAAAATGCGTTCGAAAGAGTGAAAAGAACTTCTTTTTAATTTTTCTATAACCCATCAATATTCACTGTACATAAATGCTAACTCTAGAAATGACAAAGTCTATCTTAATACAGAACATTCCTTCGATGGTACTCTCTCTTGGATGCCATAACGCTCAGAAACGACAAGGTGTATTGAGCAGCCAACATATAATAATAGCATGGACTTTCTCATTTCCATTCGGAACCCTTTATGTTCGTTTTGGAGATAAATCAGATGTGCCCTTTAAATACTTCCCTGCATTAAATCTACGGGGCAGTGAGGGGTGTTTAAACCCATGTCCCAAGAATCGGCCTCATGTTGAGGAACATTCCAGCAATATCACGGCGGGGACACCAGACATGCCACATCACACATTGTACCTATGTGGGGAATGGAACCCGGGTCTCCGGCGTGACGACCTAACGCTTTAACCACTAGGCTACCCTAGTGTTAAAGCGTGAGTTGCGTGAGTTGCTGGAGACTAATTCTACAAACGAATGTGGGCGTTGATCACGTGCCTGAAGATCATATCAGTGGTGACACCAGATGTTCATGAGAGGGTTCTCTTCTTCTTCATCCTTTCCTTTCAGCCTGGCGTTCGGCATTAATGGGTACAACAAGGACTGGTCGGCTCGGAGTCAGTATAATGTGTCTGAGTGGGGTATTCATGCTTCACTGCGGCATGGTATCTCAGTGGGCTAGCACTATAAAACCAGCTACAGTCTGGGCTAGTACAAGCAGCCGCACATACACATACACACGCATGCACGTCGTCATATGAGCGAAATATTCTCAAGCACGACGTTAAACCCAATTTCACCTCACCTCACCTTTCCTGTCCTGTTACCTATACCCACGAAGTCTACTGTTCGAGTGTTGATCAATTGACCTTTGGTCGTGTTGTGGGTATAGCACATAACCAGAACTGTCTGTCAGATGACGTGAACTACATAATAACCAAACAAATATATTATAATATGAAACATTGTTACAAAAGCATTTGTGCATTTGAAACACACAGATGTGACAAATTAATATTGGAAACAGCTGCTTCCTGCCTTCTTGTGTTCTGCACCAAATACACCAGGGAGTATTGGCTTATTTGGTCTGTCTCACAGTCCCTGAACAGCGGCACTTCCGTCCAAACTCTTTCTGCAAAGCTAAAATGAAGACCCGTGAAGATCCGAGTTAGAATTGATCTTCAGTAACCCATGCTTGTCGTAAGAGGCGACTAACGGGATCGAGTGGTCAGGCTCGCTGACTTGGTTGACACATGTCATCGTATCCCATTTAAGTAGATCTATGGTCATGCTATCATTCACTTGATTGTCTGGTCCAGACATACATCAACCAAGTCAGCGAACCTGACCACCCGGTCCCGTTAGTCGCCTTTTACGACAACCATGGGTTGCTGAAGACAATCTTTTCTAACAGTTAAATTTCCTGAGAGTTTAAACTTAAACTGGTTTCGGAACGTGGGTTAGAGAAACCCATTGTTATCTCTTTTCTGTATAATGAACTCTACCTCGGATATATGTAAGTACTGACTTATATGATAAAGACTCCCTCAAACTTCCGAAGAGAAAACGAAGGTGCGACTCATGGAAGGTGCTTGTTTGGTCAAAGGGAGACAAGTCAGTGGTATCAGCTGTGTAAGCGACAATGGTTGAAGGGTGGTAACAACACATGACGTGGACCTATTTTGCTTGTTCGGGTTACGGTCTAAGGGAGATAACTCAATGCACTTATGTTATGTATTTTAGTATGTGTTCAGAGTGGAAAGGGTATGGTTTCACAGGCTGCGCACGTACGATGATGTTATTTTTGTTCAGTCGGTGTACTTCATTTCTTACATACTACTTCTGTATAACTCACTGGACCTGAGGAGCCGTCCCGTTGATGGTCAAAGGGGTGTAACTGTAAATACTGTAAACCATTTGCTTAATACGCTCATTTCCCTAGGGGACACAACTCTTGTACAACGAGAGACGAAATTAGAGTTCCTTCCCTTTGACCATACACTGCATGCGGAAAGCTCTTGTGGTAATGCAATTATCTCCCTTTGACTACAAATCAACAAGAGTGACTTCTTCGTTACACCCCATTGCTACCAGTTGTAGAGAAGCCTTGTGTTGTGCAATACCCCTGTTTGTCTGAAAGTTTCTTATATGACCACTGAAACTTTCGTGAAAACGGGTGAAAATGAACTACATTCGTGACCAACTCGTGTTATTCCGGGACAAGCCGAATAGCGACTCGTGCCCTTCTGTAACGACTTCTTATTAGCGCATGAACATCAGGCCAACGACTTTAAACAGGAACGATAACTCTATTCCTGATTCATTCCAATGGTACTTAACATAACCGAAGCACTCGTATATTGTATTGCTGTTTATGTTTTTGCTTATTTATATTAAAGAATTAAACATATTTGAAACAACTAAAAGAAGAAGAAAAACATATTTGTTAAAGACATATTCTAACGTAATTATAACCAGATGCTCGCCTTATATTTCCAATTATATTCCTAAATAGGGGTTAATAATCACAAATGGGATTTGATTTATTGATTATGTAAATAAAATTTATTAAAAAAAACACCCAGCTACATTAAATCGCAAAGAAGAAACTAAAAAATGACTTTAAAATATTTCTCAAACTGAACATTCGTGTGACCTTGTCATACCCCATTTGGAATTTTAAATGAATTCGCTGAAAATTATAAGAATGACCAACAATAAGTCAGGCTAAAATATTCCCAGAGATGTGAAATATATGCCCAATGTTAACGATTAAAGTTGATTAGTCACATACAGATATAATATTATTGTTTTGAAACTCGTGGCGATTTATAATTACATTTCCTAAAACTGTTGGAAGCGCACGTACAATCTCCACAACAAGCCCACAAGATCGCCAGAAATACACTCATGAGAGCCGTTATGTCAACAAACGCACGTGCGTGTATTTGAATCTCTCACCGTCAATGGGTGACGAATGAATGAACTGCACACCCCGCCATTATCAAAAAGCTGTATCCGCCCCTGATGACTATTTATATTTGACCTTTTAACACAAAGGTAGTGACATTTATATATATTTGTGTGTGCCTTTGGAACGCAAGTATTGTTAAATGCGGAAAGGTTCAGCACTTACGTACTAATTTCCCGATGTTTCAGGGTGGATTTACGTTGTTTGGTTTATCAAACTGGTTCTTGATTGCAAACTACGTGAACACTCCCCTTGGCATTCTGAAGATGATTACGCTTCGGTAGTATAAGAGTGAGTATGGTTTCTCGTCGCTTTAAGAAATATTCGAGCAATATCATATGGGAAACATCAGAAATGGAGCCGTCCCGTTGATAGTCAAAGGGATGTAAGTATAAATACTTTATACCAGCAGAGCTACAGATAACTTTTGGGGTCATTGAGTTTTGGGTCATACTCACCTGTGAGTAACCTAATTAATTGTACCCACCTCACTCAAACTCATTTGGGTATTTTGCCATTTTCCATTAATTGTAAAAATATAATAAAGTTTAAATGTTGCTTTACGTGTTTGTTATATATATTTGATCTGTAATATGAGAAACAATAAGAATGACTGCAAGTTGCCAAGTTCAGGTGCTGAAATAGAACGTTTATGCGTTTAAACGCACGTAAAATCAAGTTTATTGAGTATTTACAAAACTTCAAGCGTACCTGTACGCAATACACTTAATAGGAATTGGGTTTTCACATAAATATTTGCGTAATTTACGCAGATACGCAGCTTGTCTGTACCATTTGGTTAACACGCGTATTTCCCTCTGGGGCACGGGACACAACTCGTGTTGTACAACAATTGACGAAATTAGAGTTCCTTCCCTTTGACCATAAACGGAATGTAGTTGACGCGTGCGGTAACACGATTATCTCCCTTTGACCACAGACCAACAAGAGTGACTTCTTCGTTACGCCCATTGCTGCCAGTTTTAGAGAAGCGGCTATGACTATTGATATTTGACCTTTGAACACAAAGGCAGTCACATTTATATCTTTGTGTGTGTGTTTAGACCGCAAGTATTGTTAAATGTGGAAAGGTTTACCTCTTACGAACTGTTTTCCAGTTTTTTAGAGTAGAGTTTCGTCGTTTGGTTCGAGATTGCAAACTACGGAAAAACTTTCCCTTTGCATTCTGAAGATGGGTAACCTTGAGTAGTATAAGAGTGAGTGTGGCTTCACGTCGCTTTTAGAAATATTCGAACAATATTACAGCGGGGGACACCATAAATGGAGCCCTCTTGTTGATCATCAAAGGAATTAAGTATACCATTTCGTCAACCCGCTTATTTCCCTTGGAAAGTAATGGGGACACAACTCTTATTGTACAACGATTGACGAAATTAGAGTTCCCTCCCTTTGACCAGCTGTTGACGCTTGTAGTTTCGCGATTATCTCCCTTTGACCATAGACCAAGGATGAGCGTGGCCGTCAAAGGTTGGCGCTGTGAAGAGTGAGTGAGTGGGTGTTGTGGTTTTTACACAATATCACTGCAGGAGACAGCAGAAATGGGCTTCACACATTGCACTTACGTGCACTCCTAGTTTAGATGTTGGCTTCCTTTCAAATGTAATTATTCAAAGCACACGTTGCTTTAAAACAAAACATTTTAAAATTATATTATTTATCTCGCATGTTATTTGTTCATATATCTGAGAATATTTAATTCGCTCACAGTTTTCTGAAATATTTTTTATAAAATGTCTTTACCGAATAGCATAACTGGAAGGTGCAGATGAAACAGAGCGAATAGCTATCGCAAAGGATGCAATAAGAAATATACCTAGCTAGTATATTGTTTAGTTGGGTGTTATTTGCTCGTGTACAACATGATAATCTCCCTATGACCAAAAAGAAAGGATCAATGTCCTGAGACCGATGTCCATAAACAGCTCCGAGAATGGATTGAGCTCAATTTGATGAACAATCACAACGTGGTCCTTTGCCATGTTCAGGCAAATTTACTTTTTCAGTTCTCGATTACGAAAACAAATTAAATTTGTATTGAGATTAATACATCTGAACTTGATATCAGTGCCATATTGGATTTATTATGTCAAACTGTTAGCTTGAAAATTAAGAAGGTTCGTTGATAAAATCGGTTGAGTAATTTCATGGCCAGAATTGCCAACTTAATCATGGGTTTTTCTAAATGGCAAAGTTTTTTGCGCGGGGTGTTTAACCTTGCCGCGCTTGTAACTCTGCTTCCGCCCGAACAAATGGGTCACGTGATATGACGTCATCACAATCAGACCCAGCTGGGATCGCGAAGGCGTGGTTACGTTGCTGCGAGCTTTGGACCTAAAGCGACGATTTGCCCAAATATTGAAGAAACTTCATCATTGGATACACATCATCACTTCAGAGTGATAAGGTTTGTTACAGATACGTTTTATTTATTAGAAGTTAATAGAACAGAATATGTTTTTAGTCTTCGATACGGTAGGGCAACCAAGTGGTTTATTCCCTACATGGATACCATGTGTGAAGTCCATATCTTGTGTCCTTCGCCGTTATATTGCTGAAATATTGCTGAAAGCGGCGAAAAGGCATACCCTCACTCATTCTGGGGATTCTTTTCATAACACAACGTATTATTTAAAGTATATGTGTACGTCATCTGTCAGTTTGGCATGCGGATATTATGTCTGTGTCATCTCATGGAAAAAAACCATCCATCTACAAAACAAACTTGTCTTGCCAATTATTTAATTATTAAAGATGATCATATATTATCGTAGTTTCTACATGCTAAATTCATAATTGTTCATATTTCTTTAGATGGGTCGGTTGCTACATAAGTTAGCCATGAGGGCCGGGACAAAGGTTCTGTCTCCAATCCCGGAGTTGCCCGAAGGGTCCCGATCACCTACGCCAGTCAATGGTAGGTTGCCGAACCAGAGTCAGTGGGAAGTTTTGCAAAAAGGTCACCGAATTATTGCAATCGGGTCTCTTCGTTAAACTTTATCATCTGGGTATAAGAGGTAAAATGTGGTCTCTGCTACGTCACTGCTACACTTCCATGTATGCTTGCGTCCAGTATAAGGGTGAACAGTCTGATACCTTTGCTGTTAAACAAGGCATCGGTCAGGGTAGAGTTATCTCAGCTTGGTTATTTCTCGTGTACATAAATGACCTCATAACTGAGCTCCGGCAGGTAGACACTGGAATATGTATATATAACGTTAGATTGCCATGTGTACTACTTCCTGATGATACTACACTTATTAGTTACAGCCCTAAAAGTCTACAACTAGCTTTAGACACAGTTGTTAATTACGCATCCAAATGGCGATTAACCTATAATGCATCAAAAAGTAACATTGTGGTGTTTCAAAAAAAGAAGCAACTAATGCGTATGCATGCTTATCATCTTGGAGATCATGACATACCCCTGTCTGATAGTGTAAAGTACGCGGGTGTTCTTCTCCAAAGTAATCTTTCTTTTAAACTATATATTGAGGAGAGCTGTACTAAAGCAAGGCGCACTGTTAATTCCCTCCTCTCTGTTGGTCTAAACAGTAGGGATTTGCATCAGTATTCAAGTATTAAGATATGGAAAAGAATTATATTAACAACGAGTTTTTATGGCTGTGAATTACTACCCATTCTCCATGGTAAAGACCTTGAACTAACTGAAAGCACTCAGCGCTACTTTGCCAGGATTGTACAAGGTTTTGATAAACGCTCTCCTACTGACGCCACCATTGCTGATCTAGGACTCTGGAGCATGGTCGGCTATATAGATAAATGCAGACTACAGCTGCTTGGGCGTCTCTGTAACTTATCATGTGTCCCAATCTGTAAAACAATCTTTTGTGCATCTACCTCACTCTATTATTCTCATACCAAGAACTTAGACAGTTTATGTGGAGTACTGCTTTCAACAGCTAAGAAATATAACTTACTTCATTATGTATTTGACTACATCTGCACAGGAGAATTCCCGGCGAAACATAAGTGGAGAAAGATTGTAGTAAATGAAATAAGTAACCACGAGGAAGAAGTTTGGAAATATAAACTATCATGCAGAGCTGACTTGTCTAGATATTCTAAAATCCATACAGCACTTTCACCTCATGTGTTATACAGCATGGCATTGTTAAATCCAGAACTGAGAGAAGAATTGCAATATGTAATAAGGATTGGATCTGGAAGCAAACTATCAAAAGAATGTAAAAAATGTAATACCTTCGCTAACGATTTCTATCACCATGTTATCCTAAACTGTGGATCTCTACTTTCAGAGAGAGATGTATTTTTCTCAACTCTAATCGATAATCTTGATATTGACGTGTATATCAAAATAGAGATGATGGAAGAGCATGACATGCTGGCATTCTTTTCTTTCTTGGGCCAATAACAATGATATTGATGAAATAACAAGGCATTTCACTATTATAGAATTCTCAAAGTATTTGTATAAACGGACCTATCTGGAGGAAATAAAAGATATCCTCAATTACCTGTGGTAATAATGTGCCAATACCTGACTGTAAATAACCTGTATTCTATGTATGGTAGGTATATATTATACCAGTGTGTGTGTGTGTGTGTATGTTTGACAGTTATTCTGTTAATTATATAATTATATAACCATGATGTTTTGAGGATCTTCAGACCTATCTGGAGGAAATAAAGACATTCATTCATTCAAACATTCAGGGTTATTTCTACCATTGTTTTGTTTGTTTGTTGTTTAACGCCGACCTCAGCATTATTCCAACTATATGACGGCGGTCTGGTCACAATTTAGTCTGGACCAGACAATCCAGTGATCAACAGCATGAGCATCGATCTATGCAGTTCGGATACGATGACACGATCAAACCAGTGTGTCAACGTTCTCGACATTCTTATGAATATGGGAAGGATGTTGTTGCCATATTTAAGAATATTCTTTTCTTCGATCAATAAATAACCAGTAACAGTGAACCTTTGTTTTCACGTTTCCGACATGTCTGATGGAAACATCCACCTCTTCTCTTACAGCTTCTTGAAGCATCTTCAGAGTATCGAGGCTGAATACAGACAGGACATGGAGAAGGTGAGGCGAGAGCTCCGATTGATGCAGAGAACAAATGCCCGGATTGAGAAGGACCTCAAATTCTATCAAAAAGAGTACGGCAACTACAAGCGAATCTGGCACATTAACCAGCCCAAGCTTCTCGACCTAAAGATGAATCTGGTCAAAAACCAACCGCTGAAGAAGGTCGTTGACAGGCTGCATTCCCTCCAAAATGAAAACAAAGTTTTGAGGAAATCCTATTTCAAGACTGTTCTGGAAAACAATTCTCTGAGGAAACTCTGGATGAACATGGAGGGTGAGGATATTGAGAACGAAGAACTCCCAAATGTTGAGGACATGAGAGAGGCAATAGTTCCTAGACCTCCCACAGCTCTTGATAATGGCCGGGAGGGATCAGCCAGACGGCGTCCATACACAGGCAAGTCCAGGAAGGACCAGCTTCATCTGCCGCCTATCACGGAGAATAACAAAACGGTGGCGTCTCACAAGCAGACGTCATATACATCATCTGAGAAGAAACAAAGCAAATCTCCCGTTCATCTGCCACAGCTGGTCCCCACTCCTCCAACAGGTCCACGTAGAAATCCTCCAAGCAGACGCCAGAGCAGAATTCCAGTGGCCTTACCACCAATCCGTGGAGCGACTTCTGTAGATGGTGTTCGGTTTCGCCGGAAGGGTGTGTAGGAGATTGACCGCAAGTCACAAGATATGGAGTGGGCAGGAGCGCGTCGTGGTTAAACATAGAATGATTCTCTGCAGATATGGGACATTTGTGTTCTTAACATTAACTTCTTGGAAGTGGTGTTTCAGCAGACATAATGGCAGGTGTATAGGAGAGTGGCTGCAAGATCTGGAAGGGGCAGGAGTGTCTCGTGATTAAGGGTGGATCGAGCAGAAAACATGGCTGGATGATTTTATAATGTATAGTTTCTGTGTGCATCTGTGACATGTGGTCTTGAAGGACACATCAGCCTTTAAGTCCACCGTCAGGCGTGAATGAAACTTACAAACCTCATGTGCATATCACTCTGTCATAAATTCTAATCATTTCCTTTCATTCACTCTGAGGGCGGCCAGGGTAGCTTAGTGGTTAAGGCGTTAGCTCGCTACGACGGAGACCCGGGTTTGATTCCTCACACTGGTACATTGTGTCCCTGTCATGATATTGCTGGAATATTGCTAAAAGCGGTGTAAAACGTATCTCACTCCCTCACTCAGTATATCCAACTAGCCATCCATCCTTCCAGGGCGGCCAGGGTAGCTTAGTGGTTAAGGCGTTAGCTCGCTACGACGGAGACCTGGGTTTGATTCCTCACACTGGTACATTGTGTCCCTGTCATGATATTGCTGGAATATTGCTAAAAGCGGTGTAAAACGTATCTCACTCCCTCACTCAGTATATCCAACTAGCTATCCATCCTTCCATCCACTCATCCTTGCACCCCTCGGCCACGTCTCTATATACAACGAAGCTTTAAGTCTGAAATGTATTCACATTTAATCAATTCTATCTTCGATGGTTTCATCACGACCATATCTGTCCAGAAATCGTACACATTATCCAAGTCGGCTTGGTCCATTCACTGTTTAAATGCTCAACCAATCCATAGTGTGACGTGTACATCCATTGAAACAGAGGACATAAATAAATCTCTGAAGTATTTCTGTTTTGAAGTGCTCGGAGTCCCACACGGCAAGGAAAATGATCTAAACTCTAAAGATCGTGAAGGACATATCTGTATGCATATATATATATTTAGAATTCTCCCCGGTGTATTTTGGTGCTGACTTGTTTATTTATACATTCATTCTACTTTTGCCTGTTTTGCGTAGCACTATTTTGCAAGGTGCTTCCATATTTTTAAGATATTCAATGGAATCATGCTTGCCCGAATCCTACTTATCCAGAATACCAGAAAATGATTTTGAAAAATAGATAAAAGAATTTGCGTTAAAAATTCAAGATCTCATTTATATTCACTTCTCCAGATGGTTCCTTCCAAAGACCGGATATGTAGGGTTCCACTATGTGGACATGTTATATTCATGTGTCCTTTATGCAATGGGACTTTATGGAAACCTTATACATTTACCTTTACAAATATTATTACATCGTTGTTACTGATGGTTGTTTTTTATACTATTGTCAAACTTATTACACTGTCATATATTCATGTAAACAAGTACAGGTGCGAACTGAATGAAATAAATAGTTGTTCACAAAATCTACTGTTTTCATTTCATGTTCAAGTGCTGTGATCTCTTGATATTTCCAGAGAGTGTGAAAGTCTTTAATGAAAGTGTCACATACTAAAGTAAACACAATCCCGAAATTAAAAGTAAACATAATGTTGCCTAAACCTTCTTCGCTTTCAAAGATTCATACATGCTATCACTCACAAGTTCATTGTCACAATCACCAAACACGCTCACTGTCGTTTCCCTACTCACCTAAGCCCGCACATCACACCCCAACATTCACATGCACTCACAACATCGCAACATTACAAATATATTTAAAAAGAAACACAAACAATTTAATAGTGAGTATTGTTAGTTTTGATACTAATAGTCTTCATTGATTAATGAAGAGGGGATACGGGCAGAAGTCTTACCTTGATTGACCCCAAGCTTACTTCCCAGATACATTCAATGGTCTCTCATACTGCACACCTCCAACACAGACAATCGCTCAATGCTTACATCACTGTCCTTCTGGCACGTCCTTGCTCAAATCCTATCACACCTCAAACATTGTACTAATTGTAATCTTGACAATACTTCCCCCCTCAGATAACTGTTCACGAAACAGTTATAATACTCAAAAGATCACACGAACTATTTACATGATATATTTGCCTGATGTAAGTCATATCTCGGAGGATACACCAATAAATACAAGCCACAAGATATAACTCTCTTAAGGTGGGCATTGTTTGGGCAAGTCAGCACCAACATTCTCAGTACCTTTCACCACATGTAGCGAGTGAGTGAGTGAGTTTAGTTTTACGCCGCTTTTAGCAATATTCTAGCATTATCACGGCCGGGGACAACAGAAATGGGCTTCACACATTGTGCCCATGTGGGGAATCGAACCCGGGTCTTCAGCGTGACGAGCGAACGCCTTAACCACTAGACTACCCCACCGCCCTTCACCACATGTATGGAATAACACAAGCCCTGGTCGGTTCTGAGTAAGTATACTGTGCAGTGCTCCAGATAATTTTTCAACATCAGGAGTACGTACTCCTTATTTTATCAATACAGGAGTACTGGAAAACCTTAAGAGTACATTTAGAGTACTGAATGGAATTTAATGGAGTACCAGTAATCTTGTGTTTCGTTTCATATATGCACCACAACATTGCTACTCAGTACTCTTGTGTAAACAGGTAGAAAAACAATAAAACAAAACTTTTTCAGATAAATACGTCTGTAAATGATTCTAAGATCGTAACACCATTGCTGTTTTGCGTATCTGCTACGTTTTCTAAATTATTTCCTACAGTATCGTGCATATATTTTATTCGTACATACGTCGATACGGCCCTTATTTCAGTGAGCTATCCCTATAAACCTGCATCAGCCTGCACAGGCACACACGCACATGCGCATCGCTACATATAAGTTTAATAATCTCAGGCAACGCGACGTTACACCCCAGTTCACATCAATTCAGCTTCGATCAAATGTTTTAGGTATTGTTCTATCAGATTTATAACCAGAAAGTCGTGTCATTGTATATTATCACATCAATAGTTATATTATCACATCGATAATGCCTTTTTACCTATGGGGGCGGTGGGGTAGCCCAGAGGTTAAGGCGTTCGCTCGTCACGCCGAAGGCCCGGGTTCGATTCTCCACATGGGCACAATGTGTGAAGCCCATTTCTGGTGTCCCCGGTCGTGATATTGCTGGAATATTGCTAAAAGTGGCGTAAACCCCAACTCACTTACTCTTAGTTCTGATGAGATGTTAGTACCTGATGTATCGTTTGTGAGTGAGTTTTACGGTTCTTTTAGCAGTATCAAGACACGGGAGACATGGGTTGCTACACAAATCTTATTTAGCCATGTTTGCAATCGAAGCCTGGTAATTGACAAGTGAACAGTTGAATCAGTAAGCTACCCATACCATCGCCCCTTTACGTGGTACGTTCTCAGACGGCAATGATTATCGCGATTACTCACGCTGTATCGAAGAGCGTTGCATCACACAGACATTGTGAATACAATGGTTCGTTTTCAAGATAAGGTTGTCTTTTGTGTGGTGGTGAGACGTTTGACAGTTTAAATTATTCATATGATCTGCGAGAAAACGAAGATTTCTTTAGCACAGGCGGATTCAGAGGTGAGTGTGTGTGTGTGTGTTTGAAATTTTATTAAATGACCACTGAAACGCTCGTGATAATGAAGTGTGCACCCTCCTTTCTTAATAGTGTGCAGCCCCACTTTCTCAAAAAGCTGTATCCGCCCCTGTTAAGTGTCCGAAAACCCTTAATACTAGGACATTTTTGTTGTTGATGCATGGCATTAAACGGTTGACAAATATTTCAGATTAACATGTTTTATCTAAATCGAGAAATGAATGTTATGCGAGCGGTGATGTGAAGGCAAACTCGTCTTGGCCATGATACGAAATGCATTATATTGTATCTGCTCCAACGTGATAGGTTTCATAATTTCATCACTAGTGGTTTACCGAATACCGAATAGAAGTAAATTTAGAGTTACCTCCCTTATAACACGAAAGAGTTTAATGCTTTTGTCAGTAAATTAGTCTTTCGAAAGTTCGGACGCCAGTGCTATCATAGAAGCGCAACAGTTACAGGAATCACAGAAGCGGCAGGTAGACAGGTTTGTGTTTGCAACTCTGCAAGGTATTTCTTTTCAAAGCCGAATGTTTAGTTGGATGCCACAAGCCGAGTGACATTATCTTCATTTCAAGATTTACAGACTTGCAGACTGCTTTAGCGCGCACAGTGCAATTGAAAAAGGAAATTCAGTCTGACCAAGATTCTAGCATGTGAGACACTCATTTGGAATATCGGCTTTTGCATCTGTATGGATTACTGAAACAGTAAACTTCCATCTTTGGTCAAAGTCATGTTGACCAAACCATTAGAAGCGTCCGTAAACTGCACACAATCCATCAAACTGAACGTCGAATCTCGCAAAAACACTTTGAGTATGAATTACATTTGTCATGCTACCGTTTATTAATTCGAACCTCATTATCATTTCTGAATTCAATCATATATTTGTGTGTATGTGAGTGTCTACCCCAAATTCAACATGTCTGGAACAGTGGTCTGGTGAATAGCAATTAGCACCTTTAGAATACAGCACCATAACTTCTCGTGAGGACGATCTCTGCCGTAGGTCACATGTCATTAAGACAAGCAACCAGTTTGTGAGAACCCATTTTTCACTATGGGTACCCAGATGATATCTCAGAATTCTTGACTGAATAACAGCTTCGTCTTAGAATTAATTGGGAAATGTAGAACTTTATCCCTGTATATTTCAGACATTTTACAAACTGGCTGCAAAATATGTTCATCTAGATTATTATGAGAAGATTTCCAAACATGTTGAAGTTTGATCACTCCCAGTGACTAAAAATGTTAGGATTGAAAGAACATTGAAGTCAATGTTTTGGCTCAATTAATAGCATAATTCATCAGTTATGCACTTTGAAGGAATGAAAACAAAATATAAATATATCTTAAATGACAACTGACAAACTTTGTATGAGTAATATTAGGCAGTTACCTTGTTCAAGGAATGTTGCTGTCAATGATAATTTTATATCCAGCTGATCAACAAATATGTTCCATGTCAAATGTCATTTAACAATCTAATATTGTAAACCATTTTGAGCGGTTACAGGATATTATAACTCGTGATAGCATTTCAACATTTAACTGATCGTGACACCTTGATCTGTCCTCGACTGTATGGGTTTTGTTTTACACAACAAACAACACATTGCTGGGAAGCTATCCCACTCAAGGTCCTTAACAGTTTTACAGAACTGTCTCACAATCCTTATCTTGATGTTGCCAGGGTGAGCTCTTAACATGCTCATAAAATATGTCTCGTTTGGAAATGTTTTAGAAAACATGGTAGTTTCTCATGAACCACAAATCTTCAACCAGTCAGCTGGGTAAGAATGGGATAATTTGTAGACACATCGCTTCAGAGGCGTCAACCCCGGAACTAGGTCTGACAAGATAACAGTTTTTAATTTCATTCTATTTTGGTGATTTCATACTTTATTGGTGATTACTAACCGTGTAACTTTTGTATGACTATAGAATTTGGAATTAGGAAATTATTACACTGGGCATCAAATGAAGGAAATATGGTAGATTCACTGTTATTTGAACATTGGTAAACAAGATAAAACTTGATGATGTTTAAGGCAAAGAGCACACAAACTACATTACAACACTCATTTCATTTTTCCAAAGCCTGTTTCTGATGGATATACATGTATATCAATTTCTATTGTGTTTATGAGGCCCAAAAAGCACATTTTCATCTCAATCAACATGTATCAGAACTTAACTTCCATTAACTTATTGTCCAATTTCATCCAATCCTGGGATTTAGCTGAGAAAATGCACAAACACACCCCACTAGCTCTCTTATTGTTTTTTGTGAGTTCATTTTCTGAGCTGTTTTTGTTTTCGTTTAATTTCAGATGTTATCCTGTGCTAAAATATTCAGCCCTGGTGAAGTGATGGATTGTTTGCCTAATCTTTAAAAGTAAAACAATCAAACAGAATGACTGGGATGAAGAACTGTAGACTGTGATGAACACTGCCAAACAATAATGCATATATATGTAAAAGTACAGCCTATATAGGATGCTGATAATAATGTGGCTGCATCAAGCATATATAAATTGCAGTTATTCTGGAGCAGTCAGTTTTGTGTATTTGTGTCCAGAAAAATGTTTATACTGGTGAGGTATAAAAGGTTATTTGCTTAAAAATGTGTCATTGACATTGTGGCTTGGTGTCCTGATTACCGTGCTATGGAAAAAGACACCGATCTGAATGTATTTGGAGCCGATTACTACATTACTGATCAGTCACAGGATAGATATGCCATGCCCACAAGCAGCAAGCCCTCTTCAAATAAGTGCACAAAGATGAGCATGAAAGAACCAATAAATTCCACAAAACATTCAAAAGTATTAATCCAGCAATCTACAGGTTATCCACTCTCAGTGACCATGCCTTCAGTCAAAGACAAACCTCAAAGTCCAAAAATGTCCACTGTTACCATCAAGCAACCTGTGGGAAACCTTTTGATTTTGAACACCAGTGGGCAAATGACAGCTTTTGGGAAAAGTGTTTTGTTAGGAAGTTCTGCACAAGGAACTACTCTACAAATGACTTCTCACCTTCCACAGTCTTCATTCTCTGGAAGTCTCTTAAAATCAAAATCACAGCAACCAACAATTTCAGAGGTTCCTGGACCAACAGTTCCTATAACTGCCCAGACTAGTGTCCAACCAACAATAACCAGAACAGTTCCTGGCATGTCATGTGATAAAGTCCAGATTGAAGCTTCAAAAAGACAGGCAGACGTCCACAATATGTACTGTGATGATCAGTACCCCTTCACTTCAAGTTACTATGGGAAAGTACCTTACACCTTAGATATAGCTTCACAATTAGCATCAGCTGTGTCTAAGGATGAAATTACCAACATCTTTCAAAGCTATTTGAAGTCAAGAAGACTTACAGACTCATCCTCTGATCATCATACAACAGACTCTAGATTTAACTTCAGTGCTGATGATCAAAAGAAAACCGATATGGCTCCTCAAGGAACCAGTGGAAGTAATTCATGGAGGACACCTTCTCAAGGATTGTCTGAAGAACAAGCTGGAATCACTGAGAAGATGCCCAATGTGTCTCAAGAGACCTGCAGTGAAATTTCTTTGACCTGCAGTGAAAGTGCTTTGAATATGGACTCTGAAGAAGAGGATAGCCCTGGAATCAGAGTGACATTTTCAGAAGATTTGGTCAGAAAATTTACTGATACTGATAGCCAACCAGCCATTGGAATTCCTGTTACTGATACCATCGATGCTGTTGATGGGGGTATCATCTTAGGTCAGGATACTGAGGACATGCAAACCAGACCGCAAAGTCCAACTTTTGAGAAGACTCCAAAAGAAGTGAAGGAAAAGCCTGCAAAGAAGGAGATCGAGACATCATCAAGTTTCAGAATCGGTGCCATGGAGTTTAATACTGAGACTCTGTATAGCCTCATCATTGAGGAGAAGTCTGAGACAGAGTATTTGTGTAAGAACTGCAAGGAGGTGTTACCAGATAAAGAAAGGGCAGTCATGCACATGGATGTCCATCACCCATACAGATGCAGTGTATGCAGTAGGACCTTCGGCACCATTGGGGATTTTCGGGAACATCGCAAAACTGCACATGGGGAAGTTCTATATTGTACAAGGTGTACATTCAGTACACCACTGATTAGTAAACTACAGCGACATGTGAAAGCTGTGCACAATCCGTATGAATCCAGTGCAAGTAAATTTGACAATTGTGTGTGTCACATCTGTGGGATGACTTTCACAGTGTGGGATTCTGCAGGAAACCATATGGAAGAGGTCCATGGTATAACCCACATAGCAAGAGAGGGAGACCTCAGGTGCCCAATTTGTAACTACCTGTCAGGGAGTAAAACATCCTTCCGAAACCACATGAAGAAGCATGCTGGGTTGTACATCCACTGCAAGTTTGAAGGCTGTAAGTATAAGTCAGTGTTGTCGAGACTTGTTGATCTTCACTACGACAGAGTACATCTTGGTAAGAGGTCATTTCCTTGCCCTTTTGAAGGCTGTAATGTGAGATCAAAGAAGAAGACTGAACTGGATATTCACATGAACATATCTCATTACAAAATAAGGAAGTACAAGTGCGAACAGTGCGGGAAAGGTTTCATGGCAAAGAAACACCTGTATGTCCATTTGAGAATTCATTCAGATTCGAAGCCAGTGCAGTGCAACTTCTGTGATTATAGATGTCGACAGAAGTCTTCGTTGAACTGGCACATGAAGAAGCGTCATCCTGACATGGTGGAGGAGAAGGAGAAGGCCACATACAATGCTGTTCCTGGTATTCCCGCCTTCCGCCACCTGATGAAGCCAGGGAGGAAGGGGAGGAAGAAAAAGAAGAAGAAACAGGAGAGTGATAGTGAGGACCATGATGAACTGGATGAGGTGGACGAGCAAGATGAACATGATGAACGGAACAGCTCCCATTCCTCCTTGGTGGATCAAGACAATGTCCCATGCTCTTCCACAACGGGGATCAGTGACAGTGGACAATGAGACACCGGTGCCTAATATGTTGGTATTTGAGTTTGCTGTGGACGATCAGCTCATTAGTTGGTCTATAATGATTCAATGGTTTGAAAATTTAGTGAAAGCACAGTATTTATGGATTGCATTCATGATTTTGTTCAAGAAGAGTTCTCAAGCCATTGTTGCTTTATAATGCAAGTCATTTTCAAGGTTTGATTGGGGCAACAGGGATTTAACTTGGTTATTTATTATAGGGGTGCAGCCGACTCTAATCTTTTAATTATTGTGGTATCACGTCGGAAAATCCAATTAACCAATTAATTTCTCAGAGAAAAGTAAAATATTTTTACATCATCATACCTCAAGGTGACGGAAGTTTGCAAATATTTAGCGGTGAATAGTAGATATGAAGTTCCCTTCAGGTGTGAAGGTAATTTGAAGGCATATTGTTTGTTTTATAATGATAACTGAAGGGAATTAATTTAAATTTAAGATAAATTTTCTTAGTCAATGCCATCAATCTGCATTGTTTTTGTGCATCTTGTTTTCAATTTTTCTGAGTAATGGATGCGGGATTTCAGTCTCTGTATCATACCAGAGTGTGTCACATGTATCATGACCTACAATCAAGTGTTGTTTCAGCCCTGTGTGTGTAGAACTAGCATACAAATCTGTTCAACCGAACTTACATACCACTGAATACAGGTATCATCATGATCAAAAGAAAGTTCATGCATATTGAGATTCCTATTTGTCGTACAGTTGACATCTGATTTATTGTGATGTTACCATGGATACAAGAACAAATAGAATCATGGAATGATGTGGGTTTTTTCGTGTCAATCAAAACAACCCTTTACATGTCAGTATTATAACAGTGACTGTTGTGCATCCTAGTAATAGTGTTTTTCTCCATTCTGTTTCAATAGGATATATACAATATATACACTGCACCCACCACAGTTTCATTTTGTGTTAAACCCAATTTCACCCCACCTCACCTCATGTTGTGTCAGACCGCCTCCGTGGTGTAGTGGTTAGAGCGTCCGTCCGGAGAGCGGAAGGTCGCTGGTTGATCCCCGGCTGCGTCATACCAAAAAGACATTAAAATATGGTACTTGTTGGTCCCTGCCTGGCGTTCGGCATTAATGGGTACAACAGGGACTGGTCAGCTCGGAGTCAGTATAATGTGTCTGAGTGGGATATTCATGCTTCACTGCGGCATGGTATCTCAGTGGGCTAGCACTATAAAACCAGCTTAAGTCTGGGCTAGTACAAGCAGCCGCACATACACATACACACACATGCACGTCGTCATATGAGCGAAATATTCTCAAGCACGACGTAAATCCCAATTTCACCACACCTCACCTCATTTTGTGTCAGAATTGAATGACACAAGGCTAAAAATAGTCATCCAATCAAATTTAGAGATATGTCAAGTTTACTGTGAAGAGGGAGAGATGGAAACAGTACAATGCAATGATATAGTTAGAATAAGTCTAAAGAAATTATCAATACCGAATGAGGATCAGAAATGAGTATTGTGAGGTTACTTTTGTGCCGCTTTTAGCAATATTCCAGCAATATCACGACGGCGGGGGACACCAGAAATGGGCTTCACAAGTTGTACCCATGTTGGGAATCGAACCCAGGTCTTTGGCATGACAAGCAAACGCTTTAACTACTAGGCTACCCCACCGTCCCGATAAGTATTGCAAGGAGGCAATGCTGTATGACTATCTGGCCAGAGGGGAGGAATATTGCCAAACAGGCTGTACAATGTTCTTGATATTCAAACTATTTAGTGACCCGTGAAGGTCCAGGTTAGAATGAACCTTCAGCAACCCATGCTTGTCATAAGAGGCCACGAACAGGATTGGGTGGTCAGGCTCGCTGGCTTGGTTGACACAGGTCATCGGTTCCCAATTGTGCAGATCGATGCTTATGTTGTTGATCACGGGATTGTCTGATCCAGACTCAATTATTTACAGATTGTTGCCATATAGCTGGAATATTGCTGAGTGGCGTAAAACTAAACTCACTCACTCATTCAAACTATTAAGTATTGGAGTGAATGGTTTAAAAACAACAATCATTTTGGGAAGGGTATGAGGCGACCCTGTTGTTAGATACAGAACCATGGTGATCCCGAGGGAATGGGTGTCTCAGTGGTCTGCAGTACTCAGTGACAAGCTGCATCCTTCTGGGTACTTTGATTCTGCAATAATGGGTTTGATCCATTATGCACAAAGATTATTATCCTTAGTTTGTCATCACCGAAGTGTTCAGGGTTTCTATCAAGGTGGTAAACAGGACTCACTTTCCTCCCTGAGGTGAAACTTCAGGAATCCATATTTGTTTTAAGAGGCGACTAACTTTGTTCATGCACGTCATCGTATCCCTGTTGCGTAGATCAATGCTCAATATCCCAATGACTCAATTGTCTGGTTCACACTCAATTTGCAGTCCAGTCATACAGCTGGAACATTGCAGTGATTTTATAAACAAAGAACAAAACTGAGATGAAACTGCAATACTGTTTAAATGGCATTAGATTACAGTCACTCTCATGCTGTATAGTATTTTCAAATGTGTTCACTTTGCTTTCTTTCACATTTGTTTCAGTTTCAATACATTCTATAACACATCTGTACATATGGTTCATCTTGTTTATTGTCTTTATTAACTGGGGGGAATGATTAGAATGATTAGTGGTGTTGTTTGTGATATTGCCTTGGTATTGTGGGACAATTGCTGTACGAGTCGTTACTCTCAAACTCCCTGCTTGTCATACATGGCCTATAAACAGATTGGATGGTAAGAGTCTGTGACTTGGTTCACTGTATGTCTTCATGCTCCAATGGCAACTCATAACAATCACTGGTTTGTAAACCCATGAAGATCCGGTTAGAATCTGTCTTCAGAAACCCATGCTTGTCGTAAGGGCGACTAACGGGATCGGATGGTCAGGCTCGCCGACTTGGACACATGTCATCATATCCCATTTGTGTAGATCAATGCTCATGCTGTTGATCACTGGATTGTCTGGTCCAGATTTGATTATTTACAGATTGCTGCAATATAGCTTCAATATTGCTGAGTGTGGCGTTAAACAACAAACAAACACTGGTTTGTAATACTAATAGATTATTTATAGACCACTGTCACATAGGTGCAATAGTGAGTGTTGTGTTGAAAACAAACATGACTATTAAAAACGGATTAACAAATGTAATGACAACTGAGGGATGTTTGCTGTTGTTATTTGTATTCAAAGGTTACTGATGTTGTATGAGCTGAGGAACTCATGTACTTAAAGAGGTTAGCTTTCACTGCCATGGAGGAAGAGCCAAATGAGATTTCATTTATTGCACTGTGTCCGTTATCTTTAAAATTTGACCTTTTCTAAAATATACATAATGGTCAATTTATATCATTACAAAGCATTTGTTTTCAGATGCTTTGCTTACAGATCAAATAATAAAGCTATTCACACAAAATTACTACTTGACTTTAAATTAGTTATTTAAATTTTTACTTTAAATTTTACTTTATTTGACATGTGTACTGTCTGAAAATTTACCACCCTTTGTACCTGTGAACCATTAAAAACAAACAAGGCTGAACTGGATTTTGTTGAAATTTGCTCATTTAGCATCACGTTGTACAGTACATACTGATCATTGCAGACACACTATATTTCGAACCATGTCAGGCTTGGAAAACAAAACATACCATGTATTGTTTTTGACCCACTGATGTGTCATGCTGTGGGTCAAGTTCATTCACAGCCTAAAGCCAGAACAAAGGTTTGCTGAGTATATCAGTTTCTGAGGATTCTCTTTTTAATGCAGTAGGCTCAGTATTCAAAACAAAAGAGAAATAAAACACCAAACACAGTATCAAGGATTCCTTAGATGGATAGCCAGCAAGGGAAAATAAAAGTCATCAAAGCAGCATGTTGCTTGCAGTCCAAGAGTTATTTCCCTTCCCATGTTGTGTTTTGAACTATTGGCCTTCAAGTTTCATTGGAGATATTGGAAATGCAGAATCTTCAGATGAGCAAAAAAGTTATGAAGATGTAAAACCATAACAAGTCTATGTGATGACAACAACATCAAGTGAATACTCAAAATGAAAATCAAAGGCAATGACTTGTCTCATTGACAAAGTTATTTTTTGAATAACTTTGAAATATTTCACATGTGTTCTATCATATTTTCTTGGGCTGCAGGGTAGTGATGCGGGTAAAGTGTTAGCTTATCACTGTCCAAGGTTCAGTGCCATGCCTCCCACCAGGTACAGTGTGTAAAACCCAGCATTGGGTTCCACTGACAGGATATTGATGGAATAGTACTTTAAAACCATACTCATGACCGCTATAGATTGTTATTGTTGAACATATATAAATATTTATGTATTTGTTGATGTGACTGTTATCCTTTCACATTATCACAATGTTCACACAAGCCTTGTCAACTTCACTAATGCTGGACTTCACTAACACGTTGAAACTACACAATTTAACTCTTTTAACTCGATGAACCTAAGAAATTTATGGACTCAACTTAGTATTGTGCACAAATGAAAGCATTGTGATATTGTACCTGAATTACAGTAGATTACTGAGATTATGGTAAGCAAGCAATAAGGTGATAATAGAAGAATACTGAGTAAGCAACTATTTGATTTTTTTAGGGTGTACAGTGATTATTTTTCTGAAGAAAGTAATCAAGCCCCAGTCAAACTACAGAATGTTACATATGCCTTCCCAGTAAGGCTGACTAAAAGGATCAATAATTAGAAATATTGTCGACTGGAAGAAAATTAATGACAATTGATATGAAAAATGCATCACCGATAATATCGTACAAGAACTATTGTGATGAAATAAAGTTTGAATTAATGATTATCAATCAGTAAAATTTGTATTGACAGCCTGCCTTACTTCATTGTATCCCCAAAATAGAGTTCATTATTAATGTTTAAGGAATAATATAATCCTCTGTGTTTGGACAATTAACTGAGCTTCTAAATATAATTTACAAAAGACTGATATCAGTCCACCTCACCCCTCCATCACTCCCCTTGAAACTCAAGAGCTCCCTCAGCTGTGGTCAGATGTGTTTGTTTGTTGACAGGACCACAGTTGAGGTATGTACCACCGACGTGTTCCAGTCAAGTACAGATGTCCTAATGTTGATTTCATGATATGTGTAAGTGAACATTTGTTTTGATGTAGCTCCACATATTTTCAATTGTTATAAGGGCAGTGGGGTAGCCTAGTGGTTAAAGCATCCACCAGTGTCCTCTGGTGTGATATTGCTGGAATATTGCTAAAAGTGGCATAAAACCATACTCACTCAATCAAATTATTATTTGTTATTGATCAGTCATAACACTCATGGTTAATTAGACTGATAACAATCACAACGCAAAGATTGACCTGACAAGTCAAAAGTTCTCCTCCAGTGGGACTGAACAGCAAGTTTAACGCAAAGTATTTGACAGTAGCTCCATGAAAGGTTTAGGTTTATGGAAATTGTGTATTATGAATATTCTTGCAAAATGGGGGCGGTGGGGTAGCCTAGTGGTTAAAGCGTTGGCTCGTCACGCCGAAGACCCGGGTTCGATTCCCCACATGGGCACAATGTGTTAAGCCCATTTCTGGTGTCCCCCGCCGTGATATTGCTGGAATATTGCTAAAAGCGGCGTAAAACTAAACTCAGTCAGTCAGTCAGTCTTGCAAAATGCATTGTTTCTTTATTCTTAGTAATGTAGGAGAATCTAATGAGGGATTTGAATCAAAGGTTCACCGTCAATATCAATCTTGGTTAACAGGAGGGTGGTGGGGTAGCCAAGTGGTTAAAGCATCCACTTGTCATGCTGAATACCCAGGTTCGATTCCCCACATGGGTACAATGTGTGTGAAGCCCATTTCTGGTGTCCCCCGCCGTGATATTGCTGGAATATTGCTAAAAGCGGCGTAAAACTAAACTCAGTCAGTCAGTCAGTCTTGCAAAATGCATTGTTTCTTTATTCACTATTTTGAATGGCATCATTACTCCTGTGTAGAAATATTGTGTTGCAATCATTAAATCTAATCAACTTATTTTGGTTGTAAGATGTCTCACATCAAATACAATGGGCGTGGATACCACACAAGGAGCTCCATCCCATAGTAATGTAGGAGAATCTAATGAGGGATTTGAATCAAAGGTTCACCGTCAATATCAATCTTGGTTAACAGGAGGGTGGTGGGGTAGCCAAGTGGTTAAAGCATCCACTTGTCATGCTGAATACCCAGGTTCGATTCCCCACATGGGTACAATGTGTGAAGCCCATTTCTGGTGTCCCCCACACTGATATTGCTGGAATATTGCTAAAAGCGGCTTAAAACTAAACTCACTAACAGTCAGCATTATGTATACTCATGGTCACGAGTTCAAAACGTGATAAATGCCTTCGACCTTGATTACTATTTGCATTCCTTGTATATTAATTTGACACACTATAACAGTGATTCTTGTTCATGCCATCAACCACTGGTTTGTCTGGTCCATAGTCACATTTAGACAGTGTGCCATGATATACTGTAGTGCTTTCTGTGCTGTTATGGAACATTGTGTCAACCCAACCAGCATATACTTGTATACTGAACGAAACAATTATGGATCATGAATTTGTTTTGGTATTTGGGGGAGGGTAGCTCCAAACACAGTCATGATCCATATCTATTTCTGTTCAGTATTAAATTAATAATGAAAGACATTCTTTAATTCTGTATACAAGGTAATGCACCTCTGACATGCATTAAACCATTCTCCATGGTTTCTTTATCTTGTCAATACATGTATGTACTGCCAAGTGTGGAATGACATTATGCTTCAGGAAGTCAAATCCTGTATTTATGGATCTGAGAAAAGCAATATTGAACAAGGATGTAGCACACAGATACACAGACGCCATGTTGACACCTCCAGAGTTATGCCCCTTCTACCCAAGAGTACACATAAGCAACCAAGAGTTGTCTCCCTTAGACCGTTACCTAACCCAAGGCATAAAACAAAAAGTACGAGAATCTGTACAGTACTACTACTAATCCGAAATACGTCTTGACTTCAGAATACTTCAAGATTATGAAACTCAAAGCCCATGAATCAATGAGAACCCATGAATACTAGTTTGTTTGGTTAGGTATATAATCGAGTGTTTATTATATAGGTAGTATTTTTCCTGTATTTGGTCAAAATACCATCACAATTGTGATTTGAGACAGTTTGCTTTTTGCCTGTCCAGAACGGATAGCAGTGTTTTCTAAAGTTTATGTTAAAACCCGTTTTCTTTCATTTATATAATAAAACAATTATAGATTTGTAGGTCGAATTGACGAAAAAGATATTCGCAAGCTCTAGTTTGTTTTTCCAGGTTAGATATCGTAGATAATCGTATATTATATGCAGACCTCCCTTGTCCCAACTACTCACCGGTCATCGCATCGCTTCCCACACGGCATACTGTGTTCAGAGATGCTACGGAAAGAGACGAATAGTTACGACACAACTCATTTGTCACCACTCCCTTGTCCAACTACTCACCGGTCCCTTTCCGTAAACTACGGTAAAGAAGAATAAGAAGATTCGGCTTGTCTCGGATCGAAAGGGAGGTAAATCTGTTTTGCATCTGGTAAAGAGGATATAGTTATTTCCCTTTGACCATCAACCTCCCATGGGTGCACAAATCCAATGACTGACTGACTGAGTTTGGTTTTACGCCGCTTTTAGCAATATTCCAGCAATATCACGGCTGGGGACACCAGAAATGGGCTTCACACATTGTACCCATGTGGGGATTCGAACCCGGGTCTACAAATCCAATGAGTCGTATTGTAGTTGTATATAGGTAACGGAACCAACTGGGTGAACCGTATGAAACGTAAATCCTCGGAACGTGGCTCTTGTAACCACACCATGTCCTCTCGCATAATTCTACTGATTAACAATGAATGGGATCTATGGATGAAACTCGTCGTTGAGTCGTCTCCCTTTGACCACTTGCCTGCGCTTTGACGATTGCAGTCATCGTATGTATGTACAGTATATTTCGCTGCGAGTGCAGGAACCAGTGAGTGAGCCTAACATGCTTCTTTACAGGACCCTCTTTCATAACTCTTCCGAGATATCACTGTGACCAACCTGGTGCACGTTTGAATATGCTTTTTCCTTTCTAACAATGGATTTGGCATTGTCAAAGCGCCACTTGGCCACCCAAAATTCCTAAAGCTGGACCCCACTGACGATGCGCATGGGAAAAATGCTTACTTCTGCCCCAGGCCATCCTCGATAATCTCCAGGGTATACGTTCCGATAAATCTCCACTATCTCCCGTTAGTCGCCTCTTTCGACAAGCATTGGTTGCTGAAGACCCGGGTCTTCTGACCAAATGAAAAACCTCAAGAATAACATTGCCTGGAAAAGAGACAGTGCGTTTGATGATTTCTTGTAAAAACCTATATACGCAACACGAAGAAAATACAGCTTTTTATTCTTCAGTTTAAATATTTACCAAAGTCGTGTATGTAAAAGCACCGACATTCAACAAATTACAAAATCTGAAAAATATGTTTAAAGCGTATAAAGTAATATATAACAATTGTATATATATACAACAAAGAAATACAATTTTTTTACAAATTATAGCTAAACACTCAAGTATACTTAATATAATCGATAAAAACCTAAACACGTACATAAATTCAAGAAGCTCCTGTAAAATATATATATTATAAGGGACGGTGAGGCAGCCTGGTGGTTAAAGCGTTACCTCGTCACGCCGAAGACCCGGGTTCGATTCCCCACATGGATAGAATGTGTGAAGCCCATTTCTGGTGTACCTCGACGTGATATTGCTGGAATATTATTAATAGCGGCGTAAAACTACACTCATACCTATACGTCCATAAATGCAAGAAGCACCTGTAAAATGTACAACCATATTCAACATGCAGTTAGATATAGTGACCTATCGAGTTTGTTGGATTTAACGCCGCATTGAGCTGTATTCAGCAGCGTGTGGGGGGAAAGCCCGGGGTGATGCGAGTCTCAGACGTGAAAGTCACGAGCACGTTAATGGCAAGTTGGCAACCTGGGTATATCATCGAGTTGAGCCGTGGCTCGAACCTACGATGGTTTCTGTGCGCCCAAGGGACGCAACTGTACACAGCGAGTTAAAGCGCCTCATATGAATGAGTCACCCATTCCCCTATAAATGGCACGTGGAATGGCTGTGATTTAACACAAGTGTTATCTCTTGGCCTGTCTCTGAAGCTCACTCATGATGTGCTCAACCGTGATATTGTGTAAATCAATCCTCACTCAATCACTCACTGTTCTCATCTGAAGAGCATGTCCAGTTGAATGATTCACTGAATTTAGCTTTACGCCGTTTTTAGCAATATAAGCATATAATGAAATGGGCTTCACACATTGAACCCATGAAGGGAATCGAATCAGGGTCTTCGGCATGACGAGAGAAGGCTTTAACCACTTGGCTACCACCGTCCCCGATGTCTACTGGAAATATATGCATTGTGTGAGCTAAAGAGGTGTTCAAAATTCATGTTATTATATCGCTGAGTAAAATCAACATACGAACCAGAAGTAAACTGTATGCACTTGTGAGCTCTTAAGGAACCTCTACAGAGGTTACATAATCTTTGCATGAAAAACAATAAGCCCAAAGAATGACACCAACTGAAGTGGACAGAGTTTCACCTTGATGAAGGCTTCTGGTTGGCTGGAGAGGGGAGGAGTATCATGTTGAATTTATTCCACGAGAGTATTGGCAGTCCTAATATTTGCCGAACTGATGGGGTAGTAAGTAAACAGATGGATTGAATGAAGGATAGATAGATAGGAAATGAAACTGAATTCTTGCAAAGACATCGGTAATGCGCAAAGGAGGATTTACATTTAGTTGTGTCTTCATTATGTCTGCTGAAACACCACTTCCAAGAAGTTAATGTTAAGAACACAAAAGTGCCCTATCTGCAGAGAATCAATCTATGTTGAACCATGAGACGCTCCTGCCCACTCCATATCTTGTGACTTGCGGTCATTCTCCTACACACCCTTCCGGCGAAACCGAACACCATCTACAGAAGTCGCTCCACGGATTGGTGGTAAGGCCACTGGAATTCTGCTCTGGCGTCTGCTTGGAGGATTTCTACGTGGACCTGTTGGAGGAGTGGGGACCAGCTGTGGCAGGTTAACGGGAGATTGGCTTTGTTTCTTCTCAAGTGATGTATCTGTCGTCTGCTTGTGAGATGCCACCGTTTTGTTATTTTCCGTGATAGGCGGCAGATAAAGCTGATCCTTCCTGGACTTGCCTGTGTATGGACGCCGTCTGGCTGATCCCACCCGGCCATTATCGGAAGCTGTGGGAGGTTTAGGAACTATTGCCTCTCTCATGTCCTCAACATTTGGGAGTTCTTCGTTCTCAATATCCTCACCCTCCATGTTCATCCAGAGTTTCCTCAGAGAATTGTTTTCCAGAACAGTCTTGAAATAGGATTTCCTCAAACCCTTGTTTTCATCTTGGAGGGAATGCAGCCTGTCAACGACCTTCTTCAGCGGTTGGTTTTGACCAGATTCATCTTTAGGTCCAGAAGCTTGGGCTGGTTAATGTGCCAGATTCGCTTGTAGTTGCCGTACTCTTTTTGATAGAATTTGAGGTCCTTCTCAATCCGGGTATTTGTTCTCTGCATCAATCGGAGCTCTCGCCTCACCTTCTCCATGTCCTGTCTGTATTCAGCCTCGATACTCTGAAGATGCTTCAAGAAGCTGTAAGAGAAGAGTTGGATGTTTCCATCAGACATGTCGGAAGCAGGAATACAAGTATTTACTGTTACTGACTATTTATTGTTCAAAGAAAGAGTACTCGTAAATAAGGTGACAAAACCCTTTCCATATCCATGAGAAATCTCTGCCCAAAGTAGATTTCGACGTTATCATGAGCATATATTCATGGATCGATATCAGATAGGGAGTGAGTTTAGTTTTACGCCACCTTTAGCAATATTCGAGAAATATCACGATCGGGGACGCCAGAAATAGGCTTCACACATTGTACCCATGTGAGGAATTGAACCCGGGTCTTAGACGTGACGAGCGGTCGCTTGAACCACTACCCAATCGCCCCATATCAGATAGTGATGTTACAAGACTCTTGCAGAAGGTGACTATTTTCATTATAACTTGAATGTTGCTCCAAAAGAAAAAGGAATTATCTATCAATGATTACCAGACGTATGGGCAATGAAGACAAGTCTTAATTTTTGTTCTGTTGCTCAGTGAATGACATCATTATTATATAAAAATGTAAATTAACCTAGAGATTTTTATAATAACTTAAATAAGATTACGGACACGGACAAATTTTCATGTAACATTACATAAGGGATCTACATGTAATTGTATCCCAATTACGAAGAACGATGCTCATAATGTTGATCACTGGATTGTCTGGTTCAGGCTCGATTATTTACAGACCGCCGTCATATAGCTGGAATATTGCTGAGTGAGCTGTAAAACTAAACTTACTCACTCACTTAAACTGTTTCTTTCATGAATGAACTTTATTTACATATTTAAAGTCCTAATGCCATACAAACGCATAACGTTAAGACCGAATACTGTAAATTTGACATGATAGTATTAATTTTTCATAACTCGGTTAAAAATCGGTCAATAACTGATATATTGGCGACAGTGTGCCAGGGTGATGGCATATGCTTTTCTTAGATTTGATTGCAAACTGTACGATATTTATTGCAAACTCCAATAAAGTCTAAATTTACGATCTTACATCGATGGTTCACAGGAATCAACGGAAAATATAAAGGACTTTTTCGTTTATTCTGCTCTTGGTACATTTCATGTAATTCAAACGGCGCTTGTGAAATTGTGAATTGGAACTGAAATTTTGTCTGAAAGTATTTTGAAAACATGACGTGTAATTTAACGGGCGGGATGAGACATACGGATTATTATATGTTTAACTTAGTTGAAAAAAAGAACAGAAAAGCAGCAACGTCTAAGTGAAGAAACATTGGATGATGGTTCCGTCTGCCAATTCCATTTAATACTGTTTACGGTGCCTACCATTCCTCTTCGCTCAGTTTTGGGATTTCTGTTCTCTTTTGACTTGTGTTGGAAGCACCTGCGTGTAACAAAGCAATGATCAGATTATTTACAGAACAGCATCAACAAGAGACATGAGACATGAAAAAATAATATGTGGACTGAGATATATCAGATACCTTACCATTGACTGGGGTAGGTGATCGGGACCCTTCGGGCAACTCCAGGATTGGAGACAAAACCTTTGTCCCTGCCCTCATGGCTAACTTATGTAGCAACCGACCCATCTGAAAAAGAGACAAATGAGAAAAAATGATGTTACAAAATGCCTGAAAAAATTATAAACGACCCACACTGTTTGAATATAATTATTGGAAAAGTGGTTTACGGTGTTTGGAAGAAATAGAGGATATAAAGAAAAATGTCTTACAACACCGGTATACCAAAGATAAATGTTAAGTGGCTAAATAAACTTATTATCTTTCAATGTTTCAATAACATACATACGTACTTAAACATTTCATTTCCGGTGTCCCCCGCCGTAATATTTCTGGAATATTGCTAAAAGCGGCGTAAAACCATACTCACTCACTCACTTAAACATTTATTCAATTTTCCACATCAATAAAGAGGATATATTTTGTCAGATTCAGAATCTCGTTGATATTGAAGGCATTGTTTTCAATAGCAAATTTTAGTCCAAGGCTCCTTACGTATAGTTGTGTTAGTTCCATGTAAATTATTAAAATATGTTTGTAGCAAGTCTTACCATTGTTGTGGGATGGTTTCTATCCTATAAATAGCTTTTCCCAAAAGTGTGTAACTTTTATCTTCACAAACTAGACAAACATATTGAGACAGAGATGAAAAATTATGTCACATGGATGAGAGTTATCTCCCTCGGTCGCCCTGACAAATATGGCGGCGAAAGAAATAAGCAGACGTCTGCGTCAAAGACAAATTATAAATATCGACGGATCAAAAGTCAATTCTTACAGGTAAATAAGCTTAACATCTAACAACAACCTACGTTTTGTTTTAATTGATGTTTTACTCTGATATAAGCATTATTTGGTAGAAACGTTAATAAAGATTCCACGTGGGACGGCACGTTGCAAACTCACCGGTGACGCCTGAATTTGTACCCCGTGAAACTTAGTAAAGTAGTTTCAACTTATTTAATTTTAGTTGGGGAAAAATACATCTTCAATTTATTTTTGTATCATTACTACACATGAGATTAAACGTTATTTAAAAAACATTCTTCCTTTACATCCAGATCCTGATTGACAGATTTATCATTTACAGAGACTTGGCTGATGGGCGTAGACTTGTGGTAAGGCCAGTACCTCCAGTCAAAAAAGAAACATGGACACCTGGGTTGTATCCCATTAGAATTATCGACCGACCAAGGACAGGATTTTGCCGGGTTCATTACATTGGTATCTAATTGAATGACATAACCTAGTGGTTAGTGGTAAAGTGTAGAATTTCTACAAAACACTAGTACCGATTTATTCAGCGTTTGTGTAATGATAGTTTAACTAAGTTCTGCTGGGACCAGCACTAAAGGTCCGAACTGTAAAGAAAACCGAATTACCCAAGGTCCGAATATGACAGATTCCACTGTATTTTGTTTGAAGATGTTTGGAACTTCTAAAACGTACTTTATCCGACAGATATTTGTAAACTGTGTCTCTGAAACTGAATTTCTGCGCCCAAAATGGGCCTTTGTGTTTAGTATTTTTTAAAATCACAATAAAAAATCACAAAATATTTTCTTACACAAAACTTAAGAGATTTACTTTTTCAGGATGGAGCACTTCATATGACAGAAGTAATTAAGGTTGAAGACATCGTTGACACTACTCCACCAGACAGACTACCACTTAGACAACTACAGATTGAAATAAAGAAGCACTGAATAACTCACACACAGACAGCAAGTTGTTTATTCGAGTACCTATAACCAGTGATGATTTCGAGGTAATTAAACAGATTGGTGAGGTTTACCAGACCAGGAGAGACAGAACAGTGTACGTGATCTCCTCAGACAATGTTTAGAGCCCATACTGGGAGTCGGGTGGGATTACAGAGTCATCAATGCTCAAGGTGATAACTTTTTTGTCAAAACTGACACAGTCAAGTTTTGGGTTTGGTAAGCAGGTCACTGGTTGATTTCACAGTCTTTCCAGACCACGTAGAGAGTGTTTCCTCGATAGAGGCTATCAACTTTCATTCACCTTTGTCAAAGCCCCAGGAAACCTGTCCCGACTGAAAGATCTCCCTCAATGCCACCAGTTTATAGTCATATAGGCAAGAGTCCAGCATGAAAGTTACAGTTTTACGTCTCATCATGGTAGTCATTTCAAAACTGACGTTATTTAACATATTGCAGAGTAACTTTTTGGGAAAATCAGTTGACCAAAAGAAAACATGGAATCTTTCATTAGCAAGTTAGAGGACGAAATTGGTGTGTCTTATATTGTCAGCGAAAGGGAAAAGGACAATATGAAATCAGAATTATTCAGACTCAGAAAACAAGCAGCAACGTGTAAAAGGAAAGGTGGAAGGCAGTTCAGACATTTTTTTTAGCCAATCTTTCTAAAAAAAAAAAAAATACAAGTGGAATGTAAGTATAGATGGACATCGCAGTGAATTAAAAGTTAATGAAATAAAACAAAACTTGGAGTGCATCATTGATAATTTAAAACATGAAAACCAGCAGTTAGAAACTAAACTAGTGGAAGCACTAAAACCCGAATGTAAACTGAAAAGTAAAGGCTCCCCAGACGGTCCAGGACAGAGATCGGAAAAGGAAGATACTAGCTGACTGTACTCACTCTTATGCAAAGAAAAGGAAAATTGAGCAGTGTAAGGATGCACTATCTTTTGTTGAAGAGGACAACACCAAGGTTTTGTCAATACTAATAGAAAAGGGTGGCAAACACGATGAAATTATCCTTGAAAAAAAGACAAAAGAAATAAGGGAAGACAGCTTGAATAGACTCTTGTATGTATTAGATGTGTTTAATGTAAGCAGCAATGCTTATCATGAACTTACTATGCTGTTCAAAAATCTTCCCAGATCTCACAAAATTAAAGAGACATATTCGCAGTTAAACAGTAACTTTATCATAAAGGAAACTCCAGACGGATTAGGATATGAACAGTCACTCCGAGAGCGGTTACATGCTGTTGTGCCAAATTTGATCGCAAATGACCCAGATGCTTATATTGACGGGACATGTCTTAAAGTAAAAATCTCGGCAGATGGGACACGGATCGGGAAACACTTGCATGTGATAAACGTGGCTTTACTATCCTTAACGATAGTAAATGTGGTTCTGCGCTGGGAAATTACCCTCTAGCCATTGTATGCACTAGGGAACGACACTATGAACTTACTCAGGCCCTTTCCAATTTAAGGGAAGGAAACAGATGAATTAAATGGAACGTGGATCTCCATAGCTGGTGTACAATTGAAACTTACTCTTTATCTAGGTGGAGATTATAAGTTCTTACTCATTGCTGTAGGAATAAGTTCTATTGCATCTCAACACACATGTATATACTGCAAGTGTTCAAAACAGGAACGTTATCGTGTCGAAGAAAAATGGTCAATGTCGGATCCAAACAAAGGGGCGCGAATTGATTATAAGGCATCGAATAGTGACAAAATGCAGAGAAAAACAAAACTGATTATTCTTTATCAAACGATCCTTTGTTTCCCTAACATACCTCTAAGAAACGTGGTGATTGACCAACTGCATCTCTTTCTGAGGGTTACAGATAAGCTGTTCAGTCTTCTTGTGTGTGAATTGAGACTGTTGGACAATGTAAAGACAAACACTTGTTTCAAAGCTGGCCTTGATAGAAATAAGCTTAAACACATGTCTAGACTGGAGAAACAATTAAAAGAAGCAGGGATAAACTTTGAATTTTTTATCAACAAAGATACACGGAAAATAGAGTTTCGTGATTTGCAAGGTCCCGAGAAATTGAAACTCTCAAAGGTATTTAAAGCCTCTGAATTACTTGACGATGAAGAGAGGGCAGGCGTTATACAATCCGTCTGGCATGGGTTTCACTCCATAAACGATTTAGTGAAATCAAGTGCACCCAAATGTGAATGAAGTGTCTTCTGAGATTAATTCATGGATCAAGCTGTATGTAGATGCGTATCAGAGATGTGATGTTACCCCGTATATTCACATCCTTCAGCATCATGTTCCTGAACTGATTGGAATTCATGGAAATTTGATTGGATTTACACAGCAGGGGCTAGAAAAACTTAACGATATCGTAACTAAACAGTATTTCAGAGCAAGTAATCATGGAAAAACGTCCTTGAAACAAATACTCCAGAAGCAAAACCGAATCACCTTGCTGGAGAATTATAAAAGGGTCAAAATGAAAACTGGCACACAGTTAACTACTAGCTAGTTCGAGTGACGTAGACTGAGTGGTCTCACCTCACAGAAGTGTTAAACATGCAGAGGAGGAAGTTTAACTAGTAAGAATTATGTTAAAAGTGTGATGTTTCCTCGCCGCGATATGCTACATGATATAGCACTCTTTGCCGACAGTCAAGTTTCTTTATTGGCATACATAATATCAAAACTTTTCTCCTCTTTTAATGGAACAAATGCACAGAAGCCGACTTCTGGATTACACTGTCTGCAAGAGTACAAATTCCTGTACTTTAGTGGTTGTATTCGAGGAGGGGCTAAAACTCAGTAAGACACCTCACGCCAGAACTCAGCCTTACAACACTTTAACCTCGACTTTAACTATGACCACAGTGAGCCCTGGTGGCGAAGATGTGGGTTTGAGACTCGCATCATTCAACCACGAAAGTAAAAGAATTTGTACTACTGCAGGTAGTTTGCTTCTTTGTATTCTTGTCTATATGGTTAACAGTTTTATTCTTTGAGGGGTAGATATGCTCTGTCAATGTTTTTGACATCTAATTGAGTTTGCCTATTTAATGCAATTATATTGTCTTGTTTTAAGACTTATTTTTGTTCAAGCAAGCAATTCCGTGTTGATGTCGGTTGGGTAGGAGAGCTGAATGCAAAGAAGCCGTGCTTATGCTTGCTTTTGGTTTAGATGATAATTTTCACCACATGAAAAAATAAATTTATTATTATCTTTTGTTATGAAATATACCTAAGGATGAGGTATGATAGTTTCAGCTTGTGATTGCTGTGTGCAAGGTTGAGTAAACTCATGTTTGGATGAACGTTTAATATCATTCGGATGTTGTTTAGAAACCAAGATGTAAAGTGATTGAGATAAAATATCAGTATATCACCGTGCGTCTGTATGTCCCTCTCCTTTTGAGGAAACCGTTATTTGATTTGAGAATGTTATTATGTTTGGAGCACATCAAAATCTAGTCTGTATACGAGTGTGCTTTCAAATAATGTATGCGTACATGTTTCCTATTGCTGTGAATGAATAGCAATGTCCCATGTCGAAAATAACATTGTGAATGATAGCGTTAGGTTTATTTTAAATGTTTACAGTTTGACAAAGACAAAAACTTGATTTTTTCCGTTAACATAACGGAAACAAAAAAGTTAAACCATTTCTGGTTCGCCTTACTGTATTTACATTAAGTTTTGAGAGCTAAAAGGTAGCTGATCTTGCTTTTCGAACTTTTTCATGTTTGTAGGAACATCGATCAGTTTAGTGTTTTCAATTTAGCTTCCTGGTTAAGGTAAAATACAATGAAGTCATTAGCCTCCTATGTTTCCATAAGAAATGAGTTTGTTAAAATTTTGTAGGCAATAATTACATGGGTTTTTTTTAATTAAATGCTCAACACATAGATAAAAAAAACGCTTCTTGAATGAGTTTAAGGTTCGGTGAATAAAGTTAAGTCACTAATGGGATTGGAAATTTCATTTTATGGTTCATGTTATTTAATTTTTAGCTCCACAGGCCTGAAAGGCCCGATAGGCGTGTGGCATGGCACGCAATCCGGCGTCCGGTCATCCGTCTGCTCTAACAACTGAGTGCATGGGTCATATCTAATTTGCATATTTGACCTTGCTATGATCTTTACGCCTATGTATTTGTGTGGATTGTTTGAGATATCCTCTTCCTCCCAAACAACAAGAGACCCGAAGCTCACACTTTACATGTTCCACGTACTTTATCTTCGTCAGTGTTGCCCATGAGTAGTAAGCTGATGGTGTTTGTATTAGATATTAAAGTTGATCGCCAGCAGGCTACACAGCATAATTCACTTTCTGCAGAGCCCGTAGCGCCGTTTTAATATGGTAAGTTGTTTGGTTTACCAATCTGTCATCAGGAAATGACATATAAATATATGTAGCAGCATGGAGTGCATTTATGTTGGATGAATTAATACAATAAAAGGAATCGCAAACATATCCTTGTGTTTTATTTTTTACCTGTTTGAACCTGATTTTCCCGAGTTAAACAGTGTTGGTGATGACAGCTACATTAGCATTATGAAAAGCAACGTGTAAAGGCATGAAACCTGTTTATTCAGTTTTAAGAGAAACTTTACATGAATGATTCTTAAGGGTAACAAATTGCATGAACACCGGTTATGTTATATTTGCAATTTTCCGTAAAAAGACGGTTTAAATATTTATGTTAGCGGTAATTAAAATATCGTATTAGGTAGCTGGAGAATTCATCTAACTACACCAGCTCGCAATGGAAACTCTATGAATAAATGACCTGTGGAAAACGAAGTTTTGCGAGCACGAAAGTCTAAATGGAGCTGAACTCAATGCTACTGAAAAGGTTATTAAAATTTTATTCGTGATGTTTGACGGTTGAAAATATCGATGAACATGGGAAATGATTAGTTGTTTATTGTAAGCTAATAACTGTAAATGTCAGGTTAGGTGCATCGGAGTAACCTGTATCTTGTTAAAATGTTATTTGCCATTAACCATCAGAAGTTACTGCTTTTGGTAACGGACATGGGGATAACATGCAGAAGGGGAGATAACTCTGTCGCGAACAACTTTCAGTTGTGAAAGTGTCCCGATATGCTCCCGCTTTAGATACAGAGCTGACAGCTGCGTGACCACGCCTCCGCTGTCACAAGGGTCTGATTGTCGTGACGTCATCGTAAGCTCCTCACAGCAATACCTCCTTCATGATTTGTTATGCTATGACGGTAGCACGCACTGGGATGGAGCTCGTTGTTCTGAAGCTAAATTTTGGAGCGCGCCGCCTATGCACAAAATAATTATTTTCCGGCAGAAAACAAGTGAGTGCCACTTGAATATTTTGTGTGAGATAACGAAAAACAAGTAAATGACGACGAGTGCGATAATTGTGTTACGATGACTAAGCTATCAAGAGATTTTATAATAGAGATTCGCTTTGGAAACGATATATCTTAGAATATTTCTAAAATGACCTTGGAAATCACATGGAATTGATATCTAAATATAACGGTGGCCAGTAAATGATCACTGGCCAGAAAAAAAACCATAGGTTAATGTTTAAAAGCAGTCAACGTTTCTCGTGGTTGGGGATACAAACCATGTACGACATGCCACATGTCCTGTCCACCTGACCATTATAAGTCAAATTTTACGATACAAATTCGTTCTAAGGACCAATTCTAACCCGGTTATGGTATCAAAGCAGCTTTTAACAGTTTAATCTGAAAGGAATACCTAAACTTCGACCGGAATATACACCACAACATTTTGCCCCTCCAGCAACGTCTTCCCTATTGCTGCTCTGGGCAGTATTCCAATAACATTGTAAATGATTCATGTTTCGGGGTTAAAAAAAAAGTTTCCAGAGGGTAGAATATTCCTATAAGGAAAATATTCTGGAAACAAAAATCTTGGAAAATAATTCGAAGGAAATTTTCATCTAGGATATAACTTCCCATAAAAAACCCTTTGGAGTGGAATACACATCCCATTCCGATATCACAACAACTCTATCTAAATGGTAGCGAACGGTATGGGTCACGCATAGCATTGTGTCAAAAAGTAGAATTTCGTAATGTATACCCGAGTATATTGTTTTCGAGAAACGTTCAATGAAGGCGTGTGGCGGAAAGGGAATGTTGCCTAAGGACTTCTAGTTTGATGACTACCTTTAATATCAGTGAGTGAGTGAGCGAGTTGAGTTTTACGCCGCACTCAGCAATATTCCAGCTATATGGCGGCGGTCTGTAAATAATCGAGTCTGGACCAGACAATCCAGTGATCAACAGCATGAGCATCGATCTGCGCAATTGGGAACCGATGACATGTGTCAACCAAGTCAGCGAGCCTGACCACCCGATCCCGTTAGTCGCCTTTTACGACAAGCATAGTCGCCTTTTATAGCAAGCATGGGTTGCTGAAGGGCTATTCTAACCCGGACCTTCACGGGTTCCTTTAATATCAGGCAAATGACGCAGATTGTAGACATTTACCACTTTAATGGTTCCATATATGTTGGGTTTGCGAATTATTCCCGGGAGAGTTTTGGATTCGATCACATGATCAGCGGGTCCAGACAAGGCTAAGGGAAATAACTCTTGAAATTCAATGGCGACCCATGGTCAACAATATGTGGCCCCAGTATATAGGTCTATTCATGGAAGACCGACAGAAGAGAAAAGCAGTCACTTAATGTTATATTACTTTATTGACACTCAAATTCGGTTTAGATACATCAGGATATAGTTTTCACTGCAAACAAATGAGAGCATTAATGAGAGCATTCAACTACATAGTGCTGGTCAAGAATATTGTCAAGTGTTCCAGGTCGAAAGTCAAAATACGCAAAAGTCCGGAATTGCTAAAGAAGATGTCAGAGGTCAGTAACACTGCCCACTGCACAACCATGTAACTTGGTATTCGGGTCAGCATCGTTGTTTGACATGAATCAATCAATTATCAATCAAGTTTATTTCGTAATTCAGGACACATGGCCCAAAGTACAGTTGCAATATAAATTCAAGCCAATTGTCCACATCGGCTTTATGTAAGACACACTTTGAAAAGAATAACCTCCCCAACCTCTGTCCCTTACGGCAAATTAAACTGATTTAAAATATACCACACCGAGTAAACAATATGTATCAAAAGACCCGTGAACAAAAAAAAGATAGATAAACAAGCGGTCGACATTTTTGCGAACGTCCCCTCAAATCAGCCACGCCAGAGAGCCTTTCCAGTTTGAGACCCCTTTCGACAAACAATGCTAATTCCGAACTGAATCAAATTATTTAAATGGGGTTTTTCACCAATGATCTAATACTCTTATAAAAGTATTCAGGTGTTGTTTTACTGAGATGGACTGCTTTATGAGATGGGATGTTTTACTGAGAGACACGAGTTATGTTGAATATTTCACTAAGAGGAAATGAGAGACACTCATAAACTGAGACAATATTTTTATGGAGATGGACTATTTAATTGAGACTCTAATAAACTGAACGAATGTTTTACTTGAGGGACACTGAGTCATAATGAATATTTTACTGAACTTGAAATGATAGATACTGATAAACAGAGACAATATGTTTTAGGACATTTGTGATTATTTGGTCATTCAGTCCGCTATATATAAGGCGTGACTCTCCTGGGCGCGGCCCTGTGTCCGTCCACAGACTTGACAGGAGTCTTCGTGGGCATCTTCCTGAATATGTCGCGTCTGTTTTTGAGGATGAAGACGACGCAGACGACAATGACACCGAAGGAGAGGAATGTAATGCTGAAGGAGAGGATCTGTAACCACGTGAGACAAATCCCGGACACTGAAAAGACACGAGACCACATTACATATTTATCAAGATGCTTTTCTTCCATAATAGACATACGATCAGAGTTTGCGACTTACCCAGATTCATCATCAAATGTTATCAAACACACCACATTGTATTATGAGGACACGCATTCAATTAAATTGTAACAGTGAGTGAGTTTAGTTTTACGTCATTTTGCAATATTCCAGCACCATCACGGCTGGGGACACCAGAAATGGGCTAAATTGCAAGAACAGATCACTCAACTCGAAGAACAAGCGTAATGGGGGGTATGTTCTGACCAGGAGGTACCGTTGTGCAAAGCAACCTTAGTGCTGAGGTTATCGTAACTGCCATACCTTAACCTGGACTGTCGTAGCGCTAAGGTTATTTCGTACAACGGCACTCACGAATCCGTGCCTGTCTGCACAGTCCTTAAACATAGCCCTATAACAGGCGTATCACTGATTGTTGATGTTAATAATGACAAGCAAGAATGACACAGTATAATGACACAGTTTTCACAGTTGTTGTACAGCTGTATGGTAGTGGTACTCACTCGGCCTTAGCCCAGCAGGACACGCCACCACCGCCCCGCACACCTCGGCCTGGTACGTTGTTATACGCCTCCCTGCAACAAACCAGACATAAGACTTTATTACATTCAGAACAGTAACGCGCTGATTCGTTGATACCGTACAGATGCAGGGTGGTCCCTTGTAACATAGAATATTCGCTGATTTCAGTATCTGACGTCCTGCAGGATCATATATCATTGTGTGAAAATAAAAGGGTGCTGAGCCAAAATATTCCCTATGTTACAAGTGAACGGCGGTCGCCAAACGGTTCAACGAGAAGCAACAAATCGCGCTGACTTAAGTCTCTTAGCTACCTGGATAGGCTGTTTCATCTGAGTGAGTGAGTGAGTGAGTGAGTTTAGTCTTACGCCACACTCAGCAATATTCCAGCTACATGGCTTCGGTCTGTAAATAATTGAGTCTGGATCAGACAATCCAGTGATCAATAGCATAAGCATCCATCTAGGCAATTGGGATACGATGACATGTGTCAACCAAGCCAACGAGCCTGACCACCCGATCCCGTTAGTCACCACTTACAAGCATGGGTTGCTGAAGATCAATTCTCACCCGGATCTTCACGGGCCTCACAAGGATGAAAGTAAAGTGGTTAATAAAGATCTAATATGGAGATAATATAATGCAAATCAATCACGCAAAGTTACGTCCCTTAGCTACCTGGATCCGCAGTTTCACCCGAAGTTGATTGAGCAAATATGGGGCTGACAGACTATGACCAGAGGATACTTGCACAGCAAAGGAAACATACAATGCACATTACGGATTCACCAAATCGACTTGTGAAGCGGACTGTTTGTCAACAGATCTTGCTTGTTTGTTGTTTAAAGCTTCACTCAACAATATTCCAGCTATATGGCGCCATTTGTCAAATGAGAGGTCCGCGTGTGGTCGCACACTGGGTCCATTACCTCCACACCCTCTGCTTAACCTTATCGTCCTTTGTAAGCTGGTTAGCCCCTCCAGATGGAAGATACTGTGACATCTTTCAACCTTGCTGCAGATAAAGCAACACCGGAGCCCAGTGTATAAGCGTGTTGACATCAATATACACATCAGCGCATTTCAGAAGTATTTTCTTATCGCTAGTTGCCTTATAAAGTTGAGTATATGCTAAAATAACTTACTGTTGTATTCCTTTGGGAATGAACACATCATATCTCCCTGGAGCTCGATCCTTTTGTCGGCGGCAAACTGTAGGAACCATAACGCCGCACAGGAACACGTCCACGGCACGTTGTCCATACTAACCGTTCTCAGACTCTCAAGCCCGTTGAAGATGTTGTTGCCGATGTAGGTGAACGGGTTGTTGTCCAAGCTGATACGGCTCAGATACTTCATCTTGCTGAACAACGCGAAATCCATAACCCGAATACGACAATTGTTCAACGTCAGAACGCTGGCCTCCGTGAAGGGGTCAAGGACACCACGACTCAAACCCCCCTGAGCAAGTTTGGTGTTGGACAAGGCGAATTCTCCCCTAGGTGTCGGGATGGTCGTATCTTTCTTGATGTTCACACCAAGAAACGCGTTTATGTCGAGGTTGTCGATGGAACCGCCTTTGATACTTAACAAATTGACTGTGCCAAGGTTTGTGAAAGCTCCAGATGGAACGCTGTTGAACTGGCAATTTAAAATCCGGACATCCTGATAAAAATCCATCCCTGAGAAAGAGGAATTGTCCAAACTGAGCACGGCCGACCCACCAGTGGCGCAGATGATCGTTAAGGAAGATGAATAGTTCGGGTCAAACGTTGAGACGTTTACTTGAGCGAAGTTTATAAACGACGATTCTTCAAGGACGCCGTTTACATCCTTAATAACTAGCCTCTGAGGTCGAGGGTCGAATCCATTGGCATTGAGAGGAATTGAAGTTTTGAACCCACACGTGAACAGTCCGTCCTTGTATTCACATCCGGCGGGCTGGCTCAGGGGCGCGGATGATTTGATGAGTAAAAACCACACGACAACAGCTACGTGAAGCATTTTGAAGAACTAGTTAGCGTGTAATTGGAGAGAATCAACAAATCCCTTGGTCTTGTCCCACAAGCTCAATACTTCGATCTCACTGACCGTACAGCCATGGTGCCATCTCCTCGAATCTATGCAGATTTGCCCTTCTCGTTCAGATGATGGGGTTTAAGTCCTCATCAATTTGTCCGGCGAAAAAATATATAGTCCCTTTGGTCTGTTCAACAGCAAACAGTACACTCTAGATCCACGATAACATTGCCGGAACAACGGCTTTCTTTTTGTGGAAACAATTTCTCAGCAACCGAAGGGTGAGAATTATTTCACAGTTTTCAAACATGCCTCTTGTGACGTTGATATGTTTCTTTTGGATCGCCAAACATGGTTAATGGATACATAAACATACTCAAGTGGATGTAATACTGCTCTCTTTCATAAACACATCAAATAACTGGCCCTGAAACAACTGGGATATATTTGCGAAACCGTGCTTACCTCCCCTTGTTTACAATTTACTGTGTTCTGACTGGTAAACCACCTAACCTTATACAGGTCAGCTTAGGATACCCTGCACGGAACCAGAACAGTTATATCATTTGATCTGGAATTTTTTCTTGAGGTGTTTGCGAACAATACGTTCCATTTCGTGGTTTGGTCGCGCGATGTATTGTCAAGAATATATTAAAATAACACCATACTACGTAGTGTAATAAGCAATTGGTGATTATGGGCGTTCAGTAATATCAGAGAACGGCTTGTCGCCGAAAGTACCAAGGGGCGACAACATTTCGACAGACGTATATAATTTGGAATGAGAACCATTGATTCTGAAAATGACACCATTTAGAAAGATAAGTGAAGTCTTGACAAGTTAAGTGCAGGTTTGTTTGTTGTTTGAAGCTGTTCTCAGCAATATTCCAGCTATTTGGCGTCGGTCTGCAAGCAATCGAGTCTGGACCAGACAATCCAGTGATCAACAACATGACCCCGTTAATCGCCTCTTTATACAAGCATGGGTTGCTGCAGATCAATTCAAACACGGATCTTCAAGGGTCCTTAAGTGCAGAAGCTTAGTGTTGCAGGTTTGAGCACTTACCAACACACTTTCACTCACTCACTCCAACATCGCTTCTGAAATGAGCTTGAATAGAAAATACAAAACAATTAGCTAATCGCATACATAAAATAATATGCTTCAAACACACGTTAGACCATTTATAAACATGTGTCTGAAAATTGTTAGGTTAGTGAGTGCTTAAAACTGAAAAAAAAATATCACAGATTCAGAGATTTAATTATCATATTCTCAGGAAGTCTCTCGAATGAACTTATGACCTGTTGTGAGTCTTTCATGCGAGTTCACAACGCAAAAACCCGGAACCAGTCGAGAAGAAATTATTTGTCGATTATTTAAGCTTTTTGTTTGATCCAATGGGCCTAAGTGTGTGTGTTTTACTGAAAGTAGCTGATAAGCCTTAACAACAACCGTATAATAGTCTTTCTTTTCAACATGAGTGTATTACTGAAAGAGGCAGGTTACGTTGCGGTGTCGCGTTTCACACTAATGCTTTCAGTCATGCAACGGTGTTGGTCGTCTCAAAATACTTTACACAAAATTTAGTTTCTAAATAATTTATTCTATGCCTTTAGTACGAGATATCTACGGAACACCGAGTCTCTTGATATATTTTTACTGTATTGATACGTTTAAAACTCGTCATTAGAATAATTTGAAATTACCCTCCTGGGGAGATAAAGACAGGACACATATGTAGACATAATCGATTTATCCCATATTTATTCGGATGTGTTTTGATACGATTCCCTTATTGGAGGAATCAGAAAGATTAAATAAAAAGAAATATGAGCGATTACGTAAATAATATCCCCTCCAAAGGCAAATTGGCAAAATTATTACGGACAAGTTACAGATATTATCAGGTTATTGACATCATACGCAAAGTGCATCTAAGGACAACCCTTATCTGCATGTATTGCACTTAGTCTTGCTTCACGGTCAGTACAAAGTCTGTTATCTTCAGAAAAGGGGGGCGGTGGGGTAGCCTAGTGGTTAAAGCGTTCGCTCGTCACGCCGAAGACCCGGGTTCGATTCCCCACATGGGTACATTGTGTGAAGCCCATTTCTGGTGTCCCCCGCCGTGATATTGCTAAAAGCGGCGTAAAACCCCACTCACTCACTCAAGAAGAAGAAAGAGAGCGAGTAAAAAATAAATAAAAATCCCCAAGAAAACGTCCACCCCGCGCGTCTAAAAGGGTCATTATCCCAGTTACATTACTCAGATTATTCTGGGGACGAACTGAACTCGGATCATTAACACGTCGTCAGTTGTCACGACCTTATTCCGTTATATTATGAAGTTTCATTTTTGACTTATTCGAAGCAGGACGTAAATCAACGTTCATTGTGGCACTTACGCCGCATGCCCGGAATAGGGCTCTGATTATATAACCAATATACAAAGCATAGGCGGATCCAGGGTGTGTGTGTGTGTGTGTGCAGGGGTCGCGCATCCCCCCTTTGGTGCTGAAAGTTTGTTAAATGACCATTGAATCTCGGAAGAAAATGAAATGTGCACCACCTCCCTCAAAAAGCTGTATCCGCCCCTGCAAAGCAAGCTTCGTCGTTCGCCACAATCTTTCCCTGAAGGGAAATAACTCTCATCGGCATATCACCACCATTGGTTAAGAACGGCATTATCTCCCCTTAGACCGTTTCCCCGACAATCCTTATGCAACTCTAAAATACCACTACAATAATCAAAACATGAATTACAAATAAAAGCTTTGCGAAAACAACGGAGTGCAACACTTGCCTCTACAAGTGTTTGTGATACGGTCACTTTATCGGAATACGCAACATAGGCTTATCACGATTTGAATGTGATTCATAAACAGTTATTTATTATGTACTGGGAATTTAACATTGGAATTCTAAGATTTTTTTTCTGTCGGATAATGTTTTGTCTGTGCCAATCTGGGGTTCGCTCTTGAAAATCAGCTGTTGGGCTTATCACCTAGGGATGCAGTGTACGCTATTCGCATTCATTGGGACAAACCGCAATTACTACTACTTACATAAGTTGGTCGGCCTCCGTAGACCATACAATACAACATGGTTGTTTCAACAGGTTTACATTTCATAAATACCAGACTGACACCCCCAGGCATAAACATATCCAAAACAGTTTTGATACAGAAAGTGTTTACTCATTCCTCGACAGGCGACGACGTCAGTAACGACATACACTTCAAGTACTTATTTAAATCAATATACTTTAGCATGTCACTTAGATCACTTTGTTTTGGACTAAACACGTTCCATGGTCTGCTGCCCGGAGTCCAGGGTCCCGTTTCACAAAGGTGGTGTATGATCGCCGATAAATACGAGTGTGAGGGAGTTCAGTTTTACGCCACTTTGAGCAATACTCCAGCAATATCACGACAGGGGACACCAGAAATGGGCTTCACACATTGTGCCCATGTAAATCGTACCGGAGTCTTCAACGCATTAACCACAAGGCAACCCCAACTGCCCCCAGTCAATATGAAATAATGAACTAAAATCTACATGAAGGGAAGTGTTTTAGGTTGCAGTTTTTATGGGATTCATGAACATTACCGCAGCAAAGAGATATGGTGTTTTTGACATGTTTGTGACTGGTCGCTTGACAATAAAATGCAAATCATAATGTATAGAATATCGTGGTTTTAATGCGGAATATGACTGAATAACAACGAACCAACCAAAATAATAGGCAACCCTAATAGCTTACGTTATTAAGAAGTTGCTTTAATTCAAGCAGTATTCAATAATTATTATTGTTTATTACTCGCCCGTGGAAGATACTGCAGTGTAATATTTTTTACAGCAATATTTAACTAGTGTAATACCGTAGACGTATGGCGTCAAATTGGTTTACAGTTATGACGTCACAATGCTAATGCCTCACAATTTAGGAGATAAACCTAGTGTGTTTGAAAATCAGAGACATGCTTTACTGAATTGATGGCGACTAAATTTCAATTGGAACCGAACGCGTAGCGTGAGGTTTCAATTGTAATATTTAGTCGCCATCAATTCAGTAAAGCATGTCTCTGATTTACACTAGGGTTATCTCCATTCTACCATGACCCATTTAAAATCGAACTTCCTCGCTCTGCGGAAGACACTGCGTAATCCGGCATGGGACGAGAGGCGAATTGAACTCGTCTGTGAAGGGAGCGGTAGATGCCGTTCGTATTTTTTTAACATTACCACATAACAATATTCTGTCCAAAGAAATCAAACTACTGTTTATTCAATGCAATTATGTAATACCCGAGATCTTGTGGTTTTTTTTCATCCAAACTCCACACGACTAAAACCAGCCTATTGTTTTGTGTGCCGTGAAACTGTACCCCCCCTGGCCTCACTATAATGGAATCGTCTGACCTACTTATTTTCTTCGAAGTAGACAGTTACGCAACAGTTTGACATGGCGGACGAGCCAGTGTTTACATTTTGCGAAAGGTTGCAATTTGAAGTGACAGTGGACAATACTTGACTGACTGTTGAATCTGAACCCTGCAGAATCGAACAAGAGATCCTTTCCTGATCAACCTACGACCTGTAACTCACCAAAGACTGTTGATTTTTATGACCGGCCGATAATGATTTCACGTACTGCTTCCACCCCCGCCATGCGACAAAAGCGTGACAGTGCTGCTGCATAGTATACATGCGACTAACTTGTGATTCCTTGGAACTTTGTCTTCATCGTTTGGGACTGGACTGTGTCCAAGCGTTTTTCAAAGTAGATGAACATGACAGTGACCACCTTTCGGGAAAGTTGGCAGACAACAGAATTATTTTGTGAACGATGCAACGGGATATGATGGAGTATGACTATGAGTGGCATAAATGTGGTGTTTTGCCAGACCGTTAGATCTATCTTGCAAATTTCCCATTCTAATGGAATTAAATATACCATTTACCAGGTAGGTAAATGTTTACTAAAGTTTTGCTGCATATTTATATAATAATTGTATTTTTCGAGTTTAAATAAATGTTTTATCAGCATTTCCATCACGTCTGTTGTGTTGATATTAGTCATGTTGGTGGTCAAGCTGAAGTAGTGCGGCAGTGTTCTATACGTGCGCAGTGAAGCGCAATGAAATCAAACGCATTTTTATTCCAAAAATTTCCAATTGCCTATGTGGAAAATTCGAAAGTCAGCGTCAAAATCCATGAAGTTGTTGTTATGATCCGCCATCATTGTGGTCAAACCGAAGTAGTTCTCACAATAAGATTTGTTAATGCGCGGTGAAGCGGCCTTACAATCAGATGAGCGTCAATCCACAATTGATGCCGTCTGATTTTTCTGAACAGCCAATCAGAATCTAGTATTTTCTTGATTCATGGTAGAATAGGAGATAAACGTACTGTGTTTGGAAATTAGATGAATGTTAGACCGAATTGATAGTCTCTAAATTTTATTTGAAGCCGCTACACGGCTTCGGCTTCAAATAAAATTTAGAGACTATCAATATTCGGCCTTACATTCATCTAATTTCCAAACACAGTATGTTTATCTCCCTTCTACCATAACCGATTTAACATCGAACTTCCTCGTCCTGCGGAAGACACGGCGTAATCCGGCATGGGATGAGAGGCGAATGATTGAACTCGCCTGATAAAGGAGTGGTAGGTTCCGTTCGTATTTTTTTTAACATTGCAACATAACAAATATTCTGTCCAAAGAAAACAAACTACTGTTTATTCAATGCAATGATGTAACACCTAAGAGCTTGAAGACAAGACCGAAACCAGCCTATTGTTTTGTGTGCCGTATTACTGTACCCCCCTGGCCACAGTATAATGGAATCGTCTGACCTACTTATTTTCTTGGAAGTAGACAGTTACGCAACAGTTTGAAATGACGGACGAGCCAGTGTTTACACTTCGCGAAAGGTTGAAATTCGAAGTGACAGTGGAAAATACTTGACTGACTGTCGAACCTGAACCCTGCAGAATCGAAGAATAGATCCTTTTCTGAACGACCTATAACCTGTAACTCATCAAAGACTGTTGATTTTTATGACTGGCGAGTGTCGATCATGATTTCACGTACGTGCCTCACTCCGGCATGCGAGGAAGAGTGACAGTGCAGCTTTGTGTACATGCGACTAACTTGGGATTCCTTGGAACATTGTTCTCATCATTTGGGCCTGGATTGTGGCCAAGCCTTTCAAAGTGTACGAACATAGCAGTGACAGCCTTCGGGGAAGGTTTGCAGAGAACTGAACTCTCATGGTTCAGTTTTTGACATTTTGAACGATGCAACGGGACATGATGGAGTATGAGTGGCAAATTTTGTGTTTTGCCTGACCGTTATCTTGGTATATTTGTTTCCGTTTCCAGGTAGGTAAATGTTTACGAACGTTTTGCCGCACAAATAGGGATAAATAGGGATGTATTTTTACAAGGATTTATATGTTAGATATTGTTTGTTTATGTTAGGGGCTGTGTATTGTAATAGACCGATCCAGTCCCGGCCGATAAGCCCCGCCCACTTCGTTTTTGACGTTAGCGGGGACAACCACTGACTAATCACAATGGCGTCACCGCCGGTGAAACGTACGTGATTGCAAATGTTGTTGATGAATTCTGTTTGTTGTACTTTGGTATCCGTCGTTTGTGAATGATATTTAAAAAGGAAAGTTATACGTATTTTATTTTCAATATATTTTAGTTGACAGGTTGTATAATTGGCGAGTGAAAATGTAGATCTACATGCCCGATGAAAAATGAAGCGTATTTTCTACCAAATAATTTATCCGGCAATTCACGTTCGTGAAAGTTATTAGCAGGGGAAAGGTAACTGAATTATGTTGTTTGTTGCTTTTTCTAAAAAATTCCCATCGTAATATTATAAAAACCGTGAACACAACCACATGTGCAAGTTGCAGATCGTTTCGGTATCTATAAAAAGATTGTCAAAACTGCGCGTGCCACCTTTATTTATTTATCCCTTGTTCAAATTTAGTTACATTAGAATTTTGTGAAAACATGGGTTTCTACCTTTCAAGGAACAACGCAGGAAAACAGTATCCCGTCTACTACTTCGTCCACCTTGTTTGTCTGTATATATTATCTGGAAAACGTTACTTGACCTGTTAACATGGATGTATCTGGACATACCCAGAAGCAAATATTCAGCAGCTAATCTGCAGCTATTCTCAGTAACATTTTCTCTTCAAAATCTGTACACCATCTTAAAATGACACTGGCTTTTTTAATAATCCTTACCAATTTATTTTTCTATGTGTACTTTGTTGTGGAATCCTAATCTACAAACCTCCACTATAATGGACTTCATGAACTGCCAGCATTTATCTACAGGTATGTCACACCACCATAAACACAAAGAATCCAAGATACAGTCTGCACCTGTACACTGACACATCTTCCATAAATAGGAAACGTGTGATGCAAAATCTTTGAACAGAGGATCCACAGTAATCCGAACAGTTAACTAGCATTGAAATAGAATGTTACACAACATACAAATATACTGCTTTTCTTCAGATATATTTAACTGCTAACTACTAATGTAAATAAGAGGCAAAGAACATATTCAAAGTTTAAAGCTTTTGTCAATAAAATTACATATTGACATTATTGCTTCTAAACAATGATAATCTTATTAGATCTGAGACCATATCCCTTAGGGACATAACACTAATTCTGATCTATTTCCTTTTCTGAGATACTTACTAGTGTCATCAAAATTATATTAAAGTTGCTTTAAAATTTGGTAAAAGTCATAACAAAAAGTTTAGGAAAACATACATGAAAATGTCCTGAAGCTTTCACCTCCTGCAATTAAACCAGTGTGCAATTAATTATGAATTTAAGCTTATTTTCCAAATAAGCGTCAACAAACCTTTAACAATTTGTCCAAAACCAACATCTTAATAAACACTGTTTTGGCTCAGTCTTCAAATATTGGTAACCTCCTCAAAAGCTGATGATTTCTAAGAAGTATTACATGAAATCGGGGTTGAATATGATATGTTTCAATATCCATTCCAGTTACATGAACAGTCAACTTAGAATTCTGTAAGTTATTTGGTTCCAAGACTGAATAGTGCCTGAGTGTGAACAAAACGTAGCCTTTGGGTTTTTTTCAAATTCTCTGGATGTTTAAATAACTTTATATTATGAGTGATGATACTAGTGATCACTCTCTGAATAATCTTATTAGTAAACATATTATTTAAAGACCAAATATATCTTAAAACAATCTAGCTATCTTAGTACCAAGTGATTGTTCAGCCATGATATGTATATAGTGTTTGTTTGCCTAGTTCTGCCTTAAATTTACATGAATCTGATATGTGAGACAATTAAGTTATTATTTATAATTGATTCGATTATTACCTATTTTTATTACCTTTCCACGTTTCCTGAAGGAGGCAAGATTCTTAAAACAAACCTCGCTATCATTTCCAGTGAATTATAATTAAAATGACAGAACTATGTAATTACTCCTAAAATGTACCAATATACCCCCAACCCCAACCCCCACCCTACATGTAAAAAAAGTATGCTGTGACAAAAAATCAAAACAAATAATGTTCTCATAGTTAGGAAATAAACTTATATTTCCTCCGTCCGATATTCCAGAAAGTCACTATTCTTCTCACATAGTTTTCGTCTCCGATCCACATGGAGTAAGCTAAATCAATTCAAGGTCCCATCTCTTTATAGAAATTCAGAAATATTTAAGACATGGTTTTATAGACACTCATTTGAATTAATTTTGACGTTTGATATTGCGTGATAGGCAACTGCTGACACTGACAATATTTCCGTTTGGATAAAAAATATTACTCCTCGAATATTTTGCACTGTCAACAGATACTGTACTGTTCATAGGCCTTCAGAAACTTTTAAAACTTTTGAAACTTTAAAACATCTTAAAATGTGTGACAAATTTAAGAATATCTAATCACCTTGAATGCAACCATATCCACCACATTGTTCTTTAATGTAACAAGTTTTGCTATTTCGGTCGACCCTAACCGAAATCAGCTGGCTGTCAGATTTGTTTACATTGTGTCACGGCTTTCTCGCCTGTACCAACTCAATGCCTAGTAGTGACGAAAAACGTGAAGCAAAAACAATTTTGTAGTTACAAGAATTGTCCGTGTTTATAACACTTGCAAAATACTAAACTGCTATTTGTTGTCATCTATTGGTAATGCTTTTGCACATGTGCGAAAGTGTGTAAATTCGTGTAAATTCTCACCTTCGAGCAGACGTAGGTTTCGTGAACGACCGATTGTTTGAATATTTTTATAATAGAAGGTAATAATTATGATAGTGAGGTCCCCTAATAATTGTGGAGGAGAAATCGTATTTTTCGAGTTTTAATCAATGTTTCATCCGCATTCCCATCACGTCTGTTGTGTTGATATTAGTCATGGTGGCCAAGCTGAAGCTGAATGCGGCAGTGTTGTATACGTGCGCAGTGAAGCGCCGTGAAATCAGACGCATTTTCAATCCAAATTGATACCGTCTGATTTTATGGCTTGACCAATCAAATTCGAGCATTTCACGTAGCCATGGTAGAATGTCACAATGGTATTAAACCTTGCTTGACTCGTGAAGAGCTGAGACTCAGCACACTACGTAGGCAGTTTGATACCAAATCATTAACTCGTTTAATAAAAAATGGTATTACATGAAAGGTCGTTTAGTATCCTCTATTACCTACGAGGGCGAAAATATCGGGGTTCATACTAATCATACGATGCCCTAGGACAAAATACCACTTCGTCATGAACAATGCTATGACGTCACATTTCTTCTGTGACGTTGCGTTCTGCATGCGGCGATGGCGGGTAGCCAGCCTATGTTTGAAAGTAGATTTGGGTTTGTTTCCTCAATTTGAAGACTTCGGTAATAAACAGAATATTATATTCGTGGCCATATCATACTATGTTTACGACACTCGTGCCTAAATATCGGCATATCCCTCGCTCTAGCTCGGGAAATACCAACATGTAGGCACTCATGTCGTAAAGATAGTATGACATGGGCACTGATATAATATCCTCTATATAAGCGAAGAATGGACTAACATCACATGGTTGCAGAAACACGTCACAGTCAGTCATCTTGAAATGGGAAGTTGTGAAAAAAATCTGGAATCCCCACAGAGATTGGATTCTGGCACGTCAAAAGGATGCAGCTCCCCACAACTACTTGTATTACACTGCTAACCCATCAAATACACCAGCTGACAGTTCTTTTTATCCCCTCAGAGCCTGGTGTCAGGCAGAGGAACTTCCAGCCACAGACCCATGGATGATGTCTATTGCCATTTTCAAACCAGCAAACAGTGTATGGTGATGACGAAGTCTCAGTTTCTGGGATAGGATCCCATACTATCTGATACTTGCACATGAGGCATCAAGGCAGCTGATGTCAGTGAATGGAATATCTTAAACCACTGGGCCCAAGGGTCGCAACTGGGATCTCACACAACCCAACACCTCAACATGGCTAAAAAGCAGAAAGACAACAAAAAAGCCTGTTTTGAAAGTCTGTCATTGGCTTGTTTTATTTACATCAGTTTGCGTTCTGTCATTACTGTGGTGGTCACGCTCAGCAGGCTGCCTGTTAGCTTGTAGTAATCACAGACAGCATTTGGGAAGGGATGAGTTTGTGCCCAGCTCAACCAACGATACTGGTAGTAGAGCCACGAGTCAGCCATAACTCAGGAATCACTGAGCACAATCACACCATCAATTCATCTCAGGACATGAGGCTTACATTATCAAATCCTACAAATATAAATAAAGGCAAGTTTCACATCTCCTAGTAGTTGCAACCTGTAATATTTGATACCTCTAAACTATATATCCGAGGTACCATTCACATATTCAATATTTTTTTCATGGATATTTTGCACTTTCAACATTTCATGACAGAATAATAGCTTTTATGACTTTCTTTTTCAATGGAAATGGGCCATATTTCCATGAATAGGAATTCAAACAAACTCCATTATCATACCAATATCCTTGTAGTCAATATATACACAAACATATCCATAGGCATTCACATTCAATAAACTCATGTCATTAATGGGAAACTTGTTTCCCCGTAATGGTTTTGAAGGGTAGATCAGGCATCTGTAATGGTAACCAACTATACAAATTTCTCATGCAAAACAAAGAGGCAGGTTTCGGCACCTACGAAGTAGGTGTCTGCTGTAGCCATGTTTCAATGTTCTTTCACATGTGCCCCTCAATCATAGCTTTCAGAGGCATTTAGTTGGTTGAGCTGGGAAGTGTTTCATATCATCTGTAGTTCACGAAGTCCAGGCTTCAAAGTGTTTGTATTATCCAAAGTTGATGGACACAACCTGACTTGTCAGGTTCACTGTCAATAGTCTATAGAGAATGCACATTTCATATTCTTGTCTTGAGTGGCTCGTCTTCCACAAGATAGTTTGTATCGGTCATTCATACAGTTCGACCAACACAACTTTGCATATGAAATTATGCAGTTTATATATAATATGTATATATGTATATAATTTAAGAATGATTATCAAAAAAAACAAAACATGATCCATAGAATTCACCAAGAAACAAAATAGAAACAACTGAAATTCCCTTGCAGGGCTTCTGGTTAAAGTTATATATCCATCCTCAAACAAGCCTAGCACCTCACAGTAGATCAAGGTATTCTGAATATTCTTCAGACTCCCTCATTCCTCGGCTAGTCATCATCTCCCTCGACATACATACAAACGCACAGCCGTTTAGGCAAATTTTTAAATGCACATAATGAATATATGCATTAACAAACACATCTGCATCAACGAATACCATGGCAACAAAAAAAATAAACACATCCATGGTTATATTTGGCTGTCAGAAGATCCTTTGTTTTCTCCAACAAGTAGAAAGCACATTTATACAGCAAGCTCATAAATTAATCATTTCTTTCATCCTCTGGTGCACACATTTAAACAGCAATGACAATCATATTTGTAATTTCATATTGCAGTTTGTGATCCAAGTCTGTCCTAATAATAAGCCTATTCTCAGCTGTCAGCCTCCTCCTCTTCACCTTCGCGTAGCCATGCGAAGAACTGAACAACTTGCTTGAGCGTAACTCCCTTCCCTTCCTGCTCCTCTTTACTAGTTTCCCATTGATTAAATGCATCTTCTGAGATGATTTCCTCATCATACAGTGTATCAAAGAATGTCCGCAAGACACCTGCAAGATGAAGCAATTACAGTGTTAAGTACAGCAAAAGGTACAACAGGTGTTCATACTTTCTAATATTTAATTGAGTGAGTTAAGCCACTTTTAGCCACATTCCAGCAATATCAAGGCAGGGGACCCCATAAATAGGCTTCACACATTGCATCCATGTGGGGAATCAAACATGTGTCTTTGGTGTGACAAGCAAAAACTTTAAACCACTAGGCTACCCCACTGCCTAATATTCTGAGAATAATCACACTTGTCACAATATTATTTCTGGTGGAACAAAAACCAACCAGTTATAACTGATAACCTAACAAAATATTACGCGTGTTTACTGATCACATGATGTATAGAGAAGAAATGAAAGTAAAATACAGACATCAGGTCACTGTTAACTTAAATACTTTCTACTATTTTCACAAAAGTGTTGCAATCATGCCATCTTATAGGTCACAGGTTGTCAACCTCAAAGTCATGTCCAAAGAGTATTAGCATGAACATACCTGAAGGGTATTCCAGCGAGTGGACAAGTGCCTGCAGAGCATAGAGGGCCTGCAGCTCAAATACAGGCTGGTGATCTAGATACTTCTGCAGGAGGGATCGCCACTTCTTTATGGGTTCTTGGTCAACTTTTGTCATGTTGCCAGTGCCTGAAAAACATGGGATAGTGTTACTGATATTGGCAAGTCTCAATGATAAGGGCTGTTTGCAATAAGGGAGAGGTGACCTTCATGGGAACTGACATGGGCGTCATCTGGAAAAATGTGATCACCTTGTAGGCTTTTATATAACAAGGAACTGAAACATGCTTGATCATGAAATATGATACAAGTACTTGTTAATATTTGAAACAAATGCTTATACTGAAAAGGTTAAGGATAACAAAATACACTTCTATAATGCTGTTAGTCCAAGACACTCACCCACTATTGCACTGGAACAAACCGTGGTCATCAAAGCCCTGATAAATCTGTTTTCTTTGGTAATCTCATCAGGGACATTGGCCTGGAACAAAGAAAAATATGTTTGGGGTGCTCCATGAAACTTCAGGCACATGTGAACATTTTCACTGAAATCTCTTGTCAAAGAAAATCCTAAGCTCAATCACTGAAAAAGTAATAAGACAAGGCTCATCTTAAATTGATTGCCCAAGCATGTTTGCTATATTTATTTTAGGATTAAACAAGTACACGAGGACAATGTCTTCTATCATTCAGTGCTATAATTCACAGCATCTACACTTGAGGTGAGGTGAAATTGGGTTTAACGTCGTGCTTTAGAATATTTCGCTCATATGACGACATGCATGCGTGTGTATGTGCGGCTGCTTGTACTAGCCCAGACAGAAGCTGGTTTTTTATAGTGCTAGCCTACTGAGATACCACGCCGCAGTGAAGCATGAATACCCCACTCAGACACATTATACTGACTCCGAGCCGACCAGTCCTTGTTGTACCCATTAATGCCGAGCAACAGGCAGGGACCAACAAGGACCATATTTTAACGTCTTTTGGTATGACACGGTCGGGGATCAAACCCACGATCTTCCGCCCTAACCACTATACCACAGAGGCGGTCATCTACACTTGAAAGCGGTTTGACAGAATATGGAAAATGTCTTTGATGCTTATTCTATCAGTACTTACCTCGATCCAGTCAAATATCTGTTCATTATCACATTTAGGCTTGAGCAAGAGCTCTGAAAGGTTCTGTTTGATCCATTCTATGGACACTTTACTGGTAGGTGTGCTGGGTGCCGAGTCAGGGCCCACAGTGAACTCCAGATTCTGGAACAAGGGGAGGAAACACTGGATTATGTCCCTTTATTGCAGCATGGCAGGTGCTACTGACAGGTGTTTTCAAATAGTGTAAAGGTAAATGAGTATGCATTATCCATCAGATTTTGCATCAACTTAAAGATATGAGTTATCAGCAACTTGAGTGAGAAAAGTTTTACGATACTTTTAGCAATATTCTAGCAATATCATGGTGGGGAACACCAGAAATGGGCTTCACATCAGCAACATGAACCCAAACATAAGAAAGACAATAATTCCATCAAATACAATGATAATGGCTGTGGTTAACTATTTTACCTTTTCTTTCAAAAACTGCTGGATTTTTTCCTGAGGTACAAAGAAACTCCAGTCCATGCAATTGTTTCGCCATAAATGTGTGACAATCTTGTGGCCCTAAAATTGAATTTATAAGTTGAAACAACACATGCCCAATTATTTCTATGCACATGAATGCAATTTGATAATATTGAGCACACAGGCACGCCAGCAATTTTACGTGTATATTACTTTGAACATGAAATTGCTATGGATTTGAGGCTTAAGAAAAGTTTCTGGAAGTCAAGATAAAATTCATCGGAATTAATAATCTGGACATATTCAATACATATTTGTATTTTGTTAACTAATGTAAACCTAAATTCATAAGGATATAGTGGCCTAAAGTAACTTACAAGTCTCTGACTGGCATCATGTAAGATCTCTGCCATGAGGTTGCCTGCCTTCCCAGATGCCTTCAATGGCTCACAGGCCTTCTTAAGGAAGCTGAGTGGAACACTGCCATCTTGGATCATGGGTCCGATCAACTCGCCAAGATACTGCCAGATCTTGGGGATGTCGATCTCCATGTCCTCAGCTGACTGAAGAATCTCTGTCAATCTGAAACAGGTAAAGCAAAGGTTGCCATTTCACCATTTAATATTTAATATTTAATGTATCAAACATGACATTTCAAAATACTTGTACCCATGGATTTCCAAATCAAGGTTATCTGGCTCTTTTCAGAAAACATTTTCAATCCAGGCAAATACTCACCCCTGCAAGTAGGTGTCAACAGAGATGATTTTCTGGTTGATCAAATCATGCAGCAGGTGCCCTGTCTGTTGGCGAGCTTGCTTTGACCTCTCTAGCACATGGTTAATTGCAAAGTACACAAAGAAATGGATGGTTTTGGGCGAGTTCAACTCCTGTACACACTGAATAGCCTCCTGAAAATACATCAAAATCATCATGTTAGCAGAGGGCGACAACGCATATACAATTAGCCACAGGCCTGAGAAACACTCTTCTATTGTTTAAATTCTTGTTCTTTCTCTATATATATATATATATATATTCTGTTTTTATTTATCTATGTAATATATAAATACACATACATATTTTGTCTTCTTCAAATGTACCTTTTCATTCAAATGATACAAAGTTTTGATTGCTAGAAGATGCCTCATTTGTCAGAATTCTCAATTATGCCACATTTTGATGGGGAATATTTCACTTCCCTAGCTTGTTTTTTTGTTTTATGTTAGCCGAACATTTAAATCAAAGCAAGATCATTTACTTGGAATCTATAGATGTCCTGATCACCCAATTGCTCTTATACTCAGACTGACCTTGCGATCCTGTATATGCAAATATTCATCTACTATTGAATAGGTCTTCTTTTCCATCTCTTCCTCTGACAATTCCTTCATAGATGGTGCAGGTCTCTCCACCTCCTGTGACGACCGTGTTCGACTTCCCTCTCTACTTGTGTTTCCTGAAGGAGGGGTGGCCCGGCCACTCACAATACTCCTGTTAGAACAGAACATAACCTCATGAACACCAAGTAGGTAATGGTGACGGTGATTTATTCCAAATAAGACAATGCTATGAATATTTCTTCAACATACGTGGCATGCTCATTTACTACTCTAGATCATTGTGAGATTGAACCTGAACCTACATCCTTAAAAGGCATTCACAAGTGTTGTGAAGGGGCCAATACCTTGCTTGATTACAGTACTGGGACTCGTTTGTCGAAGCGATCGCTATAACTGTCACAAGTCCATGTTAAAGTATGGGAGTTATGATCGTCTTAGGATTACAATTGCTTTGAGGAATGGGACACAGGCCTCTTAACTACCCTGTCATATAAGGAGATCCCTTTCTGCCCCACAATAAAATGTGACATACCTAGCACTTGCAAGGGCACGTTCTCTTTCCAACTCCTGAGATGACCGATTGATCACCTTTCCTCGGTTGTAGCCACCAGGCGTGTTGGCACGATTACGACCGTCTCCACGTGCTGGACTCACACCACGACCAAATTGACGAGACCTCTGGTCATCTTCTCTGCTCAGAGCAGAAAATCTGCAAAAATCAGAAAGGAACATCCTGTGTTAAAAATTTTCCGGATCCGGAGGACCAACATGAAGATTATAGTGCCCATATACGGACTATCAGAATTAGTAAAATCGAAATATTTTTTATACTTGTATACTTATCCTGCACTTATTGCTTACGGCTCGAAATTAATCATCAAATAGTCTGTTTACAAACATTTAGCTTTACACTGATATTCCTTTCTCACCTGTTTCCAGGGGCATTTGGCTTGTCACCCTCCTTCGATGCTCTGCTTCCTCCACCACTACTGCCTCTTCCCCAGCCACCGAAACTCCTAGCTGGGCCTAGCTGGATGTTCTCGTCAGCATTCTGCACAAAGTTAATTACTTGTTAAACAGGGTACAAGTACACAAGTACACAACTTTTATGGATAACATTTTACCCAGATCTTTGTGCAAAAATACAGCATTTCCCTTGCAACATCAAGCAGACCAAAACACATTTGTCTCCAAACAAACCATCAGAAACGAGGAATTCATGAAATCCACATGAATCTTAAGATGGGAATTAATCATCATACAGTCTGTTTGGGGATACCCTATGGGGAAAAAGATCCCAAGTTTACAATTTTTAACCTTCGTATCAAGAGAGCAGTTTAAACTTCAAATATCATGTGTAGCACTGAAGCCTAGAGTTGTTGATCCATCTTAAACCAATGGTTTGATCCATGATGACCATAAACCAGACCGAAACAGGAAGTTATCTTGTATAGTATTCTTGAATCTGCAGTCTTGTATTGTCTGGTAAAATTTTCATTCCTCACAGCTAAAAGCAAGTGAGAGAATCAGACAGAAACACTCCAACCATTACTATCCATCTTAGAGCATGGAGCAGACCCACCCAAAATACAAGTCCATCTCTCACCTTCTCTATCCTGAGTTTGGACACATCAATGTTTCTGTCGATGTTCCTGATGGCCTTGCTGCTGACTGTGTTCCATCCCTCCTCCATGTTGCCGCCGACGCCACCACCACCACCTCCACCACCCTGTCCTGGCCGGCCTCTGGTAGCTGCAATACAAGGTCAAAATATTGCTCAACGATTACTATGTGCAAGCCCAGACAAACAGCAGTCACCTTGTAAGGTTTTAAGCAATATTTGTGCAATACAAAGTCAGAGTACACAAGAAATGGGATTCACAAATTGTACCGATGTGGGGAATCGAGTCTTCGGCGTGACAAGTGAACAACTAACCTACCCCAAAACCCACTTGCACAGCGAGGCCTCATGAGGCAACTAACATACATCAATCACAGTTTACTCAGTAAACCCATCTTGTTTCTCCAGTGCATGTGGCTGTGTAATAGTTGAGTTAGTAGTTTCAAACAATGAAGCAGATATCCCCAGGCATGCCTTTATTTGAATAACTCACGTTATTTATTTAGTTGTTAATTATACTTGACATTAGTCCCATACATTGGTCAGAAACATGATAATAATCAAACATTGTTTCAAGATACACATACGCTTATTGTGTCTTGGTTGATGGTGCTGTTGTGCTGGCTGATTTGCCATGTGCAGCGTGCTGTTAACATGTTCTGTTCCAGAGTTTCTCGCTTGGCGTCCTTGTGGATCTGGTCAATGGTTTTGGGGTTGTCATCTCCTCGCCTTGGCTTCCAGTTATTCTGAAGCAGTAGAAGAATGGTCTCAACACAAGCCATGAACATCATGAATTAGTAACTGTAGTTAATACTGGAGTCATCCAAATTTGTCAGTGAACAAACCATCAGAAACGAGGAATTCATGAAATCTACATGGATCTTAAGATGGGAATTAATCATCATGTAGTCTGTTCTGACAAAATCTTTTAGTTAAAATCTTACGTCACACTGGCAATATTTCAGCCAGATAGTGATGGAACTTCGAGATCACGATTGTTATTTATCACTGAACTCTGCAATATTCCAGCAACATAACGGCCTGTAATGCAATCATAAATTGCAGTCATCCATGCTGTCAAGGTACCTTGACCCGCCATTAACCAAATCACTATGTGGCCAGCCATACCATTCAGTTAGTGAGTGATTTTAGTTTGAGGCTGCACTCAGCAATATTCCAGCTATATGGCGGCGGTCTGAAAATAATAAGTATGCTTTCTATTGCTTATCTGGAAGCCTGGACCAAACAATCCAGTGATCAACAGCATGAGCATCGATCTGCGCAATTGGGAACCGATGACATGTGTCAACCAAGTCAGCTAGCCTGACCACCCGATCCTGTTAGTCGCCTCTTACGACAAGCATAGTCGCTTTTGTGGCAAGCATGGGTTGCTGAAGACCTATTCTACCCCGGATCTTCAAGGGTCCATACCATTCAGTCTGTTTTGACCATCACATCTTGCTTGGGACCAATTCTAACCAGGAATCCCCACAAGATCCCAGCATGACATATGAAAACATTATACATCAGGCTCCCTTTCCACCTGAACTGGTTTCCCATGACTGAAACACTCACATCTCTTAATTCTATTACATCCTGCAGCATGAATCGGCATCTTGAGGACACTTTCTTCTCAGCAACTATCTTCTTCATCTGTTGGAAATACTGGTCCATTCTTGGCTGGAAAACAAATACATAAATACATGTAGTAATTCATTGATATGTATATATTTCGTTAATTGCATCAATAGGGCGACTGTAAATTTCTTCATTTTATATCTTGCGTCTTGTTTCAGAATCACAATATACCTTTGTTGTACAATATTAAAACATTCACCAACATTCAAAATATAATTTAAAAAGCACCTTACAATATTCACTTCAAAAAAGATATCACAGTTGTATAAAGGTGACATGTAGTACTTAGTAAACAGGTCAAAAAGAGAAAAAGGCTGTAAAATTCCTTTATGTCAAAATGTCACTGAATTCCTGACAATTTTCCTGCCAAATCCTTGGACCTTAACCATAATAATTGTAAGTGAGTATGGTTTTATGCCGCTTTTAGCAATATTCCAGCAACATCAAGACAGGGGACACCAGAAATGGGCTTCACACATGAAATACAATAAATAAAATACAATAAATAAATAAATAAAAAACAAAAATTGAAACCGGGTCTTCGGCATGACAAGCGAACACTTTAACCACTTGGCTACCCCACCACCCATCTTAAATAACAGCCAACAGGGAAGTAGGCCACATGGTTACCTTGGCTTTGTCTGACTCTAGCTCCTTGCCAATGGTGGTGAGGAGACGGCACAGACATTCCAGGTTCTCCTCATCTCGAGATCGTAACAACTTGAACACACAGTCATGCATAATATTCTCTGTCAACATTTTCAACTTGAATAACTCTCCTATAAACCTGTAAAAAAGATGAGAAAGGCCATTAGATAATTTCATACACTATCTGCATTGGTTAACATGTGACAAAATCTATCAAGATTATTTCAGTTGTGTATTATCATGTCAATATCTGAGGAGCAACCAACTTTCTAAAAGTATTTTAGATCAACTGATACAAATGAGTTCTTTTGAATGGACAAGTCCTACAAAATAAATACATTTTACAAGAAGACATGGTCATTGGTTTTCCTATCCATAACGGTTACTGAGAAAATCTGCCCCTGTTGTGGATACCGTGCACTAAGTCAGGAAATACATAAGGGCCATAATTGTGTAAAGAATCGTAACACCATTTCTGTTTTCTAACTCCATCAAGGCATTCATGTCCTGAAAACATACCAAATTTGGTTTCCCTATCTGTAATGGTTTTGAGAAAATCTGTCCCCCACCATCTTTGACGGACAGACAGAGCTCAAACCTATATCCCTCTCCCTGGCTGGGAATAATAATTGACAATCAAGTGATTTTTGTAGCAGACAGTACAAGGCTTAAAAAGTACCCCTTGAGTGATTTATTTCTTCCCCCCCAAACATTTAAGATAAAAAGAACATTCCAAAATTTCAGGACATCTGTTTGCAACTATGTACACATACCAAATAACAGCTAATAAATTTCCTAAATCAGATCTTTGCAAAATATAAATGTTTGGAAAACCACATGACACCAGAAACTGAACCTGAGTGTTCTTGGTATCAGCAAAATATCACAGTGACCTAGATCTAACCGAATCTGGGACAAGACAGTGAACCAATCCCAGCATTGGCTCTTATCTTTGTGCTGCAGATACTGATGAACCCGGCAAAATCCAGTTCATGTTAAACCACTAACACTATAATACCTTATGTTCCCTATAGATCTCCGCCTTGCAGTGGTGGCAGCAATAACCAGTTCTTCCTTCAACTCCTTCTTCTTGTCCTGTGGAAAACATCGCACAATAGTCCTTTAGTTTGTTCCACTTCACAGGTATACAAAGTGATTATACAGTAAAAGTTGTTTTTGTTTTGTTTTGTTTTTTCTTTAAAACTCCTGTGTCGACAGTCAGCAAGTATGACCACCCAATCTCATTTACTTGAGACCTGAAGAGAAGTAAATTAACACTTCAATCTATATCGAATGCATCAATCTGCATGACCACTTTCATAGATATTTTCAAAACAAAATACATACCGGGTCAGCTTCCTCTATAGCCTTTTTCCTCCGGTCGAGATCAACTTGGGCGTCATTATCTTTTTCAAACTCTCGCTGACATCTTGTTAACAATATCACACGGAAATTAACTGTTTCCCCTTGTTTGCTGTCGGAGGGCACTTTAAGCTGGAATGAAATAATGACCATTGAACTTCCTTCATATTTTTGAGAAATACAAAAAGGTTTCTACATTTGGCAGTTTCTGAAACCAACAATATATATTAAACTTTCAGAGTTGGCAGTGATACACATTTCTGCTGGTATGATTTCAAAACAGATAAGAATATGGTACTTACCGTTAATAAATATCTGCACATGTTTGCATAAGCCACGCTGAAGGCAGGCTCACTAATAGCCTGAAATTAGAAAACAAATGCATGCCTTAAAAGTAAGATCAACGTATCCAGTAATGGGTCATAAAAACCCCAGTTCACATACATATAAGAGTTCACATACATAAATGGTTGTCTTCAAATTCCTTAACAGCAATAACGATGTAAGAATCTACATTGAAATCTATGTTTCATTTACAAGCGATCTCATAGCAGTTGTCTCATCGAGCTTGCCTTGTGTTCATAAGTCCATAATTGATCTTCAGGTGACCTCAATAATTGATTATGGTTTTAGAGGTCGATTCCCAACACTAGTTCCTTGTACAACAACATCCCTGTCACATGACTTGAAATTCATTTATACATCACGTGACATGGCAATACCTCGCAATGAGAAACGTGCTGTTGGACGATGCCTCACCTTTTCAAATATAATATCTGTTACCCCTTTCAGTCTGTCTTCAGTGTCAATAACCAGGTTCTGAACTTGTTTAATCAACGTCTGGAATTTCTGTGGGGTCAACTTGTTCAATATACTTCTCACTTTGCGGTACAAATCCTGAAAAAAACACACCAAATACTTATGTTAGGAATTGTCATATTGTTAAACAAGAGTCATCAGAAGATGACATAAATCACAAAAATCTGCAAATAGCAAAAGGCACCACTTCAAGATCTGCCTCACATATCTGCCAAGTTTTGCTGAAAGATATTTAGAATTTTTCGAGTTGTGCTCTGGAAACGAAACCCACCCCTCCCTTTTGGGACTCAGTACGAATCGTTTCCATGGAAACCAAAAAAATAAATATGAAAAAAATCTGTAAATAGCAAAAGCACCACTTCAAGATCTGTCTAATATATCTGCCAAGTTTTGCTGAAAGATATTGAAAGGTTTTGGAGTTATGCTCCGGAAATTTTAACCTTCTAGCAAGTGTTAAAGGGTAATATAAACATACAGCGGTCTTGAATTCATCCGACTTCTCTTCGTCTGACTTCTGAGTGCCTGGTTTCCAGGCATTTTCTGAGTGATGAAGCTTAACATCCAGCTGGATTGAAACATTCTTGATGACCCTAACGTCACTTCGGTTACGCTGCTGGCTGCCTCGCTTGCCCATAGAACCGCCTCCACCACCACCACCTCCGCCGCCACCACCTCCACTGCCCATCTGAAAATATAAATTTGGCATCAGGTTCTATGCCAAGCAACAATAACGAAAATATCTCCTTTCATTTACAAAATTGTTGGTGAAAAGTGACAAAACCATCTCTCATCAATGGCAGTTTAGTAACAATTGGATTCTTTCAATGTTGGTTAGCAGAAGGACAGTTTGATATAAATAGTCAGTCTACAGACAATAAGATAGGCAAACCAATGCTTTATGTCAACTGAATTTGCAGACATAATGACCCTCAAGTCAAGTTTAAGGTAAGAAGATCTTTCATGGGTATCGCACAGATACATTTAAAAAATAATACCAAGGCAGGGAATATCAGATCCTTTAACTTCGGAACTATATAAACTGCTTGAATTATTTATAACATTTTTAAATTCTTCCAATCATTAACTTCTGATTGGATATGCTTTGAACTCAACTTTATTTTACACCAACAACTTACCCCTCTGGACGGCCTAAGGAATCCTGGTGTGAAGTCTGGTACATGGCCGTAACCTCCGCCACCACCTCCTCCACCCCTCATGTCCATGCCTTGCTTGGGAGGCTGAAAGAAAAAGGAAAATATTCTCAAAAATGTCATGAATGCAAACAGATTTTTCCTCTTTAATGAAAGAATACTTCTGGGTTATTCATCCACAAAAACTATTTGCATTAAGGTATCTCCCCTGGTTTCAGAAAACATAAGCTGGCCTCAATGTTGTCGAACAAGACTTCAAACACATTGAATGTGTTGTCCTCCTACCTTATCAGGAATGATTTCTGGGAAGTTGGGAAGAGAATCAGGCTTCTTCATGGAGTCTTTGGAGTACTGGAGTTGTAGCAGGAACTCACGGTCATACGTCATCTTGCCCTCAGGGTTCAAGGGACTCCACTGGTCTGAACACAATCAAACCACCGTCAATTAAAGGAGCGATTTATTTGACACATGCAATCATAAAATTTTCTTGCTATCATAAAAGCAATATCACTCATTTTTTGAGCCTACTCTCCATTGCTTGAAAAGTCAACATAAAAATTATATATGCGTGATTCTTTCATGTTGCAAATAGAAGCGATATATTCTGAAGCAGGCACAATGAAATCGATCTTATCTCAAACTGGAAACTGAATTGTCTCGTCTCAAAGTTCAAGATAAAAACATGGCCAGGTGCAAAATTCTCACTGTTGATCCAAAAAGGTTCACAGAGAAACTGACAGGGTAAAGACTTGTAAAATTGACCTCACACATTAACTTATCAGGTAATAAATACTTGTGCTTAAAGAGGCATACTCCATGAATGAATTTGCCTACCCAATTCTGTGCCTGGAGTCGTGTCATGAGTGAGTTGGGATTTACGTCACTTTTAGCAATATTCCAGTATTATCACGGCAGGGGATACCACCAGTGGGCTTCACACATTGTACCCATGTTGGGAATCAAACCCAGATCTTTGGTGTGCTGAGCAAACATTTAACACCCAAGATACCCCACCACTCCCCCGAGTCATGATGAATTAGCAGAAATATAAAGTTACAGTGAGTGAGAGTGAGTCATTTACAACTGCTAAATAGCATTACACCTGTGACTTGAGGAGCCTTTTCATTTTGATCAGCATGACCAGGTAAAAGTCCTGAGTGTAATGGCTAGACAGAAATGTGGAACACCTCGATATCTTACCTTCTTTGTACTTGTATTTTAGCGCTTGCTTCTTTTCAACGGAATTCTCCTCTGTCGTTGTCACCTCATTTGTCTTCTCCTCATTTTTGGCATTTTTACGACTTACTTCACTTTCTTCAGAGTTTTTGATTTCTATTTCTACATTCGGCATTTTATTCTCCTTGCCCACATCAGCAACATTATTCACCGGTTCTGCTGGTGGGATCTTCACCTCTGTTTTGACTTCCTCCACCTGTGCAGGGGTGTCTTTCACTTCATCACCTTTGAGTTCACTCTGGGCATTCTACAAACACAAGCAGCATTCACTCAAAACTTATTCTGCGTCATCTCTTCATATAATTTGTTTTGTTAGCGAGTATCTAATACAACCCTTTTTCTTTTGAGTGAGTTTGTTATCAGTTCTACAGTCTTTTACAAAAACAAATATGTACTTCTATTAGTCAGAATTTGAGTTTGCATCTGTAATGTCTTAAAATAGCAAAGATCTTCAACATAATATATTTACACAAAAAGCTTCCAAAGATGCCAAAGGGACGTTTCAGTTCATAGAAACAGCTGAAGTTTTAGGAATAGACAGTTTCAGACCAAAGATTCACTGATGTTCTGTGAGCAGAAAGGTATTTTCTAAACATGATCTAAACCTGTTTAGTACAAAGTTCTATTTTGTTCAGCAAAAATTACTTCCCAACATCACAGGAACAAAATCAATATTTATTTCAAACATTTGAATTGAATCATCTCGCTTTCATATATACTGTAGTGTTGTCTGGTCAAGCTGACCCCACAGCTTATGTAACGTATTGAAACATACCATTGATATTCATACTATTTACTCAAGAAGTTCCTCTTCAACTTTATTTTAAAATGACGCACTATAGAATTCCAACATCTAGCCTAACATGATCATGGTTAATACTTTTAACTTCTGTCTGTGACTTAAGAAACTTTGCTTGAGTGCTTATGCCACTGGTATTCCCTCCATCTTGATAATATAGTTATAAATATAGACACCCCACGGGTGGAAATAGCCCATTGCCGGACGCCCCAGTCCAGTGTTTTTTCTGTCGGGCAAGCAAATTTGTATATAATACTGTACCGATAACCATTTGACTTTCCAATGTTAATTGTGTTGCTTATTTTTAAAAATCAAGAAAATCAACCTGTATAGTGGAAACTTTCTCAGGAAATGAGATTTTACATGTGCGACTGTACCGGAGTACACTAGCAATTTTAGTTATTTCCACACCTGCACCCAGGTGTTTCAATGTTTCCACGGGCACCAAGTGAGCAAATAAGTACACATTTTACATTAATATTAAAATAGGGAAAAAATGGTCAAATTATCTCTGTCAAATAGATGTTGTACCCTTAAAACAGCTTTCATGTGAACTGACTTGGAAGTCTATTCAAAGCGCCATTACGCTTAACCCAGAAGCACAAAACATGGCAGACATATGCATAGCTCTGAGGGGTCATCCTGCCCTAGACAATATTGCCGGCGCAGTATTTATAACTTATTACAAAACACATAAATTCCTATTCAGTGACTTTTTAACTTGTTCTTTATGTGAATGCTCGAGAGAATGTTAACTGTATATTCAAGATAAGTTGTAAAATATATGAACAAATCCAATTTTTTTAAACCATTACCTCAGCATCTAAGAATGCGTCCATGTCTGTTCCTTCTTTTTCATCCCCCTTTCGGTTTAAGTCTCTCAGTTTCTTTTTTCCTCCCTTTTGTTTTGCATCCTTTCCAGTCAAGTTGCCTGCCGATGCAGGTTCTGAAGAAAAGAGGTAAATTCTAAGAATATTCTAAAGCAGCCATATTGGTGGAAAAAAATATGTGTAACGAATGCCACAGAAACTTCTACAAAGGTTAAATATGTCCAAAACTTTTTCACGGTCTGTTTTTTTGGCCAACAGTATCTAAATCATATTACTTAATAACCACAGGTTCGGCTGAGACATGCCTTAACCCAGTGAGGAATGTTCTGATTTCTTGAACAGGCAATGACTTAAATAACTGTGGGGTCAAGGTCACTGGTTGGCCAATGTCCCGAGTGCACACTTGAGCTTATCATCCACACAATAACACAAGACCAGGTCACTGTGTGATTCTCTTGTTGAATATCTATCTGGTAGTTAGTCAAACTTTCTACCATCCCACATCCCAAATACTTGTACAATATAAGGCGTACAGTTCTCACATGTTGGGAAGCTGACAACACCATCTTCTCATGACATGAACTGCTATTATTAGCCACACATTCCAACCTCACTATAACACAAATCCGGGAATCATCCTCCACAAGTTAGAAATGCCAAAATTCACACTTCAAGTAGCTCACAAGTATATGACACAATCCAGATGAATTCCACATGTTCCTGACATCCATGGAAACAAAGGGTAAAAATGGCGTTATAACGAGGGATGTATTATACCTACTACGTAAATGTGGAGGAGCACTGTGCCTTCGTCTTCTGCTCCTCTCCATGATTTTATATGGTTAAAGTTTGTTCATTCCATAAAAACTTCCCTTAGGAATAGGATGGGAAACAACTTCATAAAACTTTCCACTTCACAAGTAGTAATTCCCAACCCCACTCCAACATACACTCCACCGGGTGGGGACTTGGAAACTTTGCTGAGCAGAAGCTGCCCCCACACTGAAGGCTGCTGGGAGCCTGGCTGGCCAACCATTGGTCTGGACCAGCCTGCCATATGGAGGCACACACCAAGTATGTACTAAGCAAGTGCTAGGCTATCGGGTTTCCTTGCTGATGTCACCAACACCCCTTCTCCATCCTCCTGGCCTCATGTACCAGTTCCAGTTAATACCAAAGCATGTGTTGGGCATTTTCATGTGTGAAAATGAGAAACAGCTTGTCACCATCCCAACTCTGATATTCCAAAACTCTCACCAGATCATCCAGTGGGTGTCTACCACACATGGATAATGTATTGTTTATCATAATCTGTCAACTTATGAAAGTAATTCCTTAAACCCATCTTTAAATTTATAATAGTTAATCACATAAATTATTAAAGTAATTCCTTAAACCCATCTGTAAATTTATGATAGTTAATTACATAATCTCTAATGGTATATTTCTATTTCCTGGTAGTATAATCCCAAACATAGAATCTACAGTTCAGACATTTCATTATTTTTTGCATATCTAATATTATCTACTCTTAGATGGATGGTGTATTTCCTAGTCCTTTCTGAAATTTGGGGAATGTATTATGTCTTTTCCTGGTATAAAAACCCTGTTTAGTCACATATTTAATATCCACTCAACAAAAAATACATATTTTGTTGTTGTACCGTGATTTTATCTGGACATCTCCAGCGCACTGTTACTTAATAAGCATCATTTGTTTTTCCTAAACCATTTTCTTACAAGTTGAAACATTCCTTTCACAGGAATAGTTTGAGGACAATTCACTGAAAGATAATCATCACCTACCAAGTCACTACCAGACATACGTCAGAGATAATGTTGTCATCTAGTTTTAGACAACCACTGTTTTCTGTTCTTTTGCAACAAGATGATATATATATATATACAGCTTAATGTTTCAGTTGTGACTCAGCACAAAAATTATCAAGCCAGACATTCCTTCATGTCTACATACATCCACAGCTGGCTTTCATTTCTTTCATGGCTGTAACCTGACAATATAGCTATGGTATATAAGTTCAGGGTCATCTCCACAATGTATGTGGTGAAATATTAACACTCAACATCACTGTCTATCACATTAATTGGCAACACTATGTCCACTTATCATTAATCTTCATACCACTCCCATAATTATGCATGTGACCTACACCACAAAACTGAGGTACTCACACAACGCAAAGACAAAATATTGGTATTCGTGGAATATATCTTATTATATATGTGTTATGTCCTCCACTTCAAACATTTTTTAAAAATCCCAATATCTATGAATTATGTGTTGCCACAATCAGGAATCAATTCTGCAATGTCATATTGTGAAGTATTTGTAATGCCAATGCTGAAATATAATGGTATAAAACCCATAAATCTTGTATCTTTCCATACGACTTATCATTCAAAAGACATAATTAACTAAACATTTTCTGTCTCAAAATCATTATTTGATTAATTTATTTTTTACATTTTTACAGTTTTCGACTCAGCAATATTCCAGCTAATGGGCGGCGGTCTGTAAATAATAGTCTGGACCAGACAATTGAAAGCATGAGCAATAATTGGGAACCGATGACATTTGTCAACCAAGTCAGCGAAACTGATCTTTACCTCGGAAGTTCGCCGGATCTTTAAAGTTACTGAACTATTTTTATTTTAAAAGTCTATTAAACTTGGTCAGAACCCTGAGAGATTGTGGAAAAATCAGACTACCCCAAACTGAGTTGATTTGAACCCCACCCTATTACCCGGACTGCAGTTTCATAGATCTCCAAGTGACCTCCTTTTGCAGGTAGCTGTGAGCCATTGATCAAACATTATCTACTCGCCATTCACAACGACTTGCCGACCAACAGCTTGAGTACATGTGACTGCACTCGGCATGCCGGCATTCAGTATGTTAATACAATGGACTGTCCCATATGTGACGTATGGATCCATTACTTGAAACGTCAACACATTCCGTACAGATGTAATTGGTCTTATCAATGTTGTTTATCAATCATGACTAACGTCATTCTGCTGCCTAAATTGAAATGAGCCACAAGTTATTGAGGGCATGTAACTTTACAACTGATATTTAAACAGCACACATAAAAAGAAAGACTGGGTTACAAAGAATCATTTGGGCACTTGGTTATATCAGGTAGGTATTGTGTAAAATGTTTCAGTGAGCGAACATTAACTGAAGTATGAAATAGACCTCTTTTCAGGAAATAATAAATTTCATGGTTTTTGCCCTTAAGACAACATAAACATTACAAAATATTAACTACATCACTGAATTCAAACCACAAATAAACAAGTCCCATGTGTAAATCCTAAATTAATGTTTGTCAGGTTATAAAGACAAAAACAAAAACATTTATTTCCTTAGATGTTCTTTAAGGTTCTACCTCTGGTACAACAAATAGTAATTGCAAGTAACCAAAACACAGAAATTATGATTCAAATATTTAACATTTGTAATGTAATAGTAACAAAGATGAACCTTAACATCTGCTTGAATGTACTGTATTGTATACTATGTGTGTATTGTAAAATTGCTTAACTGTATTGGTAAGTCCCCTTGTAAATTATGCCAATTACATAAGGAAGCTCTTGGTTACAGAAAAACATTAGACAATTGTCTGTCAGATATTATGTAAATTTGACTTGAACATATACTAAAGGCCTCTCTACAAAACACAGAATATAACACTTTGACACCTCTGGTAAAATATAAATCCATTACTAAAACCCGCATTTTCATACTGTCTTGCATAAGTTACATAAATTCTGTGAAACAAGTACATCTATAGTCTATAGACATTCATAACCAGCATATAAAGTGGAAAATATTTACAAGTATTTGAAAACAGTCCAATAATTGTATCTGAAAACAGTACAATAATTATAAGCAGTCTGTTTATCAGTATCTCAAACACGAAAGTGTGGAAGCCATGCTGCCGGTTATATCAATCTAACAGCCCACTCGCTACAAATTAAGTTTCTACAGCTGAACAAGTGAAACAAACTCCACAAACTCTTACCATAATTCACCATGTTCGAATCCTTGTACAAATCCAGACCAAAATGCTTATCTTAGCCTCCAAAACCTGACATATGGTTAACCTCAGCAACAAATTTGTTCGTCAGCACTTTCTATCCTAGAGCTGTACTGCTGTCTCCATGAGCCAGGTCACAGGTGGCCCACTGGCTATGCATTCACTAGTCACATGACCTGTCACATGATGAGGGATCTATTTTTAGCCTTGACTGTATGGTTCAGAACAATTCACAGTCAAGCTCATCAGAATCTCATGGTCTGTGACAGATCTCGTTTCAAAAGACAATAACTCATTACCTAACAGGCAGTGATTTAACGAGCACATCAAAGCTGTTAATTAACTGGAGTCTGGACTTGAGTTTTATGGCAGGAATTAAGAAGATTATCTTCCATTTATGGCCTCTACTTGCTACAAATCAAAGACAAGTGTAAGTAATTAAATATTTCAGCTTACTGAACAGACAAAGGATGGATTAAGGTCATTTGGCATATGGAATTTAACTCTACTGAAATACGTTTACATCATGCAAACAATCCTGTTACCATAGGAAGAGTTGATACCTTTGATTCAAAAGTCATGATACATGAAACCTCCGTTTAGGGGTTATTTGATTCATACTTCTCATACAGGCCAAAGGTTTTGAAGGGGGTAGTTAAGTTTTTGGCCCAATAATTTCAGGCTGGTAAAATATATAACACAAAAATCAAATATTTTTGGGTTATTTCCTCTGGTGATTTCTGATAATTTATTGTGTTTTAAAAAAAGCTTTTGGTAAACATTTTCAACATGCTAAATCATATTGATTCCTGTAACAACATTATGTGTTTTGAGTTGTTGGACTTTAGAAACAAGTTTAAGAGTGATACTGGCCTGTGTGGAAATAATATAAGAGAAATCTTTAAAAATTTCCTTGTGGATGAAAGTGGACAACACTGTGTCAACATTTATGTGTTCATAAATCATGCATCAAATAATATTCAAGTGTGAGACTGAACATTTCTAGTTCATGCCTGCTGATTCAATCCTCAAACCAAACAAAGTGCTGCGCAGAGTAAACTAGTGAATTGAAGAGAAAGATTGTTTTTCTTATAGACAATTTACAAAATGCTATTTGTCAGCTTCTTAAGCTTTCATGTATTAGCCGACAAAGAAAATAAATAAATAAAAGTAAATCCATTAAAGTCGTGTGTTCCAGGCAGCATTCGAAATTAACGTACTAAGACTAGCACTAAGTACTAAGACTTGGTGGCGTATGGTCAAACAATATGTTCAAAGAAAATTTGAATGCAACTACTTTCCGCCAATCATATCAAATGATGTTATCTACGACACCAAAGTCATTGTTAATGTTTTAAACTATTTCTTTGTAAATCAAGCTACAGTAGACTATCCGGATTTACAACCTCCAGACATCCAATTTGCATCTACTGCAGATACACTTAGTTCTATTAATCTTACACTTGAAGAGGTTCAAGACATTCTTCTTTCCCTTGATCCATCAAAAGCAACAGGGCCAGATGGTACAGGGAATCGATTTCTCAGAGCAACTGCGAAAAGTTCATCTCCTTTGCTAACAAAATTATTTAACTTGTCTCTTCAAAAATCTAAATTTCCATCCATCTGGAAAGAAGTCAGTCATACCTCTTCAGTCATGAATGTTCCTCTTCATAAAAGAATAGTGTTAATGAATGTTGAAAAACTACTGATCGGTTGAGATAATGATATCCTTACCAATTTACAATCGGGTTTTATGCCGGGCGACTCTACCACAAATCAATTAACCTACATGTATGATTTTATTGCGAAAGGCCTTGATGTTGGTAAAGAGGTCAGAGACGTTTTTTGTGATATCAGTAAGGCTTTTGATAAAGTTTGGCATAAAGGCATAATATCAAAACTTAAGAGCTATGGTATCGATGGATCTCTTTTGAATTGGTTTGAAAGTTACCTAGAAAATAGATCACAAAAAGTTGTCATTAATGGTTATTGCTCTGGTCATAAAACTCTATTCGCTGGCGTCCCCCAAGGATCCGTCTTGGGACCACTCATCTTCATTGTGTACATCAATGATATAGTAGATGGAATAGAAAGTCACATTCGTCTCTTTGCAGATGACACCTCAATATATGTAATTGTAGATGATCACAATGTTGCCGCAGCTTGTCTCAATGATGATCTAAACCGAATCTCAAACTAGGCAGAAAAGTGGCAGGTTAACTTTTGTCTAGTTCTTGTGTGTTCTGTTTGTGTTATATTTGTACTGGTGAGGTATTCACAAAAGCTAAGCTTTGCTTGTTTACCAAACCAGATTCTTTCAAGAATAAGAATATGTTTAAACCAAATTAACGTCGGCCCTTAAGTCCAAAGCCAACTGAAAACCACTGATCCACAGCTTTTGTTTTCTGCAGGTCATTATGGCCTGACAGCTTTTGTTTTCTGCAGGTCATTATGGCCGACAGCTTTTTCACACCCAATAACTAAGAGTATTATTTCCATGTCAAAATATAGGGCCTACACATTCTGATCAGGAACCATAACTTTTTATGGATTTGGGTCCTTAGTGCCTGCAGCTTTTCAAGGTTAAGGGCAAACACTGGTCCCCAGAAACTCATCTAAATTGTATATTGTAATGTCATATTTGATTAAGGTGACTTGACTTTATAGAACTATAAAAATTTACCAGAAAATTGTCTGTCATGGATATTTTTTGCTCTTATTTCCTTGATTGTGGTCGACAGAACAAAACAATTTAAACTGGATATGAACATCATGCTTCCTGCTTTTGGGTCTCATTACCAGGGAAATTGGAAAACAATGAATTAAGATAAATTGGGACAAGTTCTTCAATTATCTTTCCCACATGATGGATGCAGCAAAGGAGCATCTCATTCAATTGTGCCAGGGTCAATGTTATGCCTTGTTACAGCACTAATCAGCTGGACAGACCTACAGGGCAATTAAAGCAGCATATCCTGTGGGGGGACTTATTACATACTGAATATTCAGGAAATATCATAGGTCTGGATGATATCCTGTATTGCCTGGCATGATATAACTGATATTGACATGAATGCAACTGTCTCTTACCAGGATATGTGGTTCAGGATACAATTTGCAAAAATAATACACGATTAAAATCTCAAAATTTTACCAAGCTGTTCTGGACCTTTTGCTCAGATAATCACATGAACAGAACAAAGGTTTACTGATAACTGAATTTACATCCTCTTGTTCCAATCAATCTAAATACCACTCCAACTTTGTATTTCAAGGGGTTTCAACGATTTGATATAGAGGCAGAATGAACTGTAGTCTTAGTTACATAAAAAGTTACAGAAAGGAATTCAGTTATAATTCATCTTAATTGGTGTTAACAATTTCACACCTTTTAAGGAATTTTGAATGAACAGTCTTTGAACAGGGTTGTTTTGTTTATTCATTGTTCAGAGAGTATTTCAAATTCATGTGGCCTAAATGATTATAAGTTGCTTTCTTTATAACTCACCTCCGTGAATATTTGAGTAGATAAGTGTACATTCAGCAAGAGTTTGATGAAATATCAGATTAAACAAGCAAGACTGAACATTGAACTATGAATTCTGCTACTTTTCACCTTTTACAAGTGTGTTAAATGTACAATGACGTGTAATGTATTTATAGGCATCTGTACAATAAAAACACCATAACCATTTTGATTTTGTAACTTTATTCTCCGGACAAGGTAACATACTCAGCAAATCAACTGCCAACATCCTGGAGGCAGATTTAGTAGATAACCATTTAAGGACACTTGTGATAATCTCTAATGGGTTGACATCCAATTGCCACAACAATGAGAGCCTGACTACAGCAAGGAAGATGATTTCTGTGCCCCCAAGGTATTTCTTGATGTTCTTCCGGTAATAAATCAAGGAAGATAGATTCAGAAGGCAATTTTGGCCTTTTTTGTTTTTGTAGGTATATATTTTCTTAAATTCACAGGTATCCTCCCTAGTATTTCAGACTGCATCCAATGCAGCAACTTAAAACTAAACATTTTAAGTCAATTACAGGTTCCTTTTACAAAACTATTGAATAAATTATGAGATATCACATTAACTGAGAAATTTATTTTATCAGTTTGTGATTTTTAAGTAGATGTGGGGCTTCATACTGGCTTCTGAACAGGTCTAGATACTCATCGAAAAATATTTATCAAGATGAAGCACTTAAAACTGATGCATTAATAAAACAGTTTTTAAAAAAAACCCCAATATGTCAATTAGACACAATTGAGCAGACCACACCTTACAGCTAGAATACTGCTGGGTGTGGCATTTAATGCTGAACAAATAAAAAACTGATGGATGCTTTTATGAATTGTTTAAAATAAATTTGTCAAATGCTCTTAATATAAAGGAGCAGAAGCAGTTTCAAAGGATGGACATATCATTGTAAGTTATGTTAGAGGTACAATATTAGTTGAAGCATTGTGATGAGGGTGTACAGGGATTTATGGGTCACGTGTTAGGTTTCATCAACGGAGCTGGAGGATAACGAAGGACACATAAAACCCTGTATACCCCGAATCATAATGCTACAACAAATTTATCTTACCAAATGCTTAAATATGACATTAAAACAACCTGAAATTCAATCATATACTTTATTTAGCATGGCACTGAATAGTCAATCCGAACCACTGGTTCACTGACTGCTGTGGATGCATGCTTTTTCATGGGGCAGGGTAGAAATGATTTATTCTCCCTCGCAAAGATTTATACCTCACTTAGGCGGTCTGTAAATAATGGAGTCTGGATCAGACAATCCAGTGATCAACAGTATGAGCATCGATCTGCGCAATTGGGAACCGATGACATGTGTCAACCAAGCCAGCGGGTCTGACCACCCGATCCCGTTAGTCGCCTCTTAAGACAAGCAAGGGTTACTGAAGATTCATTCTAACCCGGACCTTCATGGGTCCAAAGTCACGTGAACCAATCAGAAAAGGACATTCTCACATGAGGTAGGATAAAAGACTTTGAAATAGCAGAAAGTAATGAGCAACTACTGAGGAAATAGTAACACTTAAGTCTTTCTATGTCAAGTATGCAGTAGTGGTGTTCCGATTAATTGAAATAATCGAAGATTGGTCGCAGTGGCCAACCGACCAAGCAATCGATCACATGTTCTCACGATCGAACACAAACGATTTTGGAACCACTGTAATAGAGTTTGAAATACTTGATGATGGAACATATTTAGGACGTTGTCCGTGAATAATTCTTAGAAAACTCACTTCACTTTCTGAAAAGTCATGACTGAATATTTCTTGAAGAATCTGGGAAGTTTATGTTACAATGGAACTGGATGTGAAATTTGCAAATGTAATTTGTGCAGTTTCTAAATAAAACAAAAAACAACAACAGAGAACCAAATGTTTTTTTCTTTATACTTATTTGCAACTACAAGCTGAATAGGAAAATCTAAAAAATAACGCTAACCAATTTTTTTCGATGATTGGACGATGGTATTGAACCAATCATCAATTGTGAGATTTCAACCAATTCCCAACACTAGTATGCAGTAGCTAAAGTGGTCTTCATGAAATTTAGTCATAATCTCTTTGTGAATAATGTAGTTATATGTAAAGTTGAAATTATCAGTGTGGAACCTGGTTAAAGGACAACTCCACTCAGTTCCCTACATGCTAGCATTCAAGATGTGCAAGTGGTTCAGGCAACTAATGCTGAATAATCTTTTCCATGTATATAATGACTTAAAAATATATTTTCAGGGTGCTTCATATGATTAGTAGTTTCTTATTATGAAGCTATGAATTTCAACACTAGTACTGGAAGACATACTGAATTCAAGGGTCCTAATCGCAAAGAAATCATAGCATTACAACTATTGGTATCAGCCCAATGTATTAAGCACACATATCGAGTCTATAGTATTAAAATACCCTTTTTCACAGCAGTTCAACCGAGTTCAGCCTTGTAAAATACAGACCAGACCAGAGTGCTGTTTTACAAAACAACCTTAGCGCTAAGACTACCTTAAGTCTATGTTATGGTATGGATGTTACGGTCACCTTAGGGCTTAAATCACTTTGTACAACAGCACCCAGGTTAACAACTAAAGTACTGTCGGAAATGCTAGAAAAATGCTTTTTGACTTATATTTAAAATTCAGAGGTATTACAGTTACTTAAATAACAAATATCACTTTAAGAAACATCTACCTAATGAAGACTGAGGGAATAAATTTTGAGACATGCCCTAAAATGTGTTTTTACTGATGAAAATACCAAAAACTTAGAAAAATAACGGGTAGTGGACGTTATTTGATACAAACATTAACTGCCTTTGTTACGTCATCAGCATGCACGGTATCGACAGGTGAAATTGACACCTGAGCACACGCTCAGGGGAAGGGTCATCTCAATAGATGTTTTCTTCAAAATGTTGAATATGTGTACGTATAGTATACGTATTGGTTATGTAGGAGATCATTTGTGCATTTGTGTATGTGTGTTTGTTTTGAAATAAACATATGAATTACTGTACATTGGAAAGAATCCTATCACTTGTGTTATCTTATCGATTGTAGAAATGTGCAACGTTTTAATATGTGTTTTGCATGTCAACAGTATATTTCATTGCAAAAATATGGATGTAATTCGGTCAGTTTAATCTAGTTGTGAACATTGGCCAAAGATTGAACGAAGTCACTGGTGTAGCTTCTTTAGAATATATATATTCTTCCTTCTCCTAAACTGTAAGTGCAACAGGCCAAACCAACAATGACATGTATCCAACATTGACTTAAAACGATGGGGCTTGGTCACGCGATTGACATTTTTGTTTGCTCTGATGATATGACCAAAAAATAAAACACTGCATGCCACAAGGCCAGAGAATGAAGTTACGAACCACATGGCAACTCCATTGCATGGATAGAAATTTACTTTCACAGGAATGACAGTATGCAGCATAATTGTTACCTGTTTGACAAACGATAAATGTGGTAGAACCCCTTTGTAAAAGATGGAGAAATGGGGGTAGTCTCCAAAATACCATGCCAAGTTCCTTTATGGCATATGCAGCTTATTAATGATGCAATGGCCAAATATGTGTAAAGAGAGAACAAACATGATTTTCAAGCAGAACCATTAACCCATTCAAAATCATAGGCCAGAAAACTGACCAAGACGTCACAAGAACCCAGACACTGTAGGCAGGTAAACTGGCCAGGCATTAGTCGCATTCAAACACTGTCTGACCATGTTTGTTTTTTCACCGCCAAAATGTTGAACAGTATTTCATAATAATAGAAAAATAGAATCCACTTACCATTATCAAGCACAACCTCTTTTGACTCAGTGGCTGCAGGTGGTGGAGTCTGTTCCTTAGCCATGTCTGCCACGGAAACAACAGCAGGGGTAGGGGTAGGGGTAGGGGCAGGGGTAGGGGTAGGGGTAGGGGTAGGAGCCGGGATAGGGGCCGGGGTAGGGGCTGGAGCTTGAGCCGGGGCTGGAGCTTGAGTCGGGGCTGGAGCTTGGGCCGGAGCTGGAGCCGGAGCTGGAGCTGAGGCAGGGGGTGGTGGGGCTGCCTTCTCGACAACCTCTGGTTGTGTAACTTGGGCTTCCGTAACAGGCGGAGTCACCGTAACAGGCGGAGTCACCACTGGGGGTGCCACTTGAGCTGGTTCTTGCACCACAGCCACCTGAACTGGTGCTTGTACTGCAGCTACCTGAACTGGTTCCGGAACAGGTGCTTGTACTGGAGTCGCTGGCGTTGGTGCTTGTACTGGAGCCACTGGCGTTGGTGCTTGTACTGGAGCCACTGGTGTTGGTGCTTGCACAGGTGCTTGTGAAGCAGCTGGCACAAATGGCGTAATGTTCTCCACATCAACACGAAAGGGTTCTGTGAATGAATCAGCATCAACCGGACTGCTCTGGTCCACGACCTGACTAGGCTCTGGGGCATAGTCAACACTGGATCCGATCACTTCCGTTTCGCTGGTTTCTGGAGGCGGTGTTGCCTCTTTCACGCTAGGTTCATGAACAGGCACCTGTTGTGGGGGTTCACCAACACCGCTCTCAATTTGAGCATTTGATGACATGTCTTCAACAGCTTGCTCATTTTGTTGGGGTCTAGTTTCTTGTACGTCTTGATTGAAGTCTGGCTGTGCAAGTTCTGGTGATTGGGAGTAGCTTTGCTGATCTGAGAGTGGGGGACTACTGGCCGTCATGTCCTGGCCTTGTGGTGTGTGGCTGGAGGGAGGGTGGCCTGAACGTAATGTAGCAGCCACTTGGGCAGCAAACTGGGCAGCAATGTCACCACCAGTAGGAGGTGGACTACTCTGAAATGCACACAAGATGGAAATACAGATTAGTGATCACTGCATGGTGGTATAATTTCTTGTAATGGACTAAGTATCTTTTGTTGTGTAGCCCTGTACACAGCAACATTCGAGTCATATGATGGCTGCCTGTATTTTAAGTTTGTCCAGATATTGGAGTAACTGATTTTTTGAGCATCAAACCACACCAGTAGGGTTCGTTGGCATCAAATTAACTGAACCTGACCCATTATGCTGCAAATGTTGATGGTAACCAGGGATTGATCTCAAGACCTGTATTCGAGGGTCCCTGGGACTACAAACTAGGGTCTCAGACACTTAGATATTATTAGGTCATCACATTGTAACAGTGATTAAATTGCATATGATACCACAACCAAGCTAGTAGCAAACTGATAATTTTACAGAAAGTATTTGCGTCCCCATGGACCCACTATTAAATTTTGTTACTTCCATTGACACTTTATGCATATCCCTGGTTAAGGCCAGACACGGCACCTTAAATTGACATTTTTGCTTCAATACATCAAAATCGAGATTTTGATTATTTTCGTATAATTAACACATGTACTTCACGATACAACACGTTGATTTCGATAAAGAGTCTTTTTAATTGCTATAAACCCCTACAAACATAATCGTATAGGTGATAATAGTTAAAAATGTGTGAAATCAAACCCTGAAAACGCCGAACTTTCACCCCTAACAACGCCCTCCCTGCAGGGACGAACCCATTCATGTTATACATCGCTAGAAAGCTCATCGTGTCCGCCATGTTGCTGGTCAAAAACATTCTAAAAATAGATATTCCACGTGAGGATATCTCTACTTTCCCAGCGATAGGTATTCTGCAATGCGAAAACATCCTTGTAAGGCTTAAATATCCCACAATGCAACATTCGGCAAGGCGAAATATCCCACAATGCAACATTCGGTAATCTTCGTTACATCCTTATATGGTAAACGATCCCACAATGCACCATTCGCATATCAACAAAACATCGTCTTTTCCCCGGTAGGCATTCAAATGGCGGCTGCTTAGCGAAAACATCAACCGATAAACATCGATTTGATATATTCTTGACTAACAGTTGTATTCTATAAAAATAAGAACAAAGTCAAAGCACGCCTACATTAAGAATAAGAGGCGCAGTTGCGACAGGCATGCTTAAAATGCAGTGTCAAAGATCCGACAAGTTTTGACAGCGCGATCAAGCATGTGTTTAGATTCTGACAGCTTCTTCATTTTCGATGCATCGGAAACATCTGGGGACCACGCCTTTGAGGAAAACATTCCCAATGGAGCCAATGAAGGTAAGAAATAGTTTTTATTGAATGGAGATTCACGCATAGAACTTTCAAAATTGTAATGGATGCGAAGGGATAGAGTTTGTGTTGAAGCAACTGAGTGGTTGTTGTATGGTGTAGGGGAGTTTTATGTCTTTTTTCTTTGTATATGAATTGTTTCATGTATTTGGAATACATCCCTTCAGTAAACTGAGACTTTGAATGTGTTTATCTCGTGCTCAAGTAGGAAAAAAAATGACCAAATTTATTTCCTTATTTTCTCCATATACGTCATTTTCGATCTTAGTGAACATAGTTCTCATTTGTTACTGGCCCGATTTCAATGAAATTTTGTGTACATATAGCCAATTGATTACTTTATGCAATAACAGAGACTTTTTCAAATTTGTTCCCTGTTCTCTTCATAAAAAATAAAATATGAGTGAAAATCAACCCCCAAAAGTGATTTTTTTATAACAAAATTTTAAATAAGATAAGTCCTTTTAATAAAATATCTGTCATTGCACCCTACACACCCCAAGGTATGTTGTAAAGTTGAAATTATATAGATATCTTTATTAGTTTTAGAGAAAAACTTTCACTAAGTTTCATCTTTTTTCAGGCTTGCAGCATCCATTTTGGACGTTTCCATGGCAACCGGTGGCAACATCACCTGGAAAAGACTCTTTATCGATTGTTAACATGTATACCTCTAAGTTGAAACTAAATAAATCTAACAAATACTTGTTAAGCATTTTGTCATATGTGAGGTGCAGTGTTTGGCCTTAACCCATCCAGAGTCAGAATCTTCACACAGTCACTATGAGTTGCACCTCCATGATTTAAATGTAAAAGCATAAGATCGGTTTACCTCTGGGGCTGGTTGTCCAACAGGTGTACTCCTGGCACTGCCTCCAGGTGGCGTCGTCTTTGGAGCTGCCTCCGCCTCCGTTTGCACCTGCTGCCCCGAGTTGGGGTCAATGATGGGAATTGGGTTCCGTACCCGCTTTTGTAGTGTTGCCTGGGTTATACCAGATGCAGATGTTGGTCGCTGAGGTTGAGCAATTGGCACAGTCTGCCCCTGTTGATGAGAGTCATAAAGTTAGTGAATGGGTACTGTGCTGTAGTCAGCAATATTGCAGCTCATCACAGCAACCTCCAACTGGGCTTGGAACAGGCAAACCAGTGATCGGTTAACACACATCGATCAAATCTGTTCAGGCACAATGGATGAGAGTGAAACAGGTAATGGTTGACAACTATTAATCCTTCGTGGTTTAAACACACCCCACTGATAAACACAAGGTATCCATAAAGCAACAATTGAACAGCAGCAGAGAGCACTTCAATATTTACATACTTGCGTTATATAAGATGTTTTAGTAAGAATCTTTACTGTTCACCTTTGTAATTTTTATAATTGGATTCACTGATCACATTCATACATGAAGATATACTGTTTCATGTGAAAAACCATTATCGTTTGAGGACAAAAGAGTTGGGTTACTAGCTTAATTTGTTGCAGTTTCAAGCAGGACTCCGCTATACTCCATCCATAGGATGTCAGTCTGTATTTAAATCAACAACTCTGGTCATCAATCCAATGACTGACAGTGATCAAAGGTTCATGCAGCTCCAGCAGAGAATGCTGTGGCAAAATCAAGCAATTCACCAAGCCCAACCATTCGATCAAACTAACAACATAGGTTGCTGGAGTCATTGGTCATTGAGTCATAACACAGCAATCTTCTTACGAGGAAGGAAGTAATGTAGATTCAGACTTCTTGAAAACAGCAATACAAGTATGGAGTTAACAATCCAAGAATCGCAAGGCAAATATTGCATTTAACCTGTGGTATCTGTACATGCCTATTAAGACAAATATGCAGATCTCACAGGATTTGGTATTGTTATTCTACATCTCAATCGCCACTCAAAACCATATTTCTGTCATTCACGTCTGAACGGGTTAACACTGATAAATATCAAAGGAAGAATAGAGCAAGATGTCTTCTACATATTAGTGTGTTACATGCTCAATATCGCATTCCTCAGTATTTTGGCTAAATGACAGCCATTAAATAATTGAGTCTTATCCACCCATCCTTGCCCTTCAAGTCAAGTTAGGGCTGGGACAATTCACCGATGCATCGATACATTTAAGTTTGTCAAAACAGTATTATCTTAAACATGTTAAAGTACTTATCTTGAGAAAATTATGCAAGTATATATGATAGAGTTACTCGTTTGTTTATAACAATAGTGTTATTGTTATACACAAATACCTTGAAATAAATCATTTTAAACCTTAATACTCTTTCAAGGTGTATGTATCATGATAGGTATTGTATTGCAGGTAAAATATCGCGATATGTATCGTATCGTGGCATAGTGTATCGTCCCAGCCCTAGTCAAGTCAAAGATTAATCCATTAAATCTGACCACCCTATCAAATGTCTGTTCTCAAAACCAGCATAGCTTGCAGGGGTCTTATTCCAATCCTGAGTTCCAGTTAAATAAAAAACATGAACATTGGTATTGTCCACCTAACTGGTGAAAATGAGGGATTCAAACTCATGAGCAGTTACTTGTCTTAAAAGGAACACAAAACATAACCACAAATGCCCTTCACTCTTACAAAATAACTGACTGTTATATATTTTGACAATGTTCTAAATTGATGTTAAGTAATTATATTTGCTGAATTTGAAAACTGTACCATTCACTTCTCATAATCCATTCGATATACTTCATGGCAAAACATACATTATTATGAGAAAATTGTCAGGTCAGCAACTGTGCAGAGGCAGCCAATACCACAAAGATGAAGAGATCCAGGGTTCCATAAAGCATGATGCTATAATTAATATGAGTGCACATTAGTTCTCTCTCAAATTTATCATACACTAACTGCCATTCCTCTATAAACAAGGCTAGTGAACATGTCGTAATGACATGCATATCAAATTTTACTGGATTTGTTCAATACTAGGGCTGTGCAATATAACTAGTTTACCGGTATTTACTGGTTAAGACATGAAAACGATACGTATCGCGATATGCTGATCGAAAACCGGTATATTGACATGCATTCGGAAAACTTCGTAACACTAGGAAATCTTCAGATATTTGTTTTTTTAAAAATGTTCCTTTCCTTGTTTCATTTGTGCCAAACATTATTTACATTTTTATTTTGTCATGATTAAAAGTTTTTATTAACGCCTAATCAAGCATTGTGATTGTGTTGTGTTTTTACTTTATAAATCAAGCATTAACTTGTTTATTATAGTATATTTTGTTAAAGAAAACTTCTTGCAATACCCACCCCTATTCAATACAAGGAAGAAAATAAGTACTTGTGTTTCCAGGGACCTGACCAATACATGAACCCAGCCTGTATTCAAGAAATCTTATCAAAACCTTTACCCATGTCCTGAACTTGGGTTCACAATTAATCCAATAAGTAAAGGGGCCTTGCCCTAACCTGATTGTACACAAGAACGGTAAGATAATATATGGATGACAATATTTTTTATTATACTACAACAAGATGTTTCAGTGTAGATTCTTTCAATGTTGTCAAAAAAGACAAGTTTTAGAATCTATACCAAAATATCCCATCATAATATAACAAAGAGTACCTTAAAGTACCTTACCTTACACTTAAAACATGAATTGTACTTCATATGCTGTTTGAAGTAACTTGAAATGCCTGAAGATGACAACTGTGAAACATGGCTCAGTTGAAGAAGCATGATGTTGTTTTGTGAGAAGGGTTTTGAATAAGGGATGCATGCTTTTGATCAGTAAATTAGGGCTAGCAAGTGAGCAAGATGAAAAGCTACATTGTGTAATTGTACATTGTTATGTGTCTCCATGCCAGATACATCTTAAATAGACAGTTGACACTTTTTGGTGAGTGACTTAGTCTGGATACAGGCTACAGAAGTCCATCAATATGGGCTTCGCAACTTGCCAGGATTTATCTTGGATCTTAAAATTGAGAGCCAGTGCAATGCTGGAAATAATATTTAGACTGGGACAAATAAACTGAATAAGATTGAAATGTGTTTAATTCAAATTTGGGAATGCACAATATTTGCAGCAGAACACTGCCTCTACCATCTAATCGGTATAGCAGACCTTTGGCTTGACAAGCGAATGCTTCAACCACTAGGCTTCCCCCGCCTTTAAATTGACCTGGAAACGTTTGATTATAATGATCTATATGTAGACATGCTAACTGCAATGACTACCAAGAGGTTGTCCATTTGACGCTGATTAACGTTCGCTTACCCGCTCGTGTCTGGGGATGTCTACTGGTACTGGTGGTTTCGCCTGTGACCAGTGAAAATGTTTTAAAGGACCAGCAGATTTTCATGACAAATATGGTTACATATAACTTATCAATTCAAAATTCATCCAAATTGTACACGCTAATGTGGAACATACAAACGAAAAGATATTACACACAAGCAACTTTACAATTTCTGTGTAGAGTTGCTTACAAAACAGTATGAAATAGGAACATTTTGAGAATATTATGTTTGTGCAGATAACATCTGTATCCATCTTCCACATTTAAAAACAACTTAAGGAGAAAGATATCCGACACAAGCAACATTTTATATCCTGTGTCAAGCTATTGAGTATTTTGATCTTTCAGTAATTTCTCATGGAACTTAGAAAACATGAATCCAATTTACCAATATTTCTGAAGTTAAATTCAAAATTAACCATCATCAATATTTCAGAAAGTGTTCCATACATTTAACTTACATCACAACATTACAAACCGTCCACATCAGCATAGTGAATACAAGCAAAACAAAGGACCGAGTCAGCACATTTTCATGTCATTAACACACAGTAATGTGTGGAAGCAAGCATGACGTCAGCACCACTAACATTTAAATGATGATCAGGAAGTGAATCCACAAACCTGGTAGTATACTTGGAACTGAGGTGCACTGCCATACTGCGCTGTGGGGGGGTTTTGATACTGCGCTGTTGCAGCCATCTGCTGTTGAATGGTTGTTTGCGAATTTGGAATGGCATGATGATACTGAGGAGTTGGCATTCTAGTATTTGGGGGATACTGAAATTGAGAAAAGGAATCATCAGCTGTCATCACTGAATGTTCATGGGGACACACTGAATGCAATACATAGCAAGTGAAGGAGAAAGCTTGCTCATTTCACAACCTTTTCACAACTTCATCAAAATTATATCAACAATGCTTCCAACAAACTTATAAATGTAAATTTTAGTAGCTGGGTTGTTCTCTCCAAATGTGTCCAGTACAGAAACCAGTGTTTCTGTTATCTAATGATTTCAAAGGCTGTCGGTCATCGTGTCCGGCAATTTTAAAATCAATTTTCTAATATACTCTGTTAATTCTATTTTTCCTTGAAAAAGATTACGTTTTCACAATGACATCTGTGTGTTGTCAAATAAAAGTAGCAGTTTAGGAAACCCCGAGGCTAAAAATAGCGATATTGACGCATTGTGATACCCTCTACATTTCTGAATGGTTGTTAGGGTGCAAGGTCTCGCGCACAATGAAAAGCGTGATCAAATGACCGGGGAAAATTCACAAATGATCGGTATTTGAAATGCTAGCCGGTCACACACAATGTCCAGCTGTATAAAATGCCAGGGGAAACACTGGAAACTTGAAAAACATTTTGTTCCCAAACATATCTTGGAAGAAGTGATCTTCAAATTACGCCAATGTTTTTGTTCAGCCATCAAGTTTTGAATCTTAAAGAACCCCCAGATTTGCTAGAATGGAACATTTACAAAAAACATTACGACGGCTCGCAGTTTGCCATGGTCACTTCTCTTACTGTCAACCAAAAGATAACTCAATGACCAGCATTGTGAACACTGATGTATTGCTTACTGGCTATACAAAAAAAGCATGGAAATATTTCAAGCAAAACAATTATAAGATGTTTTTTGAGATTCATTCCTTAATATTTAACATAGGGTAATAGAAATATTCATAATTGTTATCCTGTATTTCGTGATGGGTGTCATATTAACTCCAGTTTGTTGTGGCTCCAACGACTACTTACCATTAACTGCCCTTGTTGCTGAACCATGACGCTCGCCGCGGGGTAACCCTGGCCCTGGGTTTGCCCCATGTACGGTCCGTACATCTGGTATGTGAGATTTGGTTGGGGCTGAGGCCCCATGTAACGTGGGGGCCGCATCCCCTGTGGCTGGCTACCAGGAAAGTATTGCTGCAACAACAAATGAAGCAGGATTATTCAGAGTGTGTGAGTTTGTAAAGAGAGTGAGGGTTAACACCACTTTCAGTAGACTAACACTTAGTTTCTGAACAAATAATTTTTATAGTAACATTCAAACAGAATTTTGAACCTGAACCTGAGGAAATCTAGACTTGCTTCATTTTGGGCTTTAGCATTTCAGTGAGTTAATATGTATCGTCACATCGGCAATATTTCAGCCATATTGTGACGAGAATAATTGATAATTACATTATAGATAAAGAAAAATTAGAAATTAAAAGCCTGTTGATGAACAGTAAAACTACTCGTGTATCACATATCCATTTAGTGAGTGAGTTAAATTTTATAGTCACAGCGGCAGTATTTCAAGACGAAGGACAGTAAAACCAACCAGTATATCACAGTATCAGGAAATCAGATCAGGACAATAAAAGATAAAACATGGCTGATGATCGCCAACAACTGAAGGTAAATCACCACTCTAGGGACTTTGGCTACCTGCATGGACCCTAGCTGGATTTATACAAGGACTAGGCAGAAGGAAAATAATGCCCATATCTTTGGCATGATGGACGAATGTTTTAACCATTAGGCTGCTCCACTGCCTCTTTATTTATTAACTGGGGTTGGCTAAAAAGATTGATAATCGGAAATACTGACCATGGGAAGAAGTTATTGATTATCAATACAAAAATTGTGTCATTGTGAATCACACAATACAAAAGCTATGTCTTATTTATGCACAGTTTAACAAGAAGACAAAGTCATCAATATCCCCCGCAATGGCAAAATACTTTTCATGATTATGTCTACGAGTTATGATTATGTCAAATATTTAGGTGTGTATATAGAAAAGTGGAAGGAGAGTATTGAAAGGTTTTTAAAATTCTGCTCCAGAAAGGAGCACTATCACCAATTTCAGTCTAAGTCAAACTTGTTGCCATGGCAACGCCAAAAATATTTTATTCAGAATTCCAAAACTACCAAAAGGCACCAGTACACCACCAGATCTATCTATGTGCCAAGTTTGGTGATGAAATATTGAACAATTTTAGAGTTCAGCTCCGGAAAAGACAAATGTGCACGGACGTTGCGGGGGATAAAAAAGTGTTTAAGATAAAAAAAATTATATGTTTTTTCATAACCAGCAATGTATATTATATGTCATGAATAAGTGATAATTGTGTTTAATTATGTTTGATTTTTTGGTTGCATGTGACCTTAAATCTTAATTAATTTATAGAGCAAAAACTAATTAAAATTACACAATGCTAGGATATATTTCTTTGGGTTAAATAATAGTATTCTGTATTATATTTTACTGATGACTGCATCAGAATTCGTCCCGTTATATTATTGTGCATGCTTGTGCACAGCTGATTGCTATTTCTGGCTCAGGTACACACGGTAATCTTAATCCCTGCAAATAATACAATGCCCAGCAAAACAACTTACAACTTACAAGGTAACCAATCTTGTCTAGTGATGTTTAATTGCAAATTTGAAGTCTCTACTGACAAAGTCGTCTTCTGTTGTTTGTTCACGCGAAGTGATACGATGTTGTTTTCTTACCCCTGGAAAAAAGTTTGACGAAAGCGTAACCCAAGGATAAGACGACCCCCTTCTACAGACTGCTTTTTTGGTCCTCAAAATTCGGCTTATAGACGGTAATATACGGTAGCTCATGTGGGTACTGTACCCACTATTTTGTTTAAGTGGGTATTATGAATGTTGAGTGGGTATTTCATTTTCCGTTACCCACTGCTTTCAAATATATGGGTATTTCAGTGATTTTACTCACCTAAGTATATGTCATTGAGTAAGTTTACTAAGCAGGTATGTACTGCCTTATGTCATATACTAACAATACAACCTGATACCAATCAATGTCTTTTTCATTACGCAAGCGATTTTTATAGATATATTCCGTACGCATGTGTTTTAAACTTTGTGCGTATCTAACATTTTAAATGCGTAATTGGTACACAATTATTTTCAATGAATAATTTATTCAGCTTATCTGGGCCTCTGTGAATCAGAACCTGAGCACTGCATCACCCAGGCACAATGTGAGTGGGTGGCGAGTGAAGAGCTTTTAGCAATGCTTTAACAACTAGGCTTCACTGTACCCATGTTGGGAATCGAACCACCAGACCACAATGGTGACAATAGGCTACCCACAGGACTCTGTGTAGTGACAATATATACTTACAGGACTCTGTGTAGTCCTTAGCCCCGGTTGCTGTTGCTGGAATATACCCTGCTGCTGAGGAGCAACACCGGGGGCGGGCATCAGACCTGCCGCCACGGGCTGCTGCTTATTCATATCATGGGGGACAGGTGCTTGCGGAACTTGATAGCTCTGAAGCACAGAAAACACAAATCACATAACATATGCATAAGCATAGCTGCCAACTTAACCACAGTACATTTAGACGGGTGGTAAGTATTGAAGTAAGTCTTAATTCCAAAACTTGAAATATACAGTTAATACAGGGATGAGAATGAAGTTTTGAGAAAAACTCTGAAAACTAGCCGAAGCTCCTGATATTTAGGCATTTTAGACCTTTAAAACTGGCTCAGAAATGACAATATCATGAACACTAGGGCTGCAACGAATACACCATGTGGCGAATATGATACATATCATGAATATTGGGTAATGAATACGAATAATTATTCACGAATACAATATTGTAGTTAAGTTATTTATGCACAATATGGACGCCCATGTTGACAGTGTTAATTTGTCACAGCAATAACCAGTGATCTCCTGACACTAAAAATTTGGTATGTAATAGTTAATCAACAGTACCATGTGCAGCCTTGGCAAACTCACATGACTTGAGCTACTGCAAGGCTAGTACATATTCCATTCTTGCATATTTCACTTTCCAAAAGTACACAAGGGTTCAAGTAACACGTGCTCCCTTAAAAAAAATCGTAAATAGTTAATACTGGGTTCTGGTTACCACGAATAACGAATTGAATTCATGAAGGGCTACGGTTCGATTCAACGAATATGCGAGTGAATCGTTACAGCCTTAATGAACACAGCAACCATTAAAAAACTTTAAATCTGCTGAAGCACATTCATACAATTGTCAACGAATTAGGACGATTCACAAAAATGACCCTTAGCCTTATGAAATTTCTGGAATTCTGCGGATCCGCGGAAAGTTCTCATCTCTGTTAATAGCTTTGTTGCTATTTCTAGTCCAGCATCACCCAAAAATGAACCGATGCAATGTTGAAAATAATGACACTATCATATGATGCAAGAAATTATTATCTTCCTCACTTTACAGCTATACACAAAAATGTAGTTGTGATTCCCCAATTTTGAATTCTTACTTTTGAAACAAATACAAAACATTGTGGAACAGTTGGTAGCTATGCATGTTCATGATAACAAAATTTAATGGTATGAAATAGCATGAATGCTTAAAACAATGATGATGTATGATTAGGTTAAGAAGCTGATGTGGAAACAATCAGAGTGAAAGGCAGGTGGCAGGAACCCAAACCAACAATGACAACTCCTTGCGTGCCAAAATTAACTTCAGTTTCACACCACTTTTAGTCCTATTCCAGAAATATCATGATGGGAGACACCAGACATGTGATGCACACACTGTACCCATGTGGGGAATCGAACCCAGGTTTACAGTGTGATAACAGAAAGCTTTAACCACTGAGTCCAAGGTTAATAGTTCAAGGGGTCAAAGGGTTGTCCTGACGAGTCATGCATTACATACAGGTCTAATTCCACATTTATGAAATTCCAAAGTTTAGTCCATTATGTCCATTAGTCCATTTCAATGTTAGAATGCTGTAGGATGTATTTCTGATTAGAATTAAATGTCAGTGGTACATAACAAACATGATCATCAAATCTATAATGATTATTTATTATTATTATTATTTTTAAGTGTCCTGAGAAAGTTGCCATGTTAATAAACTGATTCCACACTCAGTATGGATTGGTTAAGAAAGTAACATTGAGTGTTTGCTAAAGCTGTTTTGTGTACAAGATAAGGAAGAAATACCTGGACTTGTGCGTAGCTGGGTTGCTGAAAAATCTGAATTTCGTCTGTTCCTAGAAAGGACAAACAGAAGTAAATTAAGGCATGCGTAAGGAACACTACAAAATATCGCTTGATGAATCAAAACACAAACTGTGTAAGCTGACTTAGTAGCCTTTCCATTACTTTATCAATTCCAATTCATGACTTGTATCTCACTATTCTGTCCACTTTAGTCAGGGCTCGATAGTATGAACTAAGACCTACTTGCACCTAACTTAAGGTAATAACTAAGTTGCACCCTCTGATCAATATAAACCTATATACAATGCTTGGAATTTCGTACAGATGATTTAGAACATAACAAAAAACATTCTGGGTCTGATAAGATCATTATACCTCATTTCATGACATGATCAGCAAAAGTCATTCAATCACTGTCCATGTAGTTAGATACAGCTTGAAGCTAGTAACATAACACACACATGGTTCAAGGTGATAATTATTAGGTTGCATTTTGCACCAGTGCAAGTTCTAAACGCTTAACTCGAGCCCCGTTTTTCATCTACCTTTTTGACATGCAACAGCTTCAGGCTATTAACCCTTGCAGCATGGATGCATTACTCAATTCGAAGTGTTTAACCCTTACATAATTTACAGAAGTGTTGTAAACTTACTCAGCAGTGGAGGGGTGTGTCCTGTGGGGGGTGCGGAGCTGACATCTGGTTAAGGAAACAACATGGTCCACATTTGCTCAGCACAAAATGTTAACTTTGAATGAGTAACCTTGTTAATGCCAGTGTCATTAGCATCAGAATCTTAGGGAGAATACCATGACATGTCATACCAGGTATTTTTCATCTGAAGCTATCGATAATATTCCAAGCAGCATTAGGGCGGGGTCAAATTACATGACCTATATAAGAACAACATATTTCTTCACATATTAACCTGGTCATGTAACTGTTGGCAAAATTCAAATTGACCAATGCTAAATGATCTAGTCAGTCACTTGGGGATTGTCAATGATGAAATCATTGTCCAAACTGACACCTGGAAATATTTGTAGCATGGCAGGTGAATGGATATCAGCAAAAAGCACAAAGATATAAAAGGTGGTGAATGTTGGCCATTTAAATGAAATATGTTCATGCACAGGCATGATGGCAACACACAAAGCATGGCATTCAACCTGAGCTCCCCTTGAGGATTACACTTATGTTATGGTGATATGCTCATGCATAACTGATGTTCACATACATTAGAACAGAGAGTGAGTGAGTGAGTTTAGTATTACGCCGCACTCAGCAATATTCCAGCTGTATTGCGGTGGTCTGTAAATAATCGAGTCTGGACCAGACAATCCAGTGATCAACAGCATGAGCACCAATCTGCTCACCCGATCCCATTAGTCGCCTCTTACGACAAGCATGGGTTGCTGAAGACCTATTCTACCCTGGATCTTCATGGGTCTACATCAGAACAGAACACAATATATAAAAAATTGCTAAAATACACCAACTGTCTATATTCAAATTAGAGGCACAATTCATCATGGTAGAAACTTGAAAAAATATTGTTTGGATGAATGCAAAGTACTATTGTCTATGTTGGCCATTTTAGATGTTGTCTCCTGCTCCATATTTGTCTCTTACTTTGCAATGGATTTATTGACTTTGATCCATCAGTGCATATTGCTCTATCCTGGTGATGAAAATCATAGATCATGTTAGTCATTTGTTTGCTTGGTCAAATATTTTTACCTACAGGCTCACATAAAACAAGGAAAATCCTGAATGCAGAGTTAATAACAGACAAATGAACAACAACTTTCAAGGCTTTAACCAATCTTCAGCTACTTGAACTAACATACCTACCATCAGCATGTTTACACAAACACAATCCCATACACACTGATTCAATCCTGTATATAAGACCCAAACAAATTGAGTTAAATAAGCTTATTCTTGGGATATTCCTTTCCAAACTTCACTACACTGAAAGTCACTCAAAGTAATACAAAATGGTCTTCTTGTACAGAGATTAACATTAAGCATGTGGACGGCTCCCACATTGATAAGCATACAAACTGCTCCCAAAAGCATACTTGAGGTAAACCCATTCATGAATAACTTACTTGGTAATTAAGATATCACAGTTCAAAATAAATACATCTATATTTACTACCCGTGTTTGTCTGATAAGGTGTGATCATCAAATTGTTAACCAGTCAACAACATTGTTTAAGCTCAGTGTTGGATTACGTAATTGTTTAGAATCCGTGCCGGAGATAAAGAAACCACTAGGAAACAGAAAATCCCCCAATGCAACCAAATGCTGCTGAGTAATGAAATGTCAATAATTTTGTGCTTATAAATTCTGATGTAAAACGACACAAATGGACTCTTTTTAATTGGTATATACAAAACACCTGGTTTCATGTGTTCAAGCCAAAACTGATTAGATAAATGCAATTTTGAAGCCAAGCAAATACTTATACATTCAGTATGCATTTTGTCGTTTTTAAGCCAAGTTCTTCTGCAATAATGCAAAGTTAACATTAATGTTCTTATTTATGAAATACATGGTCCATACTTAATACCAATAATAATAATTGGCTCCATTGATGTGTATCAAACATGACATGTGGAGGAAAGGTTACATCTTTTCCCACTCCACATTCGCGTAATTATTTACCGGTATTTATTCTTGCAATCCTAACAAATGATCTCCTTTGTACGATTCTGAACATTTTAAGTACATGGCAAGTTGTGTAAATTCATGCAGTGATACACAACAAAATAAGTATACTGTAAACTAGTTTTCACTGGGCCACTAATTTTAGCTTGTTATATGTAGTTCATTTTAATTTTTCATAAAACATACAGAAAATATAGAAAATCAAAAGAACATTTCAGTATCTCTCAGTTTGTTATTACTGGAGAGTGTTGCAACGTTAAAAACGTAATTTTACTGGAAATGATATTGCAAAATGGTATTTAAATCCAAATTGAAGTATTAGTGTGACATTGACATTCACACAAGTTAAGTAATTTTTAGCCTTTTAAACCATTCACAATTTTTAATAATAAAATGATTACAATTTCGTAATTTAATTATGATACTTGAATTCTTACAATTTCATAATTTAATTATGATACTTGAATTCATTTAATATTTTACACCTCAGTGAGCATGGTTTTATGCAGGTTTTAGCAATATTCCAGAAATATCACAGAAGGGGACACCAGAAATTGGCTTCATACAGTGTACCCATGTGAGGAAAACAGTTTTGGGCTTCATGAGCAAACGCTTTAACCACTGGGCTACCCCACTACCCCAGCAACATTCCAGCTGTGGTGGTGGTCTGTAAATAATTGAGTCGATTTACACAATTGGGATATGATGACGTGTCAACCACGTCAGAGAGTCTGACCACCCAATCCCAGTTGCCTCTTACGACAAGCATGGGTTACTGAAAATCAGTTCCAACCCAGATCTTCACAGGAAGATATTCAACAAAGGAGATTGTACTCTGCAATATTCCAACTGTAACTGTACAAACCAGTGACTGACATTATATAGTTCAAGGCAATACACAGTTGTTATACATTTACATCAAGTAGAGGAAGTCTAAATCAATGAAATAGGAGACATTTCCGATATTGCTAATCAACCTGTGACGATTACAAGTGTTAATCCTTATTGATCGATCACTAAAACGTTCTTATGTAGATGTGACAAATGGACTCCAAGGTAAAATCATAGATTTATGAAAACTGTCTTGGTCTGAGTAGGCAATGATTGTATTGAGAGTTTGCCTTCACTCATGAGGTGAGTGAGTGAGTTGGTTTTTACTTGCTTTTAGTAATATTCCATCAATATCACAGCAGGGGACAACAGAATTGGGCTTCACACATCGTACCCATGTGGGGAATTGAACCTAGACCTTTAGTGTGACAAGCAGGGCTACCACACCGTCCCATTGTTCATTGGGAAGGCTTGTGGTCAAGATACACGCATACACACAAAATGCATGTGTAGAATAACACATTGACTTAAAATGTGTTGATTTTTAAGACACAGTTTAGTGGTCATGCAGGTACCCGAGAGGTCCAATGACAGAGCTGAATATTGTCAACTACATGTTGCAAAGTTACATGGCACTGGCCTGTCAACTGAATCATGACCATACAAACAAATGAGAAACACCACCCACAGTCTGTGTATGACCACACACCATACCAAGTCTGACCACCTGTACCTGTACAAAAAGCATTTGTTTATGGATCACTGCTTACCAGGAATAAAGATTCAAGTACTGACTATACACATAGAAAGGTAAGACAACAGAAATTACCCACAAACAGGCAGGAAACAACTCCAACATGGAGTATCAAAAGTCTGATAAATAATAACGTAAATACGGACTAAGCAAAAGGCCAGAATTACTACAAGCACTCCGGATAAAGTCAACATGAGCATGATTAGGCAAGCAGGAAATTATATCCCTGGATAAGACACCTTTCAACTGGAAAATTTCAAAAGCGTTTCAAATGTGTAACATAAAGGTTGTTCTTTTAATACATAATATGCACGTAAGAAATGAGCTGTTGAGCACCAATCGACCAACACTGTCTATCAATGTGAATATAATTTCTGTTTGACTGACTTGGGATAGATGAACCTTCCATGTTAGCAGCTGGTGAAAACAGTTGTACAGCATAAAGTGCATAATTCATTAGACAACCAAGTTAGATGTTGACCTTTTCACAGCTGCTGGTCCACCCTTAAATGTCACACTAACCTTTCATGAATGAAATAGCTAACAATTGCTGTACATGTAATTACAATGGCTACAATTTATCATAATTCAATTGAGGAGAGTACATTGTCAACAATAAATGCTCAACTTAAACATGTCTTTTTAAACTATGATTTTCTCCATGAATAAGTACATGCCTTTCCATTAAAAATTATTTTCACTTGTACAACAGATGTAGGTCGAAAGACATCCAGAGTTAATACATATATTTCCAAGATCAAAACTACATGACACCAATGTGACCTTTTATGTTGATGTAGACCAGTAATAGTAACAGACATGACAGCATCTGGGGCAACCTTATACAATTAGTTTTCCGAATTCACATTTTACCTCCAATAAACGCATTTTGCTATGGTCAAAGTACACAGAAAAAAACAATAACACACAGAGGCAAAAGCTAAACCCAAGAGAGTTAAGTCTCTTGGTTATTTACCTATCTTTTAATGCAGCCTTGAGATGACGAAAAACCTGGACTAGTTCTCAAACATCTGCTTAAAGTTTCATTTGAAAAATGAAAAGGGTAATGAAGTAAACAGGAATGACAATACTTTGAAATAACTGTACTCAGCAGTAATGATCATAATATTCAACAATACAGACAGCAACAAACAAACTCAGCACATGCACTTCAAAACACATTGATACATAGCCTACATAGGTATATATTCTACCCATATTATCTCACCAGGCCTATTTTCCACAAATACTTCACCTATCAAGTTTGAACAGGCACAACTCATTGAAGTGAGGTTAAATGATTACAGCATGTAATAATATTTACTTCAATAACCATGTCACTGGTATATTAAAACAAACATTTGTTATCCATTGATAACATTTATTTCGACACGAATTGTGTTCAACGCGTTGGACGAGAACATTGGTTTTGACGACGGCCACATTCTCACAGTCTCTGACCCCGCCTACTCGAAGACAGCTTCCTCATTTGGGACAGTCTCGAGACGGTAAAATAATGCAAGTTTGTTTGTAATCAATACAAACGAATATGAATTATGACGTACATCTATTTGTCAAGAAACAAAGTGCGCGATAACATAAAGCATTACTTGCCGACATGTGATTAAATGTATTGAAACACGTTGCTGTGCGCCTAAATCACCGTCTATGCCATGCATGCTGATAAGCCGGCATCTGTTTGCACTTGGAGACTGAAATATGTTCGTAACTATTCCACCAACACACAAGTGATGTAAAAAATACTTCTGTTTAGAAAGGATACGCAATACTTAGGTGTTGGGGCTGTGTTGCTATCTGTACTGGTGGCGATACGGATGGTTTCCCTTTCTGAACATTCATTTCAACGTGAAAAGGGAAGTAGAGTCCTTGGGTAAGGACCGTTTCGAAGCTTGTTTCCAAGCTCTATCTCCTGTTGGTGAGAAAAAGAATGATCCATTCGGTAAATTGATCCTATAAGATTGAATCAATATCGATACCAAATATAATTTTACAATATACAAGTAGCGATGGCGTTCGATTTCTAAACAAACCTCTCAATATGGCTACAATACATTACCTGCGAGGAGATGGCTTCGCAACTTCCGGAAGTGCGCAGTGTGTCGTTCAGCAAGGAGGTCAAAGTTCACGTCATGGCGGTGGTTGAAAGTTGACTTCGAGACAACACATATTTTGTTTGCTTATCTCACTCCCCCATCAGGTATATTTTTTTCTCACGAATTGTCACCTCATTAGACAACTGATTTAACATAATTAGGCCATTCTAAGCGCAGATTCGAAAGTAGATCTACATTGTGTTAGAGTGTTGACAGTTGTTTCTGTGATTTACAATTACATGAATGAACTCGTGATCACCGACACTTTTCGAGTGTTTCCGCATAATGGCAGGATTAAATATCCAACCACCAAAGGCATTACGGCTCTCTGTTACATTCTTCACGAGATCAGATTATCGTCCTAATTATAGGAACAAACGGACAGTATGGTGTCAAGAATAAGTTATACCCTCTCAGTGACCTCATTCATTTTGATAATAGATGTATTTCATGATAAGGTTTGAGGTGATGGTACCAGATGAGCAAACGAGGTTTTTACTTCTTGATGAGCCGTTGGTTGTAATGGATGTGCCAATCCCAGACATATTCACTGTAATTTGCTATGTATTGCATATATTGTGTGTTGTTTCAAAATACTTCATCAAACTGTGGATTTAATTCTAATTATCTGGGCCCTGTTCCACGAAATGGTCGTAGTGCTACGGTGATTGTAACTCCCATACCATAACATATTTCACTTATGACTGTTGATAGATTGGTACATTTTCCTACCATATTGGATTAGGTCCCTAAACCCGCAAATAACCCTCTTAGTTTTAATAAATTGACAGAAGCTGCCAATAATATAATATAGTAATGCTGAAGGGGTCGTTGTCGGCACGGGTACTACAGATATGTACCCCAGGTACGTTTCTGTATAGGAAAGTCCATTTGTTTACGGAAGTGACCTCACGAACTACGCTCACTCGTGTTGCCAGAAAGCAACAATGGCTGGCGATAACAATGAGAACCGGTGTAGCGTAAAAAGGAAATAATCCTCTCAATGCTACTGTCGAACCCATTCGACAGGAGTGCAGCATAATGACATCCCCAAATAAAACTTGCAATAATTATTCAATAAGTCGGATTTACTTGTCATTTGAATTATGTATGGAATGAATTAATTCTCAGGTTTCTAAATATATAATCTTCAATTAGTTTATGTACCTTAAAACGAAACGTCTGCGAACTAAAGATTTGTTCACCAAAATTCTCGGTACATACCCGCAAATAACGGCACATCACGTCGAGTGGTACCCTGTCTAATATTTTCTTCATAATGAAATAATTTTTTTTAATAATTTGATCAGTATTTTTGTTCTTTGGTCAAGAGAAAACATTGAAGTTTCCCATTTCCTAAAAATTAGTAACTTTCGGTTTAATTATTTATAAACAAAAACAATCTCAATGTTACATCACCAATTGGACGAAAAGGAACGATCATGGCAACGGTGGTAAACAAACAACTCCACATGCATCGTGATACCGAAAGAAATGTGCCATCCTTTTGATAGATCCAACTGTTTTCGTTGGATTTAATTACATGGTCTGATTAGGTAAATGGTATTGTCTTTGTAACAAAATTATCATATTCTTGAGTTTATAATGATTTTGTTGGATAAACCTTCCCACACTGACATTGTTGACAGCCGTGGGTGATGCGTAAGGGCGTGCCCAAACTCGCAGGAAAGCATGTAGGGCATGGCACTCATGGAGGTAAAATAGGCACGAGTTGGAAAACGACCATTGATACATTTTCTAAGTTGATTCAAATTCCCGTAAAATCCAAATATATAATAGAATTAAGTTTTCAATCACCTTCAATTCGTTATTTTTGCTGTTTTCAACAGAAGTTGGCATTTTTCGCTTGCATGTGTGGTACATTTTGTACCCTCAATATTGCCGCCGGTGCGTAGATCTTCATTTTTACAAATTCGAAGCTGTAATGGTTCTCGCGGGCGATGATTTTCGAATAATGTTCTAACACGGGAGATATTATAAAATGTCAGTATGTCATAACAATAACATAATATTGTTATGTGTCTATCGTCACAAGGACAATTCTGGTGATTGAAGATGCACTGAGTGTCAAGCCAAAAAAACAGACCGGGAAGAGTTGTTACGTATGTAAAGTCGACGATCAAATGAGTGCAGCTTGTGTGGTTCTCTCATGTTTATGTTTACCTTCTGCCTACCGGAAGTACTCGGGCGCGTCACATGATCAAAACACTGACGTCACTGTGGTCTTCCCTATACAGAAATGTACCTTGGCCATAATCAGAATACAGAAACGTACCCTAGGATGATTCCATTCCCATTGTGTCGTATTCTAGACCGGAGCTGTCATACTGTTGTATTAGATACATTTGATTGCGTTATGTAAATAATGAGAATACACAGTAACGGATATTTCGCGATGCACATGAATACCACTCGGAATCAGTTGAACAGGAACAACTACATACGGTTTTGGTTTTGGATTGCGGAATATGGACTCGTCCGCCTTTTAGGGTACCGGGTACGTTTCTGTATTTGACTTTGTTTAGGGTACATATCTGTATACAGAAACATACCTGGTGTTGGTTGACACATATCATCGTAGTATCCCAATTGTGTAGATCGATGCTCATGCTGTTGATCACTGGATTGTCTGGTCCAAATTCCATTATTTACAGACTGCCGCCATGGCACTGTTAATACTGAAATGTCACAGATGAAATGTTTTCACATTGCCCTGTTGGTGTGCACAAAGTTATTCAAATTATATGCCATGATTTGATGGAAAATGCAATTAATTTGCCAAACTCAAATGATTCAAAACCTATTTTTGCACCCCATGAAACTATTTATTGGTGGCCCATGAAACTTTATTAGTGGCACTCTGGATCCTCCAGCTTAGCAAGGGTGTAGCCATGTTGAATGCCTGCGCACATGACAGGAAATCTTGTTTTGTATAACATAGTTTCTGGGAAGATAACATACGTCAAACCACGATATTCCTCCTTGCCTTGGCTACTGCTGCTCGGATGTCAGAAATACACGCCGTTGACTTCAGCCGTACGAGATTCCACACGGGAAAAAGGGAAGCAGTCCATCTAGGCCTTAGATGGGACTTTATAGCAAAGAACCAGCTACCGGGCCAACCGGATCGTCAGTTCTAGGTTCCGGCATTATCAACAATCCTGGGTCCAGAAGACTCTCAAGATTTATCTTTATGCCCGGTCAGAGCGCTGAGAATCTACTTGCAGAAATCTGCTACGAGAAGAAGGAAGTGCAAGCGTCTATTCATCCCGCTATCAGCCGCCACGACTGTAGAAGTATCACGTACAATGATCTCCTTCTGGATCAGAGCAGTGATCCTAAGAGCCTATAAAGCAGCAGGGTTAGAGCCTCCAAGAGCATCAAGCCCACATGAAGTTAGAGCTTTGGCCTCGACACTCGCCCTACATGGAAACTGCTCTATATCATCTATAATGGAAGGCTGCTTTTGGAAGTCAGACACTGTCTTCGCTAATCACTACCTGAGAGACATCTCCACAGAAGACATATCAGGGATACACCAGTTCGGCCCTCTCGTCGTGGTGCAACAACTCACTGTACCGGCCAGACGTTGAAGAAACTCACTCTTGTCACGCAGATTCGTTGACGCCAGGCAACTCCATTGCCACCGGCTGAGAGTCCATGTTCCCCTGACTTACGAGATAAGACAGCGCATGAGTGATACATAGACTCAGTTATGGTAATGTTCTTGCCTTAACAGATGGGTCGCGATTCCAGTTCCGGTAAAGTTCTTACCGTAACATTTTGGGTCGTTGCAGATATCTACAACCAGGCGTCTAGTATACTAAATCCATTATTTCTTATACAAATGTATAAGAAGGTGGTCCCCCGACAAGCATCAAGAAATATTGAAGTTAGCCGCAGAAGAAGAAATTCCGAGGGGGTATATATATCAAGCGAACGCTGACGTGAATACAATCATACAGGGAATCCCGTTAGGTGGTTGACCCACCACCGATTCCGCCGGATTCAGTAAGCAAATAAGCATGAGTCAGGATAAGGAAAAATATGTAATTTTTATGATAAAATTAATATTTTATACTTATCCTGACTCATGAATGAAGCCCTCCCAACCGTCCCCAATCACCACACGGGTTGCCCTGTAAACCTGCGTGGGGCTTATATCGGAGAGAGTGAGGAGCAAGGCATGGCAGGTCACGTGCCAGTTTTGGCGGGAAAAGGGAAGTAATTCAGGGTGAGTGATTGTACGTTTGCTTCAAGGGAATTGAAGGGATTCAAGTTTCCACTTGACCGTTCAGAAGAGAGGATGAGAAAGCAAATAAGCATGAGTCAGGATAAGTATAAAATATTAATTTTATCATAAAAATTACATTTTATAGGCACAATTATTTTCACCAAGGCACATTTAAATTATCTATGGCAACCCTTTCTATCTCTGGTTTATTGAGAAGAGAAAAGGGTTTCTGTTTTGCTGAGATATGATACCATTTTATGATCATGTTGGAAACAGGATGTACAATATCATAACAATAAATGTCAGTATCATTTTCTCAATTTCTAGCTTGACATTCTTAATAAGTGCTTCAGGTATAAGACTGGGATCCATTATCAATACCAGGCTTACATTTTTCATTTCAACTTATTGTTGGTTATACCTTATGTGTATATATCTTTTAAAACTAACTATATGTTACTCCCCTCTGAAGAGCACCCATTAAATAACAATAAACCTTTACTACTCCAGAAGTGTAGCTAATTGGAAATAAAACCTGTATATGGCAGTAAATCAGTGCTTGCTAAAGCTCAAAATACAACTCTGATATCTCCAGGTTATTCAGCCATTCAGCAACAAGTGAAATTCAATAAGTTTGATTAAGCCACCCTCGATATATAAGCCCACCCTTTCAAGCAGCATAAAACACAGTAAGATTTTGAGCTTATGAGGGTCTGCTTGGCTGAGCAGGTGCTTGAAATACCATGGCTGGCTTGCCATGTGTGTCAGATGTAGAGATTTGTTTTTGTTTTGTTGGTGGACAGTGTGGCCAATTCTCCTGAAAATTCACAATAAACATACATTCTTACTGTTGTACATAGATGTTCACTTTTTCATATGAACATTGTGTAGTTATGACCATTTTTAAAGACACCTGCTGTTATTATAAGCAGTTGTACTTAATACTTTTCCTATGTCCTGTGAGTATTTCGGGTTGGAAACCACCAGTCTATTCTGGTGTGAAGAGGTCTATGTATGATGTGGTCAGACTGGGTCAGATATGGTTGACTGCATGCCATTGTAGCCATAGGCCTGATGGGGCAATGGACATTAATTTTGATGTCAACCACTGCATTGACTTGTTCAGATTATTTACAGGCTGCTGTCATCTGCCTTTTAAGTTTTGGCATTAGAATTTGTATTGTATAACATAAGAGTGAGTGAGTGAGAAATGGGCTTCACACATTGTACCCAAGATGGGAATCGAACCTAGGTCGTGTTATGCCACAACGCTGTAGCATACATTAACTACTAGTCTACCCTACAGCCCCAAAACCTTGAAGATGATATAAGATTTGTTAACTATTGTTTTTAATCATTTCAAAACACTAGTTTTGCATGTATCAATATTAAATTTAACGGGGCGGTGGGGTATTCTAGTGGTTAAAGCTTTGGCTCGTCACACCGAGGACCCAGGTTCGAATCCCCACATGGGTACAATGAGTGAAGCCCATTTCTGGTGTCCCCCGCCTTGATATTGCTGGAATATTGCTAAAAGCGGGGTAAAACCAAACTCAGTCAGTCAGTCATTAAATTTAACATGCAAAACACAAGTGGTATGTGGAATAACACTACTGTTTTGAACTTTGATCCTGTTCTGTCCCTTGAAACCTATTATGCTCTATGCTTTGTTTATGAAGCTGATTTTAATGTACCTGTCACCATGTTTCATTTCTGGCCATATTTAATTTTTGTGTGTGTGTTTTGCTTTTTTATATATCTTGTTTTGGCTTTTTAAATATTTGATCTGTTTCATGTGTCACCACTTTTGTTATGTATGGTTGCATATAGTGATGTGACTATTCATCGATGTGCATTGATACAATACATTGTCGTATATATCCCGGTACCTTACTTCAAATGAGCCATGATACATCGATGTTTAACTGTGAATTTTGCTAAATCACGATATCTGTCAAGAAAAAAGACTTACTCTAGTTTAAGGATTAAAACATGTGCTTTCTTATTTTCCCTTCATAAGTAAACGTTTTCTCGGAAATTCTTGCTTCAAGAACTGTGTCAGACATAGCGCTCACATGTTATCAACATTCACAAAGTTCGTGTATTAACTTAATTATCTCGTTTCCGAATGAACATTGAACAACGCTGGCAGAATTTGACAAAATGCTTTAAAGTTGGTTTTGTTTTGATCTTAAGGTGTTTTGTAGCTGGTGTTAGAATGAAAGATTTTAGTATTGTGATAATTATTATATTGCCACCCTTATATTGGGAATCGTATTGTATCGTATCGCAGCTTCAGAGCACAATACTTTGGCAATATATCATCGTGATTAATATTTTAGTATTGTGATATATCGTATCGCAGGTTGTATGCCAATACCAGCACTAGTTTCATATTCTTGTTTACCCATTGTTTGAACATTGTAGAAGTTGGAAAGTCAGTGACAAAGATTACAACTTATGGATAACAACTAATGCCTTTTCAGTGTAGATTTTTACACTGTTAGGGGTCATACGATAGGGGTGTCACGATACATAAGTTTCATGAATCGATACGTATCACGATACCCACGTCACGAATCGATACATATCACAATACCATATTTTCGTGGCATTATTGCGTAAATTTAGTTACATTTTGAACATTATTATCTCATATTTAATAATTGTTTATGAAAAAAGCAACATTTTTTATTCTCAGGGATTACAAAATTTCCCATCATTATGCATGAAAAATAATCATTTATAACTTTCATAACATCAAAAAACATGATACAATTGCAAAACGATACAGATACATATTTAAACCAATACTTTCAAAACTAAATATCGATACAGTTTTGAATGTGTCGATAATTGTATTGTCTTAGAAAAAGTATCGATGTATCGTGGCATCCCTAGTTATCAAGCTTTAGGTTTTAGCTTGATAACAGTATAAGAATCTTAACCAAAACATAACTTTGTGCAATGAACAAGAATTTGTTATCATTAACATTTCTGTTCACCCTTATACCAGGGGCTTTTTTTATACACTCATTGTGTTTTTTAATCCCAGATCAATGTGAAGGAGTAAGAATATACTCCGAAACATCGTGTTCCTCATAATGAACATATAATAAAGTTGACATCCATAAATTCTTACCTTTTATGTGTATCACTTCTAAATGCCATTCAAAGACCAGATCCAGAATACACCCAAGCTTATGATCTACTTTTGGTGTAAACAGTAATGTGTCAAATCCTTGATTCAGTGGTCATGATGATGAACTTATTCTGTGATTTGTCAGTCTTCTCAAAGTTTGTGGTGCTGGAAAGAAAACTTTTATATATGCTGGCCCCTTTTAGGGCCGCAACCATTAGGTTCGATTCATGGAAAATTGAATCTGACACCTTATTTTTGATTTTCAATAACCATTATCACTATTTTGATTTGGATATTTGAATACCTATTTAAATCATTTCCAAACAGCCAGAACATAATTTTGACTCCAACTGGAGCAATTTTCGAGCGCTGAAATTAGGTGAAACATGATTGGTTTTGCCAGGCTAATTATCCAATGAGAATTGTTGTCAGCAGACATCGCCGACTTGATGATGGATTTCACGCTAAAAGAGCAACTCTGAGAGTTAAATGAAATCTGATGTTTTAACTTGTATGGAGAAATCAAATAAATGATCGAATCAAGGGTCCAATATCGAAAATTGAATCAAATCGACATCAGGGTGAATCGTGGTAGCCCAAGCCCCTTTCCGTATTTTTGACGCACCATGTTTTAGATTATATGTGTTATCAGCATGCGACATGATTTTCACAGTCACTGGTAAAGATATGCATCATATTTGACAAAATGTTTCTTGTACATTTCTTTGCATGCTTCTTCATACAAAACTAGTCATATGATTATTTGTGTACTTTTTCAGACTGAAATATGCCGCCTCAGTATGGGTGGATCATCCACTCGTCCATCTATGAAGGCAGCAGCAACATCAGCAACAGCTCCACCAACTGCAGCGATGGCGTCCAGTGGGTGTGGGTCCTCATGGCAGACTGTGTGCATGACTGGAGGGGCCAGGCGTCGGCCATCTTGGGACTCCTATCCATGGTGCTGTGGATGATTGTGGGAGTACCGTAAGTAATGTCTGTCAGAGTATCAGGAGCCTTGTGAACATTCAAGGGTTGGAGGCCACTGGAATGAGTGGAGGAGATGTTTGTGAACCCAACGAGAACCATTGGTAGAATGCCTGTTGGACAGATTGTCTGGCTGTTAACACTGGGAATGTGGGCAGACTATCTCAATAGTAACAGTGGGGATTTGGGTATGATGTGGGTTAACCACAAACACCGGAGTTATGTAGTAGCAGGTACACTGAACAAAACAGTAGAATGTTTGTAGGTTTACACTGGGAATGAAGGAAGAATATCTGTGTGCAAACAATGGGGATGAATGTCTGGGGTGAAAGTGGGGATGAAGGAAGAATGTAGGTTAACCGAGGACACCAGGTGTATGGTGTAGCAGTGTGGGTAACAGTAGAATGTTTGTTGGGTTACGCAGGGGATGAAGGAAGAATGTGGGTTAACTGAGGACACCAGGTCATGTTTAGCTCTGAGGACAGTGGGGTCATGGGTAGCAGTGAGGACAACAAGCCTTGCCTAGCTCCAAGGACGCTGGGGTCATGGGTAGCAGTGAGGACACCAAGTCTTGTTTAGCTCTGAGGACAATGGAGTCATGGGTAGCCGTGAGGACACCAGGTCAAGTTTAGCTCTGAGGACAATGGAGCCATGGGTAGCCATGAGGACACCAGGCCATGTTTTGCTCTGAGGACAATGGGGTCATAGGTAGCCATGAGGACACCAGGTCTTGTTTAGCTCTGAGGACAATGGAGTCATGGGTAGTCATGAGGACACCAGTGCTGTTAATCATTCAAAAACTTAGATGGGGAAAGCCCTGTTATTGGCCAGGAACATGACAGTTACACATGTGGACCAGATATCTAATGTACTTGATCTAATGTACTTCCTTACAGTCAGATGGTGAAGAACTGTCGGAACCTGAACGGTATGGCTGGCGTGTCCTTCTTCCTGCTGGCCCAGTGGTTTGCAGGTGATGTCACGAACCTGGTAGGCTCCATCCTAACACATCAGCTGGAGATCCAGGTAACTACATTGGGGCATCGATCCAATCTATTTTTGTACGTATGGTTTGTCAGCACTGTTGAGCACCTTACTTTGGAAACCAGGCTCAATATACATCACTTGTTGTTATTCACAGATGAAGAGGACTTATGTACACCCTTTTATTGCATTCTGATTGTTTTTTCTAGCCCAATACCCTTGTTGAATGGTTTCAATTTCATTTAGTGGCCAGGGGCTCCTTTCAGGAAGCAACCTTTACTAAGGTTAACCGTAACTCCCATTCTTTGACATTGCACTAAGGTTACCTTAGTGACTTACGATCACCTTAGTGCTTTGTGAAAGGGGGCCCTGGTTCCCCATCCACAATATGATCTTAGCTCAACGATAATGGCAACTGCCCTGCCCCTTTGGTATGCTGATGTTTTTTCCAGCACAATACCTATGTTGCAGGGTTTCATTAAGTGACCTGGGCCCATTTACAAAGTGATCTTAGCTCAAAGATGATCGCAACTCCCATGCTTTATCATAGACTAGTGATAAATGGTAACATTTGGATTGGTTTGTGGCACCCTTTCCCTGACTTGATCACAGGCTGCCATAAAACATTGTCCTAATGTCCACGTGTCACTGGTATCAGAGAAATTACGGAACAAAAATGGTAATCTCAGGACATAGTAAGTGTCCAACACCAGCGTGTGTACCCTATGTTAAACTAACACACATGACTACATATGTGATTAGCAGTGTTGTTTTGGACAAGGTCCTACGTGCTTCAGGAAAACACTTTCTTTTGCAGGGTACTATGTGCTTTGCAACAATGATAATAATATGGCACTGAAGTCCCTGCAGAACAGGGCATGCTCTAAGTGCACACAAATATACAGATGGACATTTGTCAGTGATTACTAAAGAAATGGGTCTTTAGGACAGATTTAAAGGTAGTCAAGGAAGGGGTACATCTGAGGTGAAGTTCCATAGCACAGCAACAGTGTTTGAAGGATCTGGTACCAAATGTTTTTAAATAAACGTCTTTGCAGTGTAGTTGCTGTTTTCATCGAAAACCAATCAGTTGGTTCCCTCAAGGTGGAACCCTGCAAATGCTCAGATCAACGAGTGTTAGTATTAAATTGCACAAATGTTCATATTTCAAAGGGCAAGATGTGCAACATTTGACTTCCACAAGTTATGAAAAGCCAAATTTTATAAGTTGACTGGAAATAGGAAGTACAGACTGTTTTTCATGAGATATCGAGGAACATACTGCCCCAGTAGTACTTATGTCGCTGTGACTCATTTGGAATATTTCTGACTGCAACGCAAGATAACACCATACCCACCAACATTGATATAGATGTTTTTATATGTTGTTTATCTTTGCAGGTGTATGTTGCTGTGTACTACGTTGCAGCAGATGTTGTCTTACTTGTGCAGTATGTTGCATATCTTTGCCGCAAGCGGAAACTTACCGGTAAGGGGCAATTTTGAACAAACTCACTTGCCTGAGATTAGACCACATCTGTCAGTAACAGAGATGCCAACCACTCCGATTTTGGCGGAGTTACCCTGATTTTCAAATACAAAATCTTCTCTACAATTTGTCTTTTAAAAAATCTGATTTTTGAGTCATAATTCTACAATGTTATTTACGGTATACAATTTCATAAGTCACAGGTGATTTATTTGAGTCGGAAGCTTAGAGTGTGATTTTTTGGCTCTCAATTGTGTAGTTTGCTTGTTATTGATGACGAAGGTTCTCGAAGTTTTTCTGAATGCATGCCCATATGTAAGTGAAACAAAACGGCAGAGCTAAGTGCTCAGGCCTGGCTTTCATCCAGGCATGACTCCACTTTCATTAGATTCAGGGTTGGCATCTCTGCAATAAATAATGGTGACTGTCAGAGACCTAAGTAATGGTGACTGACAACATGTTGACTTACTCATTGTTGGTGTTGCTACTTTCTTGCTCATATAATGCCAGTTTTCATTACAATATATTAATATTTCTATATTTAAGGATGCTGTTGGAAATTTTGAGTTAGTTTTAAAGTTAAAAGTGAGTTAAAATGCAAATTACAGCTTTGCATCAATAATGAATGAATTATAAATATATGAGTATATCCGATGTATCCATGTTCAATATTATCATCTCCCATGCATCTTGAATGATGTTAATCCCAACTGTGACATGCAGGTAAACAAGATGGCGACAGACTCGTCCAGCCAGTGTTGTGTATATCAGGGCTGTTCATGTTCAGCTCCCTCGCCTTCTTCAAAAACATCCTACCTCACTCCGTAACCACAGGCAATTACATCTCCAACTTTGTGGTTAACCATCATGCATCAGGCCGAAATCTCCTCGCAACAAATGTTGGCATGAAGGTGTTTTATGTAAGTGATGGGTCTACGTTTTACCACTTAGGTGCTAATATTTATTCTGGGATAGAATTGGTCCCCAGCAACCAATGTTGGTTGTGTTAGGATCAGGTACTAAATGGGCTCTACAATCTTAACCACTCTTCCGAAGAGAAGATACATATTGTGATGTTGACTGAAAGATATTGAAATAAGCATTAAAATTCATGTATGCCTTTAGCAATATCATTTTAAAACCAAAAGGTGTTCTTGAAGGTGTTCATCAGAAGTTCAATGCTAGTAAGTATAGATAGGAATGCCAAGTGTATAAGTGTGAATAATGATGTTCATATGAAATAATACAAGGGCTTGAAATTACCTCCACCTGTTAATGTTAATTTGCTTCCAAAAACAAATCTGAAGGTGAAATAACTGTATATTGATAAAATCTTGGCTAATTCGCTCACTGTTATCGTCACAATATGGCAGAAATATTGCTGATGTGACTTAAAATTTTAGCTCACTCACTCACTCACACTTTTAAAAGTAAAAATTCTGTTATAGCATTTTACAGAATTGGATTTCAGACATCGTTGATATTTTTTTGTTTCCATGGAAACTGTTCATTTCCCTTACAGAACACAGTAGACGAGACTGGGTATGCCATTGGTGTGGTATCTTCACTGTTTTATGTCGGATCAAGAGTTGCTCAGATAGTCAGGAATGTGAGTATGAAGTTTGTGGAATCCATCTTTTGTTACCAGGGATTTTTGTAGGATCAAGAATAAGTTCCTTTGACAGCAGATTATTTGTTCAAATTTTTAAACTTATCCTATCTCAATTACGCTCAATGATGATGTTTTTCTGAATATCGACGGGTTGCATCTAGACGTAGATTTTTTAGAGGTGGCCTCAAGACTCCTACTTGAGCGAGTATCTCTGTCGTCTCTTTCGTCATCAAACGTCTAGTCCCGTCTCCATACAAGTTTTATCTGCTCCGAGAGTGGTACATAGTGCTAACAACCTCTGTAGCAGTCTTGGCCTTTTACCTTGGCAGGTGGTTGTTTCCAGTGCGCCGCTTTGGTTGAGTGCTCCACCCCCCTCTGCTATGGTGGGTTCGATTGGTGAAAGTATTCACTCTCATGTGGCAAGTGCAGTCAGTTCGGCGCTTTCAACCACAGGGATCAGTTCGGCGCTTTAACCTATGCTCCACATGCTTCCAATGCGAAGCTTTGTTCCAGTTCGGCGCTCTCATGTCTTTCTGTGGTGACATAAGCCATGACGGTAGCATCCAGTGCGGCGCTTTCAACACCTTTCCCGTACCTTGAAGGCGCATTTGATTAGATCATCACTTCAGCCCAGTGTGCCTTTTCGATTGGATCAACGCTTCAGACCAGTGTTCTGTTTTCGATAAGAACAACGATTCAACTTTGTGAACTGTTGTTTGATTGGAACACCTTTCAGTCCAGTACACCTTTACTGTATGGTACGACGTTTAAGACGAATGCACCGGTCCTGATTGACTCAGCGCTTTAGAAGCAGATCACTTGACCCAACTGGATCACAGTACCGAACCAGATCACCTAATCGGTCCTGATCGCTGCACCATACCAGATCGCCACTCCAACAGTATTCGCCGATCCGACAGTGTTCGCTGGACTGTCAGCTTTTGCCGAATCATCTGGTTCCCTTTACGCGCATACTGTCATCATGGTTTGTTTACTAGTTCGCACACTACGGTACCTACAGTGGCTTTGTCTACTGCAGTTCTACTTCAACACTTTTTCCATCTTCGGCGTTGATACCTCATTTCCACAGTTTTTACTGGTGCTCAACTTGGCTTCGGTGTTACGCTTCCCGCTTCTACGAAGTTTGTGAACAGACAGAGCGTTCACACCAGTACGCCGCTCTCTTATGTATCAACGCTTCCATCCAGTGCGACACTTTCTTATGTATCAACGCTTCCATCCAGAGCGTCGCTTCACTCCAAGCACCGCTCTCTTCTGTATCAACACTGTCATCCAGTTAGTGTACTGGGACTCTCTGTTATCGCATCACGCAAAAACATCGGGAAAGCAGAAACACCACGGCCCGCATCGGCTGTTTACATATGCAAATTACGTAAAATATATTCATCGCTCTTGAAAAAGTCATTTATTTCATTGGAATGTCTTGTCTAGTCGTAGAAATATTAAAGCATTCATCTTTTCAGTAAGTTCTAGAACATTTTGAAACTAGTATGACCCTTACTGCCATTACATCTAGCATGAATCAAAACTTACTTCATCGAGAGCAATCCTGCGACAACTATAAGGTCATTTGCATACTTTCCGTGCTAAAAAATATAACAGGAAGTGACGTATTATGCAACTTCTTTCTGCACACGGCAGCAACTTGTATGGTACGTTTTAAGCCGGAAAAACAATATTTTGTAACGTTATTGTTACCTTGTATCCAAATGAAGAGAAGTTTCAGATGTTTGGGTTAAAAACATGATGATATTACTAATGTGAATGAAATTCCTAAATATTTTTTAATGATCAAACTATTTAGATTCGTTACTTGTCTTAGTAAACATTTCACAGTGTCATCTGTTTGTACCGCGTGTCATAGTGAGAAAATAGCAACACCGCATTAATTGAGAGTTGCTTCAATTTCCGGGTCAAACGACCATGTGTCACGTTATTTGTGACAGAAATGAAGATTCAACATCAGTCAACTGAAAATATATATTAAATGCTAAATGTCAGTAGCCGTTCATAATCCCGATGGCGACAGGATTAACTACTGCAATAATAGAGGGTCCCATGATGCATCGTTTTGGTTGGTTGCACAGAGGTAGTAGTTATGTCAGTAGCGCAAGCCTCTACATTACGGCGGTGATTGATGATCTCGGATTTTTAAGATTCCTACGTCATCTACCATCCGATCTTCACCTTTCATGAATGATTCGATTCACCCAATCTATCTACCCTTCGACCACGATTACACGCAGTGATACACCACACAGCTGCTACGAGTAGTCTGTATATAGTAACAAGACTCAGTGAAGCGTCGTACAATATTCCTGCATATCAAGCTGGTCTATTTTTTCACTGTTTCTGCGTGTGGTACCAGCAGTGATGTTTGGTCAAGTAGCTAGCTTCACTTTACCCAGATTTTATTGGTTGGGACTCGCCTGGTTGATTGACATCCGTGTTGTCCGGGTTTTTGTCGTTATTGCATTGTCGGTAGCATTTGCAATGGCGGACTACTGTTTGTTTACCGGAGACTTTTGATGATACATCAGTTAGGAAGTGCCCTGACAGACTTGTCTTGGTCCCACGAAGCGGATAGGAGTACCGTATATGACCGACTATAAGTTGGATATAACTATAAGTCGGGTCCCTTTCTCAACCCTCTAACTTCTTGCCAAAACCATGTAACTCAAGTATAAGTCGGCCCCTTTCCCCGTACATATCGGTATTAGGTATATCAATGTCGTGACTGTTCAACACTGTAACATAACGAACGTTAACACGTGTTTGTTTTGTTTTGATATTTACTGTGTCATACTAGTGGAACACTTTGAATATGGCATAATAAAACATCCAATGTAAATTGTTGGCTTACTGTGTTTGTTATCTTTTGTAACAGCGTGTTCTTTTGCCAGCTTGGTGAACGGGCAGTTCAAGATACCTTAAACTTGTTTATTTTGAGAGCAGATTTCTGATTGGCTAATGATAAAATGAAAGGCCAATCAACAGAAGCCTAACATAACCGGTTAAGCGATCGCTTCCAAGAAAGGTTGTGTTTGTGTGAAATGAACAGTTTCATAATTCCTTATGAAAAGAAAGAGACGGCGTTGCTTTTTTATATCAGACAGTTCACTCTTCGTGATAAAAAAACATTGAAGAAACAAATATAAAATAACAATTGCATACACATATCACCATTGAGTGGAGGGATATATAAAATATCGCATACATGTATTATGTTGAGGGTAGGGATATCTCAAATATTATTTCAGCAGCTAATGTTCATAGTGGTTTTATGGATTTTTTTTCACATGTCAGCTTCTGTGAATCCATCGAACTCAGTGTCCGACTCCTCCCCTGCGAGTGCTTGCCAGGCCAGCTCATCTATGTTGTCGTCGTAATAGTCGTCAAGGTGTGTGTCGTCGCTGTGTTCTTCACTTTCAATGTCATCATGGGAGGTTGATCCGATGAAGTCTGAGAAGAGTTCATCGTCTTGACCGCCGTCCATGGCGTTGGATATACCGCACTTTAGGAAGCTTCATCTGACCATATCCCCCGGAATAGCATCCCACGAGTCACGCACCCACGTAGCGACTGTACGGAGGGGCGCACGTCTCATGGCGTTGTTCTTAGTGAACATATGTTCACCATTCACCATCCACTCGGACCACTGTTGTCGCACTCTCTGTTTGAATGGCTTGTTTAGGGAGACGTCCAGGGGCTGGAGGAGTGACGTGCACCCACCGGGGATGACTACTTGTCTTGTCCTGTTTTCCTTTAGTCTCTTTTTCACGCCCTCACACAGATGTGCTCAAAACATGTCCCATACAAGGACAGACTGACAACCTCTGGCACCTCCCGGTCTAACCATCCACACGTCCGACAGCCAGTGCAGCACCAGTGTCTCGTCCATCCACCCCTTGGGATGTACAGCGATGATGACACCCGGAGGAAACTTCTCTTTAGGCATTGTCTTCCTCTTGAAAATCACCATCGGCGTCAACTTCTTTCCATCGGCGGTACACGACAGTAAGACGGTGAAGTGGGCTTTCTCTGCTCCGGTCGTCTTCACGGTGATGGTTGTTGACCCCTTGGTGTGAATGGTCCTGTTCCCTGGCATGTCGAATGTGAGGGGAATCTCGTCCATGTTGCCTATTTGTAACAGCTCGTAGTCAATGGCCTTCCTCTCTTTCAAAACGAACGCATGGAAAAGGTCCGCCTTCGTGTCCACCTCCTGTGGTAGTTTCTGTGCCATGTATGTCTTTTGTCTGAGAGCAAGGTTCTTAAGAATCCAGTACACCATGTAGAGGACGCCTTGAAATTCTCAGGAAGGTTCAGCTCTTTCCTCTTCTTCCGGTACGTCTGGAGTGTATGATGACGTATCATCATACGAGTGACGACAAACCCGCTCTGCCTCTGCGACATCACCCACTCTTCTACTACCTTTTCTTACTCGACGAACGGGGTTTTCAGTCCAACTTCGTATGCGTGTCGTTTGCGTTTGATATCCATGACGAATGATGATTTTGAATGTAAAAGTATGTTTTATACTTTCAAGTTATTCCAGCGGAAATGATTAAACTAGCTTATACATCCCTAATCCGTATCTGCTGAGACGGATATATACAGTATCATTACTGTTGCGTGTTGAGATAAACATTAACTAAATGTTAAAAACCACAACAACGCGAATACCATTACCGATTACGTAAATGTATCCGTAGTTAGATCTTTTGAAGGGGCGTAAAAAACAAACTGATGAGCTTGCAGGTGTGTGTACCTCGTGTATATTGCTATGATTGACTTGTTCTTAGAAATCACACCATTTTAAGTAATCAATTTCACTGCATTCAAGAATTAGGTAATATCTCCAAAGTGTTTATTGTGTATAATGCCGGCGAACGGGCAGTTCAAGATACCTTAAACTTGTTTATTTTGAGAGCAGATTCCTGATTGGCTAATGATAATATGAACGGCCAATCAACAGAAACCTTACAAATTAGTTTACTTTACGTGAAACAAGTCGTGTCAAGTCGTGTCACGTGGCCGAACTTTATCGCTCAATAACAAAGTACCGGTAAGTACATAGCTGTGATCAAAATATCTGATTAAATTTAATTTATTGTTTATACTGTGAAATATATTACTTTTTATTTGTCCCATGATGTCATTTACCTTTGGAAACGTTGTCAGTACGTATATGCTTCCTGCTTCCGGTGTAAACATTGCCAGTTGAGTTCGCAGGGCTGGCAGATTCTGGCACACCTGACCTCTGAAATTTTTTGGGTAGATTAATGAACTCAAGTATAAGTTGGGTCTGATTTTTTACCTACATTTTCTGGTATCAAATTTCCGACTTATAGTCGGTCATATACGGTAGGTAGGAGTGATTATGTCGAGTTTGTCAGTCAGCCGGGAGATACAGTTTACCGAGGGTGCCAGACAGTATCGCCAAGATGCTTTCACTTTGGCTGGATTTACTCGTCTTTTTTAGCTGAAGGCCTCAGTTCAGAGGTCACTGCAGCTATGTCCGATCTGTCCGTAGGCATTGATGTTACTACCTTCGCCTCTTTATCGAACGTGTCTGGAGTCATTGGTCTGTTTTACCTCTGCCATTCCATCAACTTTACGAATGTTCCGGTAGACTGACGATCCCATGCATCGTATCTACTAACTTTCTCACTCCATCTGGCCGACCAACACTTCATTTGGTGAACCATACGTTCCTACAATCACTGTGTTGTCATGGTTGCTTGGCTACTCGAACGTATCCTATCTCAGGCGGCTGTTCTACTCTCCACAATCGACACTCTCCTTCAGAAACTTTCGATCGAGCCCTGGGCCTGGCTCCGACCCACCCGGGGTTCTATTTGCCAATCTTTCTGGTGCCAAAGAAAGATTCGGACCAGTTGAGACTAATTTTCAATATGAAGGTTTTCCATAAAATGTTTCTCTAACCTCCGCCTCACTTTCGTATGGTGTCGGTGGCTCTTCTCAACAATCATCAAGCCGGGAGACTACATGGTCAGTCTCGATCTCCAGGATGAGTACCTTCATATCCCGATTTTGCCGGCTCTTTGCAAGTTCCTTCAGTTTGTCTTCGAGGTCACCCACTATCAGTGGCGTGTTCTCCCGTTTGGATTTTCTTCGGCCCTGTGGCTGTTTACACGGGTAACGAAGCCTATCACCTGTTTCCTTCACTGCAAGGGAATAGTGTTCAAGGCTTACATCGACGACTGCATTCAGGTGCAGACCGATCATGCCCTTCTGCTTTGTCACATGCAGTTTGCGATACAGCTTCTTTGCCAATTGGGCTGGTTAATCAATCTGCAGGATTCGGAACTAGTCACTACGTGCCGTCTTCAATTCATTGGAGCAGTGTTCGACACAGAGGTCAACAAACTCTTTGTCCCGAGGGATCGTTTCTGCAAGATACAGCGATTGGTCTCTCTGGCACTGGTGCACCCCAGGACGCTTTGTCAGTGGCAGGAGCTCCTGGGCCTATTGACGTTGGCTCGGGCGTTGACCCTCAGGGGTCATCTACAACTTTGTCCCTTGCAGTTCTTTCTAGCACTTTACATCAGAGTGGGAGATCCCGTTGCCTTGATCACTCTACCTCTGGAGCTCCATCCCCATCTCCTGTGGTGGATGGAAGAATTGAATGTTTGCGACGGAGTTTGTTAGGGCATATCAACAGGATGGGGTCCACGGGGTCTACTCAACTGCTGCAGTGGATCCAATAGTTCTTCAAAATGGTGGACTCTCTCAACATCTTAGTCCGAGCGAACCACATTCCGGGGGTGAAGAATGTCATCGCAGATTCTCTGTCCTGGCCGAGTCGTCCCTCTCCAACGGAATGGAAACTGCATCCTCGGTTGTTCCAGACCTTTTGCCTTCTGTTGACGACTCCGACAGTAGATCTCTTCACCACCCGTTTCAACCATCAGCTGCCTCGGTTTGTGTCACGGATTCCGGACCCTCTGGCTTGGGACCTCGATGATCTAGCCATTCCGTGGGAGGACCTGAACGTTTAAGCGTTTGAGCCAGTGACCCTTCTTCCTTGCATATTAATGAAACTGCGCGCAACTCAGAGGATGACTCTGCTTTTGGCCGCACCCTATTGGCAGGCCAGAAGTTGGTTCGTGAACCAGATCCTGGTGCTGTGCTGTGTAAGCCAAGGGGTTACAAATCCATCTCAAGTTTGGAGTCTGCATATCGGGAGTTGGTGCTTTCTCCTGGCCTCCTTGGGGTTATGCGTCTTCCCGGTTGTACGTATTGACGGGGTAATCTGCGGCCCTCCTACCAACCGTGGGATTGTGCATACCGTGAGATAGGATAAGTTTTAAAATTTGTAAATTTTATAATAAATTGTATATTTATATACTTATCCTATCTCACGCGATGGATACCCACCCGACCTGCCCCACATCACAGATTACTGGAAGCTCCAAGACGAAAATGACTGGCACAGTTAGTCACATGATCATTTGAGCGAGGTGCACGCTTATGGAGATGATTGACAGGTGCTGAGGTCAGGGCGGGTCAGAGGCCAGGGAAGGTCAGAGGCCAGTAAGATTTGATTCAACTTAACCTACAGCACGTTTCCACACATGGTCTTAGAAGAAGAAGAGAATTGCCTGAAGTTATGAAAAACATTTTGGGTGTGCTTAACTGATGTTTTAATCTGAGTGAAGCTGGCACACTGAAATATCTAAAATGCTGTGTAAAGAAGTTAAAAACCATGAACACAGTGAGCCATTTAGAAAGTGGTCAAATGTAACACATATTGTATTTGGGACTACATTTTCTTTGTAAGTGTAATCCCACATACAGCATATGTTACATTTGACCACTTTTTAAATGGCATTGTGTATTCATAGCTTTCAGCCATGGGAGCTGTGCCAATTTACACTTATCAGAGGGGTACACAAAGTCCGGGGTCTAGACTACCAGTTGTCTGACTTCAGTTTTTGTGGAAGTGGCGGTGGCTGAGCGAGTTAGGCGTTTGACTTTGTGTCCTGGAGATTAGGTGCCTGATTCTGAGGGCGTGGGTTCGGATTGTAAATGGGATTCAACTCAACAAAAGTACTAGAATCTGTACTTTACTTAGAATATGTAATCCCAAATACAACATATGTTACATGTTAAAAACCATCTCCGTGAATTTTTGCTTTTCAGTACAAGTTGAAGTCCACAGAAGGCTTGTCAAAGGTGATGTTCGTGCTGGCTGTATTTGGTAATCTGGCTTATGGTCTAGCCATCATTGTGCACTCTTTGGATGGTGTATTCCTGATTCGACACTTGCCATGGATTGTTGGAAGTCTGGGAGTTATCTTCCTTGATGTAACTGTATCCTTGACCTTATCAAGAAAATAGCTGTGATGTTATCTGGTAGAAATTCTAATATCACTTGATACTCACTTTCACAAGAGTTATAGACTTGGGATGTCATTGGTTACTATGATGCCCAAATTAATGACCATTACTAATCTTTTTGCTTCAGAAGGGGCAATGGGGTAGCCTAAAGCATCTGCTCATCACACTGTAGACCCGGGGTGTGATACCGCACATGGGCACAATGTATGAAGCCCATTTCTGGTGTCCCCAACTGTGATATTGCTCACTCACTCACTCACTTGGAAAAATTAGTCAGTGTCTAACCAAGCTTACTTGAGGGGCAGTGGGGTAGCCAAGTGGTTAAAGCATTTCCTTGTAAGGCTGAATAGCTGGGTTTCACTTATTGTCATGGGTATAATATGTGAAGCCAATTTCTAATGTCACCTGTCGTGATATTCCAAGAATATTGCTGTAAGTGTCATAAAACTCATCACTGACTCACTGCTCAAACATTCTGACTTTTGTGCTACCCTTTTGTTTTCCTTAACAAATTGCAGATATTGGTACAGTTCCATTATTATGAACAGAGGAACTTTGATTCCTTGTCCAGGGCACCCCTTGCTGAGGATCAAGTCATCAACGTTGACCCAACCTCTTTTTTTAACTGAAGACCAGCCTTGATTCAGTGACCTCATGACCTTGATGAAAGGTGACAGTGACTGAAAATGACCTTGACCTTCATTCAAGTTGACCTTGCACAAATATCAAAAGTTCAGTTGTGATAATCTGGTGACTGTCACATGAAATGTGTTGGTAACTGGTTGAGCAATGGAAATTGTTGACCCAGATTTTGCTCACCGTTTTGTAAGTGTTAGGTACTTGATTTTTTTGATTGAATACATGAAGTATGATTGTTTCCTTTTCTAAAAAACTGTTTGAACAGTTGGTTGTCCATGACTTGTTTTGACAAGTACAATCTTTCTGACTCGTTTCTCTTGCCGTCAAAGCTTTCCTTTTATCAGCTGAATGATCTGTTGTCAAACAAGACATCATAATCACTGCCCAGCATGACAGCAAGGGTTTGTTGTGTTTTGTATAACAACAATATTTTGTTCAATCATATATTGTACTGGAAATGAATTAAAGAACACCCACATTTAGAAGGCTGTGTTGCAATACCCACCAGCCATAACAGATTTACTTAGTCATATAAAAAAGTCTTGAGTTCTTTAACTCTTCACTGGAAGTAATGATGAAAACTAATGCATTCAAGAGTAATGAGCAAGTTGTTACATGATATGCATCATGAAGTATGATTACTTGATTATGTTGATATTAATTCTGTAGAGATGCTCATGCTGTTGATCACTGGATCATCTGGTCCAGACTCGATTATTTACAGACCACCACCATATAGCTGGAATATTGCTGTGTGTGGTGTTAAGCAATATTCATTCAATCAATCTTTAGTTTTATCCTTCATCCTTTCTCTAGTCTCTTTTTATCCACAATTTCATATTTTACTCTGAGTTCCTGATATTCATTTTTTATGGAACCATTTCTTTGATTTTATCTTCATTGTCTGAATCTCAGTGAATTTCTCAAAGACAAACAGCTACGGTTACTCATACATCTTTGTTTTGAAATATCAGTTTGTTTTGAGTACATGTACTTGGTTTATGGATACTGGAGCCAATCATTCCACTAACATTAAATAAATAGTCATATGTTCCATGTCAGATTTAATCTGATGTTAGTAACAAAATAACAGACCACAGAGAAACATTTTGAATGGAGGTTACCCTTTTCATTCAGAAAACACTCATTTTTTGCAATTCTTGATGAGATCACTTTCAGAAACATCATTTAAATTTCATCTATTGACGTCCCAAATTGGTAAACCAAACATCAAAAGGCATTACATTGGTTATGATCTGATTTTCTTGAAAAATGTAGAGATTTTTCTTTCAAAAGCATTTGGTAGTTATTCTGTCTCACAAGGCAGTATCACTGTTTATATGTATATATTAGTTATATAGGAGAAAGATCTGTCCTTGTAAACTGACAGAACTTGTACAACTTGTAAATAAAGATAATTTATTAGCTAATTTTACAACAAATGTAAATTAGAGGCACAAGCTGATTGATTGACAAAGCGAGAAGAGAAATATTATTTTTGATCATTTCTTTTCCAAAATATTGGAAACTTGGCCCGAAGCATAGTGATATGAATATTATATTTTGTATGAATGTCATTGAGTTGAATACTGAAGTAATAATGTAGTTTTTGTTCTTTTTTAATGAATTCTTCCAGTGTAGCTGTTTGGTTGTCATGGAAGCGTGTGATTTCAATGATTTATTAAGATATTCCAGAGATGATGTCTGGTTGGTTGGGTAAACATCCAAAGAGAGTTCATAATTAATGTCCCTTAAGGTTTTAGTTATGATAGTTTCTGTTGGTAGTATGTTTTTGTCAAAAATATATTTCCCTGTATCAAATATTCATTTCGGAAATGCTGCAAAACTTTAAATCCTCTAATTAGTATCAATGTATTACTGCTCAAGAATACATTTTGATAGAATAATTTTTTTTCTCAATTCCACATGAACAAGGCCAATTCTCCATTGTTATGCTTACTGTAATTACAGCCATTGAAGATGAGAGGGACGGTGGGCTAGCCCAGTGGTTAAGGCATTTGCTCGTCACACGAAGACCCAGGTTCGATTCCCCTCATAAGCACAATGTGTGAAGCACATTTCTAGTGTCCCCCACCGTGATATTGCTGTAATATTGCTAAAATTGGCATAAAACTCACTCACTCACTCACTTGAAGATGAGTCACTTTTTTATAATGGTATTATCCTGTTTATGTGGATACAGAATATTTTTGATGAATGTTGCATCTTGTGAGAAGCTGAAACTTGATTCTGTGTGTCTGTGTATTTGTACAATATGTCTGCACATTGTTGTATTTATTGCAATCATGGTGATGATGCAATACTTTAAGAAGATGGCATGTGGTTTAAACATATTTTTATTCAACTAAAATTGAATAGGGATCGGTGAACAAGCTACAGCAGGGGTGGGAATAACTTTAAAATTGCTAGTGTACTCCGGAACAGTGGCACATGTAAAATCACTTGCCCTGATCATTTCCCCACTATACCGTCCGTTTTCTTGTTGATTTTTTAAAATAAACAATATAAATAACATTGGAAAGTCAACTGGACACGGTACAGTGTGATATACAAATTTGCTTGCCCGACAGAAATGTATAGGCTTATATGAACAATCTCCTGAGATGACATGTTGATCTGTATGTTGATATGGATATTCTTGTTCAAGATTTCTGGGATACTACTAACATGTGACAGAATTGTTTCCTTGTTTTATGAAGCATGAACTCATGAAACTTTATGTTCATTGTGCTTCACAATGTTTGCAAATGTAGCAGTAGGCATTATGTAGTAATCTCTCAGGTCATAATATCCCAGTCACTCGTCTATTGATCTGATATTTTGTATGTGCTTTTGTCATGTGTTGTCATATGCTGTTAGGAATTTTGGTATCTCTTCTTGGGCCAAGGTGGAGTCAGACATGAACATGGGTGACAAAGGCATGAACATGGGGGTTCTGAGCAGGAACACGGGGATCCCGGGAAAGAACATGGGGGTCCCAACAAAGAACATGGGGGGTCCAGGCAGGAATGTGGATGTCCCATTCAAGAACATGAGGGTCCTTATCAAGAATACAGGGATCCCGGGCAGGAACAAAGGGGTACCAAGCAACAATATGGGGATCCAAGGCAAGAACATGGGTGACTCAGGCATGACCATGGGGGTCCCAGGCAAGAACATGGGGGTTCTGGGCAGGAATATGGGGGTTCCAGTCAATAACAACGGGATCCCAGGCAAGATAATGGGGGTCCCAAAAACAAGCATGGGGGTCCAGGCAAGAATGTGGAGGTCCCATTCAAAAACATGGGTGTCCAAGACAAGAACACAGGGATTGGGCAGAAACATGGGATACATGGGGATCCTAGCAAGAATATGATTGTCCTGGGTTGGTGATATGTAGACTGCTTCTGTTGATATGATGTTATATGACAGCCAAGGACTCCTACATGTTCAGAAGCATGAAACCTTTCTTGGTGGTACAGTGTTAGAGAGGAAACAAATTCAAACACTGGCACCTGCAACTTTGTGTGTTTTCTCACCAGAAGAAAAATGATTTGTTATGTATAACATCAAGTTTGATAAATTTGATTCAGTTTTTTTAATTTTTGCAGTTTACAGACTATCAATGTTTGTTATTTGCATCATTTTTGAATTTGTATGGATGCAAGGTGTAATATTTTACACCAGGCAAAAATATGTTGTAAGACCTCATGAGACTCTTCATCACATGATGACATACCGGTAATCAATGACATTGTCATTTCAGTTGGATGGGTTGAGAATGATTTTATGTTAAGCAATGAAGGAGAGAGCTTAAAGACATTGGTTCAGGGTGTGAGGGCGTCCAGGTCATTCACCAATTGAAAAGACAAATGAATCTCCCTGTCTTAAATTAATGAGCCCCTTGGCCCAATATTTCTCATACCTGCCCATCATTTTTACAGGTAAAAAGTGAAAACAATCCAATTTTATTCATATTTGTAAGCACATATCCCATGTTTTTGTGTTTAAATCATTTGGTGACATGTTTTCAACAAATATTAAACAGCCATTTTAATTGTTTAGTTTTTGCAGATAATTTGCATTTATCTTGTGTATTGTTTAATGGAGTTCTCTTCCCTTATAAAAATCCAGCCAAACTGTCTTTTTTTAACATCGTGTGATACAAGAGCATTTATTATTGCTATTTATGTTATATATTTATGTTAAGATTATTATAATTTTCATCGTCAGTGCAAGTGTACACTTTCCGTACCCACTACATAGTGTAACTTCTCAGATTTTATGATATAATTTTGCCCTCATTAATTGAGGCCTTGTCACTGTTAATACAATGTGAAAGATCTGACAGTGTAGGCTTCTTATTAAGGCCCGACAGCGTCAGAATGTATTCAGCTGGAAAAAGTTCAACATTGTTAGCGACAGTTTTAAAAATGAATTTTTTGTTTACTTTTTGATCAAACAATTCATTTCTGTCCTCAAATTGCAAAACAAAATTAGAATGACATGCTTGTAACAGGGTTATTGCAATAGACTTGCCTGAATACAGTCCTGAACCATACTATATTCCCGTCTGCTCAGCCCCTCGTGTAAAGCTATTCCATGTCACTTGTTTAAATAGGGAACTAACTTGTTTAAGTTGGAAAGGTTACTGTGGTTGGGCAAAGCCAATCCATTGTGGTTAGTAAACGTTTAGGGGCTGTGCAGAGTTACATGTTAGTAATGGTATTACAAGCAATTCTAAATATGTTTGATCTTTTGTGTTTAAGGCACATTTCATGATCAATACTCCACAATATATCCTGTGATCTGACTGGTTTCTATATATTCTTATTTACAGATTGTCACATATTTTGAGTTTCCAAGTGTGCTTTACCTGATATCATATATGTATTACTTTGCCAATATACTTGGAATTGGTCAACGGCCCAAAGTAGTTAAGTTCATACTGACTATACACTATTGTTAGAACTCTTCTGTGTACGAACCCGCGAATACCTGGGTTAGACTTGGACTTCAGAAACCCATGCTTGTCGTGAGAGGCGACTGACGGGATCGTTTGGTTTGACTCTCTCACTTGGTTGACACATGTCATCCCAATTGGATAGATCTATGCTCATGCTATTGATCACTGGATTGTCTGTTACTGCCGTCATATAGCTGGAATATTGCTCAATGCGGTGTTCAACAACAAAGAAAACAATCCTGTGTAGGACAGTTCAAGCAGAGATTATGATTTGGCATCCCAGTTTTGCATGTCCTCACTGAGCTATCAAACATTATTGCAAGGTCTACATCTATTCAACATTGGAAGAAACTTTTAATTCAGACAAAGGAATGGGTTTACAAGACTAGCAATTCACATGAATGAATAAATAAATAGGGTGCTTTTTGGGCCATGTACAGATACCTTTAGTATTTGGTCAAGATGTATTTTGGATATTGGGTATGTTTGATGTTCTTACCAGGTAAATAATAGGTGTTGTATTCTATATTCCAACTGAAAAGAAAATGCTTTTAATTTTACTGGTGTAATCATTTTGATTTCTACCTTTAAATGTGTTTCATTTTCATTTGTGCTATGATAATATGAGCTGTGATATGTTTGTCAAACATAAAGAAATTTTGAATTGCACCAAGTGCTAATTACACATGTATATTTGTATAATTATAATATAGGAATAGCCGACTTGCAATTAACAAGAGAAACATCTGGTTGATGATCATCAATAATCATTATTATTTTAGAGAACCAGTATTTATGAATGGCGTTTGTCATGTAATAGTTTCATGGAATTGTGTCAAGTGCAATGAAATACTGAGGTGAATAAAACACCTTGTTCAAACATTACAAGATTTGTTTACATTGTTATCCCCCGGCATGTACTGCGGGGGGATATAGTCGTCGCCTCGTCCGTCTGTGATGATTCTGTTTTCGGAACTCAAAAACCATTCAATATTTTTCAACAAAAATTGGTAGATATATCAATCAGAACCTAAAGTGGTGCCTTTTGCTATTTACAGATTTTTGTCAATTATTTTTTTCTTGGTTTCCATGGAAACGGCTTGGACTTAAGTCTTAAAAATGGTGGTCAGGCCTCGTTTCTGGAGCACAACTTGACAGTTTGGTGACTCTTGTTCAAACTTTTTGTGGGGGCGGTTGGGTAGCCTAGTGGTTAAAGCGTTGGCTCATCACGCTGAAGATCCAGGTTCGATTCCCCACATGGGTATAATATGTAAAGCCCATTTCTGTTGTCCCCTGCAGTGATATTGCTGGAATATTGGTAAAAAAGACGTAAAACCATACTCACTCAATCAAACTTGTTGTGATCTCTGTGATTTAGTCCTGTCTGCCCAGAGAATGGAAGAAGGTTCGATACCTTGCTACGTCATACCAAAAGATGGCTCTTGTCACCCTGCTTGGTGGCCCGTGAAGATCCGGGTTAGAATTGGTCTTCAGCAAACTAAGAGGCGACTAAAAGGATTGGGTGGTAAGACTCGCTGACTTGGTTGTGTCATAAGATTGTGACTATAACCTTCTAGCGCCTATCAGGCAGCTTGGGTTTTCTGGGGTAATAATGTGCTGTGATTTGATTGTTAGCGCTATGAGCATTCACCTAGTGTATTGAGTTTAGTACTTCATAAATGCACATATTATCATCCCAATTGTGTAGATCGATGCTCATGCTGCTGATCGCTGGATTGTCTGGTCCCGACTTGATTCAGTCAAATCAAGCCGGTTCAATCCCACATCATACCACAACATGTTAAAATATGGTACTTGTTGGTCCCTGCCTGGCGCTTGGCATTAATGGGTACAACAAGGACTGGTTGGCTCGGATTCAGTATAATGTGTCTGAGTGGGGTATTCATGCTTCACTGCAGCATGGTATCTCAGTGAGCTAGCACAATAAAACCAGCATAAAGCTGGGCTAGTACAAGCAGCCACACATACACCTACAGACACATGCACACCATCATGTGAGCAAAATATTCTTAAGTACGACGTTAAACCCAATTTCACCTCACCTCACCTCGAATCACAGTTCCTGTTTGTCAACACCACACCCATGCTCATGGATTTCCACAAAGTGATTAATATCTCACTTGAAACTTTCCTCATTGACTGACTTAAGGTGCCAATTACTAATCACAGAGTAAGCTATTTCACCTCACCTCCGAGTCTGATCAGAGTAGCCACGTTGAACTGCGACATGAATCTCTTATGAAACCAGCAAAAGTCTCCACAAGTTCATACATTCGCAAACATACACGTGAGCATGCCTCCCTTCTCAACTATCTCCTTTCTATCACCACTGCATAAGACTAATTAACATGACAGAGCAAACTGGCACAAGGTTTGTTAGTCACAATATCAAGGAAATTAATCATAAAACTGTTGGTGGCTGTTTGGTCTTGTGCATAGAGCCCAGGTCACAAATCAGTTGAAGTTAAGCAACATTAATCACAGACAGACTTTTGATGGATGATCATGTTTGGCAGCTTGATTCCCCAGAGTTTTCTGACTGTAGATAAGCCAAGGACCTAACTTGACCCTTAAAATCAGCATCAAAATGGTATGTTCTGAACCATCAATCTTCATTCATCTTCTACATAGATAGTCTGCTTATTGATTTGATAACCGGCTATCCACACTATCAGGGTATTATATGCTGACTCATCAAGAAAAGTCTCAGTCATCAGTCCCAATCCATTAATTTTACATAAAAATATTCAAAACGAGAAAATTGCTATGTTAAATTAAGAAATCATAGACATTCTCCAAGTTCAGCTTTACACATGCAAGTCATAATACGGCCATATCCTGCCTGCTATACAGCTTCCCCCACCCACACTCATTGTAGAACCAGTCAGCATAATGGGATTCAGGTCATTGAAAATTACAAAGACAAACTGTACCACACATATGCTAACTTTACTGCAGGCGTTGAACCGTGTTGTCGATTTGCACTTGCCTGTTAACAAGTACAAATGATTGCCATGGATGACTGGTCATGTATTGTTGTCATGTGACAAGTGTTCTTGTACTTTATGTGTCATGAACTGAGCTATTTGTATATAGTCAGCGACACTGTAAACTTGTCACTGGTTACATGAAACTTTGAAAGTGTTCATTCTGGATTAGAAATAAACTAAACTGATTTTTGCTGAATGAGTTCAAACATGTCTTGACATGACTCATCAAAACAGAATATGTTGTCCAGTTGTAAATTCTCACCAAACATCCAGTGCATCCATAAGCAAGGCGTAAAATTGGTCTGGCCAAACTTGGTCTTAAGTCTCATGACTTTATATAGCTGGTATAAGTAGCCCAGGTGGCCAAGTAATTGAGTCACTGAAGCAATTTGCCTCCCTTAGCTATGCCAGGATCTGCTTTCTTTTGGTTCAGACACACATAGCACTGTAACCATGCTTGTACACCATGTGAGTAAAAACAGTAGTGCCAACACACAAGGAAACTGACGAGACAGCAACTCTCCATGCCACCCATCTTGATTTACACTGGTCATTGTACTGACCTCTACATAGTTCAGGGGTGGAAATAACTTTAAAATTGCTAGTGTACTCCGGTACAGTGGAACATGCAAAACCACTTGCCCTGACAATTTTTCCACTATACCGGACGATTTTCTTGTTGTCTTTTTAAATAAACAACATAACATTTGAAAGTCAACTGGACACCGGTACAGCGTGATATACAAATTTGCTTGCCCGACAGAAAAAAACACTGGACTGGGGCGTCGGGCAATGGGTTATTTCCACCCCTGCACCACTACAAGTTATCTTCCAGACTTTCCACTTGAAGAAGAGAGCTTGTTTAGTTTTGTAAAGAAGTAAAACTAAAAGTATATACCTTTTAAATATTTCTAATCCGAGTAACATAAATTCTAAATTTAGCTTGCTGTTTTGGATGAATGGATGTAAATTTGTGTGGTTTCCAGCTATGATGGCATATCTACTGACAACATTGGACAGATAGGATGATGTACCATCACGATAACAAATTTGGTCGTGCTACTCCTCTTCACCTTTACAGGAAGAGTGTGACTTCCTGTCACTTGAGTGAGTTTAGTTTTACTCCACTTTTTACAATATTCCAGCAATATCACAGTGGGGACACCAGTAAACAGGTTCACACATTGTACCCATGTGGGGAATCGAACCCCGATCTTCTGCGTGATGAGCGAATGTATTAGCCACTAGGCTACCCCACCGCCCCCATCACTTCAGACTGATCCACTCATACTTTGTCTCTTTCAGCTCATAGCAGTCAGAATGTGACCGTGTAGAGTAGATACAGCAATAAACACTGAAAATATTTCACAGAATATGATATCAAGGAGACATTTTGACAGGCAAGAAACAAGACCCTCTTTTCATGACTTGTGTACAAACAGGTGACTAAAGGGATCGTGTGGTCATTCTCACTGACCTGGTTGAAGCATATTTACAGACTATCGTCAAATTGTAAATTATTGTGAAGTGTAACATTAAACTCTCATGAGCAATTGGGTGAATGTTGTTTTATTTGATGTGTCAGTATGTTACTATACAACTATACAACAACCAAATTTGGACCAGACAACCAGAGGCTGGCAAGGAGGGCACACACACAGACACACACAAGAACACCACACCAGTTTGACCATTTCATACCCTATGTAATATCAGTGTATGAAATAAGCCAAAAATCCAGCCAGACATCAGGGCTGGTAACTTCAAAATGTTTCCAGCCCAAAAAGGATTTAACCAGACCAAATATGGTGAATTAACTCAGATGTATGGAACATCTAAATTTTTTACCAGACCATTGAGCTGGCTAGCTGTAAATTTAGACCGTCCGTCAGAAATTTAGACCGTCTCGGGCGGTTGGATGGGCCTTATTTCATACACTGGTAATATGCTGTCATATTATGCTATATATATATAACTACTTCTTAACAACCTGTCATGAAGTCTGAAAATAGTAAACAAAGATGACAATAATGTCTTAATAAATATATTCTTTATTCCACATTATAATTTTGTGAACTTACATTTTTGTTAATTATTCTTGAATCAACCCCCAAAACATTAGTTTCATTCTGTCTCTATATATTATACAAAAAATATGCAAAATGAATTAAAATTCAGTAAAACACGTTTAAAATAACTGCCAAGAAACAATTGAATTGTTGCATCTGTAGTTTGTTACTCATGAAAACTTGCCACAGCCATAAAAAAAACCCCGTGAAATTCTTCTTGCATGTACCCGTTTGGGTTGGTCAAAGGGAGGTAATCTGAAACCAATGTGTTAATTATCTCCCCTCGACCATGTCTTCCTCATCAAGGCTCGGTGTTCACCCAGTCGTCAGCGTTCATTAGATTGCATGACACAGGTACAAAAGTCTATACTATACCATCATTTTACATTCAGTTGCATCATGCATCAAGTCTGCACAAGTATTATAGCATACTAGTATATCGTTTTGTTCATCATCACTATGTGATTAATTTTAATAATATTCCAAAACATTTTGGTACCATTCAAGATTAGGTCAACTGCCTCATGGACTATTTCTTCTGACATGCATGGCAATGAGGAGAAATATCAGTGATAACATCACTGTGGTAACCTATGTGTACTGGCTTATCAACACAACCATGAACCTGAGCCTGGCTTCCAAGAGTCCTCAGTACTAACTTCCATACTGTCTTTTCCAGAAAATTTCATTTTTCGTCAAGAGTCTTCCTTCTTCTCCTTGTTTTCCCTAGCTTTCATGAATTCTTCTGCTAAATCCTTATTTTCAGTAGCCCACTTCTCTGCAGTGTTTTCTTTCAACCAATCAGATCCCTTGATCTGTTTCTGAAGCGTTGACAACAGATCTTCCAGGTTCTCCCCTTCTGAAATTCAATGATAATAAAACTACAGGTATGAACTAAAAAGCATTCATTAATATTGCAGTGTCTGCAGTCGACAAGCTGAACTTGTTTTCCCATAGATTTTAGTGTTAACACATATGCACTGTAATGATTTGAGCTTACTGGAACGAATAGTGTTAACACTTTAGGACTATAGTAAGATGAGGTCACTGGAAAGAATAGTGTTAAAACAAGTGCACAATAATAAGTTGTGCTTACTGGAAAGTATAGTGTTAACACAAGTGCACAATAATAAGTTGTGCCTACTGGAATGAATAGTGTTAACACAAGTGCACAATAATAAGTTGTGCTTACTGGAAAGTATAGTGTTAACACAAGTGCACAATAATAAGTTGTGCCTACTGGAATGAATAGTGTTAACACTTTAGGACTATGGTAAGATGAGGTCACTGGAAAGAATAATGTTAACACACATGCACAAAATGTGTTTGAGTAAACTTCTAACTTGGATTTCTCACAGGAAGACAGTTATTCAGCATTTTGAAAATCGTGAATCAGCTTATAAACCTAGGTCTACTTTAAACAAATGACTGTTCCTCTAAGAGCCTTTCAGTTACAATCTTCAACTGCTCATGCCCATACAAATCAACACGTTGTCACTGAATGTACAGGTCTTCTTTTCTGAGGATAATTCAATTTTAAATGATATAGAAAACAGATTCACATGCTCCACAAATTAATGATTGTTGAAAAATCTTCAAAGGAAACTTCATGTTTATTCACTATGTATGTCCTGTCAAGTAACATTTTGCAGGAACATCAAAGTTCAGGCTTGAGGATATTTATTCTACAAAAAGCATTTGATATTAGTGATGAATAGATTTCAAAGCTGGATATCATTTTCATAACTATTCAGAATAGGGAATGTCAGGGTTGTACATTATGTACATGTGCCCACACCCCCTCTGCCCCCAATTTTTCCCCTGAGGAGCATTTCCCTTAACCTTTGGACTTCATGATTTATGTGCATCCCCCTTCTCCAAAATCTGGATACGCTAGAATTTTATTGTTTCAGTGTTTGAAATAACATCATGATTGAGAGGACCTTGGTAAGTGAATATTGTATTCTTTATGTACAAAATTATTTTAAAGTTACAAGCTTCACTTATGTGGATTCTACTCACTAGGTTGTTCGGTTGCCATGGTAGCATATGATGTCATCCAATGGTTGATCACGTCTCGGTGACCGTTAACATCTAGTAAAGAGAAGAAATTCATCTCTATCTGAAGTTATTGGCAGATCATACATTTTTGTCAGCAATTTTTGTTCCATATTGCCAGCGGTCAAGATTGGATTCTTGAAAACGTGGATATATAAATCCAACAATAAAACCCTTGGTTTCATGTACTTGACCACTCTGTGAACTTAGCCACTAGTTTGAAACTTCAGAGTTAAATGTCTGTCAGTTCCAGTAAGCTCAGCTAATAGTTGTGCACATGATAACACTAAAATTTTATTATGAACTAAATAAATTAAAAATGAATTGATTGCAGATTTTCACTATAGATTCCTATGTTTGAAACTGAAACAAAATTAATGCTTGAGAAAAAAGACATAATGTAGATTTGCATCATGTTACTGTAGAAATTGGGTACTAAATTCAGTTTGGTTTCAGCTGTCAGAATCCAGGTAACATGAGTATCTATGGGCTTATTTTTCTTACCTTTGGTATCCTGTTCATTTGCTTTTGTTTCAGGCTTATTATCCGTATTCTCTGCCATAATTCAATCTGAAACAGAAGCAAAGAAATGGAGATAAAACATGTATCAGAGAAAAAGAGAGTGAGTGAGCGAGTTTTACGACGATTTTAGCAATATTCCAGCAATATCATGGTGGGTGACACCAGAATTGGGCTTCACACATTGTACCCATGTGGGGAATCGAATCCATGTCATCAGCGTAACAAGCACTGAAACCATTGGGCTACCCCACTGCCCCAACAGAGAGAGATAGAGGGGAGAAAATATAAACACAGTCAAACAATTTAGCCACTGGTCCAGATCCAGAGTATAGTGAAATTCTGTTCAGTCAAGTAACCTTTGGTTGATAACAGTGATGAACATCCCACACAATAACACTGAAATCTTCTAAAATTGATGTACGTTGTATTATATGCCATGTTAACATATCTAACACTAAACACAGGACTTTGTTGTTCTGACACATGAATGTTCTGATGATGTTTCTATGAGATATATGTAAATAGTCATGTCTGAACCAGACCTCTTTCATCAAACCTCCAACATGGTTCTGTGCTGGAAATGACAACCCACCCTAATCAGCAGATCCAAGCATGTCAAAGAAACACAACTCTGTACAGCGAATTGTGTTGTTTTATACACGGCTGAGATATACAGTCATTTACTATGTCCATATGATATACGTATGATTTGTGATGTCTTCAACAGAAGATTAGATCTATACATTACTGTTTTTTGCGAATTTCACACCAAGTTCAAGACTGATATGTGGGTCTGCTGAATAGTTCTGGTAACAATTTTTGACGATGACAACTTATCTTGATGGTGGATCAAGGCTGATAATTTGCTGTTTGAGTTTCAAGAGGCAAGTTAGTCAGTATGCAACAGCAGAAGAGTTATAGACTGATATTAACTATAGTTGGGCGTCATGTCATTACAGGTAACGAAGAAAGAAAACCAGTGTTAGTCTGAGGCCAATTACCCAGACCTGTCCAGAATTAGACCATATATATTAAACTACCATAGGCATAATAACAACCACGTTTATAACAACTATTTTGTACTGTTTTGTGGTTCACGGCTAATATATTTGAGTCGAAATGCGTTTAACCAACTGCAGTTATTACGGAAAACAATAGCGGTCCTTTGAGTGCGTTGTAACCTTAGTTCTCCAACGATTACAAAAACGAAAAGCAACACCATGCCAACAGGTCGGTTTACAGATCGTTTTCATGTCTCACGGCCTAACATCAGTATTGTCATTCCAGCAAAGAGTTCTGAGGAGACATAAATACAGAGAGATCCAACACAAAACCTCTTTTCCACACATACATGAACTAAAATCGTCGACAAATACACTCTTCTCTGCTACAACAGGTCTGTGTCCAAACAAGCGTGTTGTTGTTAATAACTGTGCTCCTTTTTCAGTGTTTCAATAGTCAGGGAGAGTACTGTACATTGGAGTCGCTCGGACGAGTCCAAACACAACGAAAGCTGGGAAACTGCACATCGCTTATTTGTAAATGCAGTCTTGCTCGTGTCCATGGAAGCAAACGGAACAGATTCTGGATCATTCGTGAGCTGAAATTATGTCGACTATCTTCCAGACTAAAACTTAAAGCATAAATAGTTTATTTACAAATATAAAAAATACAAGTTGATATAAATATTAATTGCGTAGTCTATATCATGTTGTTTCTCGGTACCGATGCAAGTGTGCTTATCGTTATGAAATCAGTCATATTGAAGCCATTCAATAAAAGTTGCCCAGACAATATATTCCTACGCTTTTCTAACTGCCGCTTCACAAGACAACAATTTTTTTTAGCAAACCAGCGTGATTTCAAGTTGTAATTGTCAGTTTTCAGTGTTTCAGGGGTTTTTGTTGTTTTTTTAATTTGTCCCTCTTTGTAATTTGTTTTACAGATTTGGCAAGCCAAGTCATGAAAATAGAATTAAAGAGAATATAAAGTTAGCTTTACATTCATGTTTCGGGCACATTTCACCTAGAAATTCACATCAGTATCACGACTAGCAAAAGGACCCTTACATCCGATTTCTGTGAAAACAGTTTTCACACATAACTGGTACTGTTTAGTTAACAATAAAACATTCAAAATTACATAAGGATCCTGTTACAGTTTTATATTTTCCGACGTTGTTACGTGTCCAGTTTCAACAAAGAGAAGTGATAAGACGATAAGTGATCGACCAGGGCCCCGTTTCACAAAGCTATCGTAGCGCTCAGACTGTCGTACCTCCTATACTGTAACATAGATCAAGACAGTCATAGGGCTGTCGTAAGTCTATGCTACAGTATAGGAGGTACGATTACTACGAGAAAGGTTACGAGATCTTAGGCTAATGCGAGAGCTTTGTTTATGTTAAGTGTGACAGTTACGTACGTTCACCGGCTCGAACAATATTCCAACAACACTACGTCAAGGGACACCTATTGCATTTAGCTTAAAATCTGTGAAAAAATGTATGCTATATGAATTTACGATGTATTTATTCATTAAATCTGTGCTGTTGTCATCTTCTCATTAGGTGCGCTCTCATCCGCATAATCCGGATTATCCTCCTCTAACAACTCTTTGATCCTGCATTGTCCTCGTAATCCATTATTAATTGGCAAAATGAAACTAGTCTCAGGACGTCGACCTTTATATTTCACTCAACCGTAAAGTTTGGTCGAAAGGTCGGCGTTATGAACCTGTGAAGGTCCGGGTTAGAATGAGCCTTCAGTAACCCATGCTTGTCGTAAGAGGCGACTAACGGGATCGGGCGCTCAGGCTCGCTGGCTTGGTTGACACATGTCATCGATTCCAAATTGCGCAGATCGATGCTCAGGCTGTTGATCACTGGATTGTCTGGTCCAGACTTGATTATATACAAACCGCCGCCATATAGCTGGAATATTGCTGAGTGCGGCGTAAAACTAAACTCACTCACTCAATACGTGTACCCCAAAATAAGAATCAAACCAGGACCTGCAGCCTGAGAAGCAGACCTTTTCACCAAGGCTACTACTACAAAACAATACCCCAATTTTGTCGTTTATCATGTCCTTAAAAAGATTGTTTAGAAGTCGTTCGAAGGTATACCAATCACACTCAACGCTGTCATCTATTTCTAAATTATTATAATGAACCCTGCAACGATTTTTCAAGTTCAATTTATTTCGGTAATAGGGGTCATAGGTCCAGAGTACAAACAATACATAACATTTTGTTTTGGTGGCTCTTACATAAGAGCGTGAATGGCATAATTATACAAGCAGATACATTGTACAATTGAACAATAATAATTATAGGTTGACAATATGATAATGCAAAAGTTGATAGGGTTAACTCCCTTGCAATTTGGTACAAAATTCTGAGAAAGAGCATATCAAGTCATAGCAAATTGTATATGTATATAGTGATGAATGAGCACAATGATTTGTAATGGTTACAAGTCAAACAATTAAACCATAGTTGTAGGTAGACAAGATGTTATGCGGAATATGATTGAGTTGTCTCGCTTGCATCAGGTATTGAGGAACTTCTGTCTCACAGCTGAGGCCTTGAATATGTATTCTGCTAATAGTGACTGATTCTCGCACTTCATGATGTGGATAAATTTCTTTTCGTTGGAGAGATAATAGGGAATATTCAACAGTTGGGATCGAAGATCATGATATTGAGAGCAAGTAATAAGAAAATGAATTTCATCCTCAAGTACACAACTTTTGGACATAGACAAACAGTATTTACACACTCTCTCATCTCTAATAATTCCTAACCATCTCCCTGTTTCAATAGTAAGATCATGATTTGTACATCTAAATCTGGTTAGAGCTATTCTATATCTGTCTATTTGCACCACATTAAAATATGACTCCATTTCAAGTGAAGATTTATACTGGCAATAAAGAGATAACTTGTTACTTTCCTTAATGTTTACTGACCAATTTTGTCTCCAACAGTCAATAACTCTCTGCTTGAAAATGGTTAAAACAGTGACTTGTCTCCAACTCCTTGGTTTTCCCACACGATACCAAAACCATAAGAAAAGAGCAAACATCTAATAGAAGAGGTCCATGAAATAGAAGAGGCCCTGCAACGATTTACAAAGAAAGCATATGCTTTATATGCTTTAAACGGTTATAACCGTTTGTCACAAGGATCTTAAACACATACAGTTTATTTCGAAAAAACCTACTCATGGTGTGAATGTTGGAACTTAATTAAGTAAAACAAAAGTACCAACGCATTCCAAACGTCGTTGTACAACAAATGGCCTCGTTCAACAGTTTGGTTGGATGACAAGCTTGAAGCTCCAGTCCCGGAAATATGTTTTTCCCAATATTGTTTTCAATCTCTTTGATTTATATCGATAGCCAGCTCTATTTGATACTGATTCATAAACACATGCTCATGACACTGCTGAAAAACGTGGAATTGACTAAGTTTATTCTGGTGAGTGATTACATCAATCAATCTTTATTCAGTACTTAAAAAGGCCACAGGCCTGTAGCACATTTAAAGTTTACATTTTAGAAACGTTCTCTTCGGTTTGGAGACATGGATACAACGTTATTAATTCTGAAGTCTGATCAATAATTTATCAAAACTGCAACTTATATATAATTAGTTGTTTTCTTTTCTCGTTCTGAAAATGCCTTTGGTTCCAAATGGAATTTCCGGGTACTAATGCTAAATAACAACTAACATAGTCACATGAATCTAAACCACCGACGGAAAAAAGGTTTATCATCCAAAACTGTGTTCCACAGGAGATATCGCTTTGTGTGAGATATCCTAGGAGATATCGAATATATCAACACTCGTTGATAAAGTAAAAATATCCTCGGCAAGCCTCGGATATTTGTAACTTTATCAACTCGTGTTGATATAATTGATATCAGAAGACACGAGGGTGAGATTCTCTATATACCCTTGAACATTCGATTTTAACAGACAATAACAAAAAAAATGCAATTTTGTCGACTGCAGTGAAACAGTGATTGGGTAGAAGGATCTATTTTATTGACAAAAAGGTTCAGTTGGGCAAGCATTACCATCTTGAGAAATGTTCTTTTGTTGGGCTCAAGCATAGCTTTCATGGCGTAATTTCTGCCATGTTGATGAGACCACCGTTTACTTTGTTCGCAAAGTCTGGAATTAATACAAATCATATTGAAGCGTGTGAATTATGTCTTGCTGTATCCATTTGTGTGTGTTATTTCTTCCCTAAACGAAACTATACACAACTTACACTTGCCTAACACAATGTGCATTGGAACTACGCCATTGATCAGCTGAATAAAAACCCACTTAATTAATTGGAGTTATCTCCCTTGGACCACAGAGCGTCTTGTTGGATGTGATGGAATGATAGCAATGGGCAGCCGACAAGGTCTAGATAATAGACTATATTTTCTTGTGTCGTTTTTCATATATGCGTACGAACATGAAATTGTCTGAAAGCAGTGACCGAAGCACTGCAAACTAAAGGTCCAAAAACACGGCTATGATGCGTGTGTTATCCACACGACCAACCAAAAGAACATTTCATGTTTGTTTACTTTTAGCGATCATCAAATATGGGTGTACATGGGCGGATCCAGGAATTGCCAGGCAGTGGTATGAGGTGCCCGCCAACAACAGAATCTTCACTGTGGTCTTAAGTCATTTTCAAAAGGGGTGGTGGTCCGAACCCTGCAAAAAAAAAATAAATAAATAAATAAATAAAAATAAAAAACGAAAAAATTCAACTGAGATAATATTCAAAGTAGTGAGTGAGTTGGATTTTACGCCGTTTTACGACCTAGCAACCCATCTCTATTTGAAGCCGTGAGAGTCTAGGTAAACAAGCAGTTGGGCTTGGTCTTTTGTTATTTTACATCCCAGTTAGCTATATTGTTGAGGAATCTTGATGAGGAACACCAGTGGGTGATATTATCAGCGCCGTCAAGCAGCCTCATACTACTTGCAATCAAACAAGGTAAACAACCATAGTTTCGTTGGACAATCAATTGTGTGGGTGAGTTTCAACATTTTTACCAGCAAAACCCGGACCCTATGTGTCAGCTTCACGGGAAGAGCTCTCAAAGTGAAACAGCTCTTTGACTGAAATCACATTGGTGAAACCTACAAGCAAGGAGCTCATCCATAAACCAAAAACATACTCAGGTGGTACCAGGGTATGAAAATCAGTACCCTATGTTTCTTACACAGTGAAGGGACGCAAGGTCATCGCAGCACGACATTCTGGCCGCCTTAGAAGCTTAGAGAATGCATCGCAGCACGAGTGCGTAGATCGATGTTCATGCTATTGATCACTGGATTGTCAATCCAGACTCGATTATTTACAGACCGCCGCCATATAGCTGGAGTATTGCTGAGTGCGGCGTAAAACTAAACTCACTCACCCATGTTACGAAAACAATCATTAACAACAGACAAAAGCAAAAATATTTATTTACAACTTTAGCATAAAGCAATCACTACAATACTGATGATATATGCAACTGCCAAGCATTTTGTCGGATTACAAGATGAACACCAGGAACTATATGTACACAGTCGGAAAGGAAATCGTACTTCAAACTCTCAAGAACCCGCCAAAACACTCCACGATAAGCGCAAAACACCTTATTATCATCACGGCGGTAAGGAGTTCGGTAATGTTTTAGTGCGACTTTGGGCCTAAAAAGTCTTTATGTGGCCAACTCTTAACAAAGGGATAATAATAATAATTCATTTTTGTAGTATCTAGTTGCTAGTTGATTAATATCACCCCTGATAACCCAAGCTGCCTATGAGGCGCTTGAATGTAAATAGTCACCTGACTTATCCAACCGGGTACCCATTTTCTGCTGGGTGAACAGAGGCAATTTTGAACAAACTCACTTGCCAAAGGTGAGGCCACATGTTTCACATGTGCTTATATACAAGTGATATATTTATGTTTTATTTAAAACATGTCATACTTGTTCGTGTGTAGAAAACATTCAAGGTAAATTAAAACTCTCCACTTTTTATCGTAGAATATGAATATTTTTAATATAAGGCTAGATTTGTCTAAATTGCTAACAGCTGAAGGAATTATATAAATCCAGCTTGGGCCCATGCAGGAAGCAAATGCACTGTAAGTCCCCTTGGTCTCTAGTATGGTGATCTACGTTTAGTTGTTGGCAATCTATAGCCTGTTTTTATATTGTATTGTCATCTATAGTTAAACTGTTTTAGATTTAATTACTAGTTTTAAATTCATATCTGTGATAATCTAGTTTTTTTACAGTCTTCGTTGACAGGTTTTTATACTTTACCATTAATTACTATGTATAACAATTAATTGTTCTCGTCACGATATGGCTGAAATATTGCCGATGTGACGATAAATGTTATCTCCCCGAGAAAAGCGTTAACCGGGAACTAAATCTACACAATAACAAAGGAAAGTCGCACTTCAAACTTAAATTCAAGTACCAGCCAACCAAAACACATCACGTAAAGCTTATCCCCAAGAATAGCGCTAATTGAGAGAGAGAGAGAGAGATAGAGGAGAGAGAGAGAGAGAGAGAGAGTGTGTGTGTGTGTGTGTGTGTGTGTAAAGCAGAAACAACAGTTGACGAGATCAACCAAGCACAACACACATCGATCTAAAGAACAAAAACAACATATATTAAAGAATCTATTCATCCTGGTTCAAGGAAGTGAAATGTAAGTAAACAGACATTAGAATATGCTAAGTTAGGACACAGCACGTATGGCCCGTTCAATATTTTGCCAGAACACCTCACGACCTTCCCGAACATTCGTATACTCCACGTAGGAGTCTTCACGCATCAGCTGCACAATATCAGGAGGCAGGTCCTTCACAGGGATGCTCTCCAATACAACAACCAGCAGAGTGTTCCGTCCAGAATAGATACTCTCCATCTTAGCCATCTCCACTTCGTACTTACACCAGTAGCTCTTCAAGAAGTGTCTTGACAGGACGATCACCGTCTTCCTGCTGGATTTCACAGCGTTCAGGATGTTGGCAGCGATAGCTTCCCCCCACGAGAAAGTCTCGATGGTGGATACAGAGGCGAAGCCCGTGCCTCCCCTCTAGGATCTGTCTCACGTCCTCAGTTACAAACCTACGGTCTTCGTCAGCGTAGGAGATGAAGGCATCGAACTCAAATGGTGTCCCATCCTCTTCCTCAGCAGCAGCAACGTAACCGCTGTGTTTCATCCGTGCCAGATAGAAAAGATACCTCAGTTTCCATCTGAACCTGTACACGATTCCTGCTATCCCCAAACACAGAACCAGCATCATCAGGCACATGATCCCTAGAGTCAATCCTACATATGATGCACATCTTTTTCTCAGACCAAGTATGACTTGGTGTATATTTTTCATTAAAATCTTCCTGTTGCCGTCATCAACACAATGCATTCCTGCATAATTGTGTATTCTAGAAGCATGTTCTGTCATCCATATCAACGAAGTTAGCGTTGCGCAGCTGCACCTCAAAGGATTTTCTTCAAAGTACAATCTGAAGTCTTTCATATGCATTGCAGCGACTTGATATCTCAATAGAGATGGAATCTCTGCAAACAGGTTTCTTGATAGGTCCAGCGTTTTCATGTTAAAGTTGACAATATCTGAATTCCATGCCATCAAATAATTATTACTTAAATTTACGCTTTTGATAAGCGTTAGGTTGTTTAGGATAGTCTTTGGAAAAACACGTACTTTGTTATTTGACATATCCAAATTCTCAAGCAAAGGGAAATCATCTAAAATAGTACTGGCCCCATCCTGAAGTGCATAGCCCAGATAATTGTAACCAAGGTTCAATGTTTTCATGGATGGAAAATGTTTCCCAAATTCCTTTCCTATGAAATCACAGAAATTGTGCGATAAATCAACAATCTCGAGATGTTTTAATCCCCAAATGGGCCCGATCCATTTGCTGAAGAAATTATGTGATAAATTTAACTCACGAAGTCTGTTCCTACTGAAATGAAATCTTTTGATATCATATGTCATTTTGCAATAACGTAAATCCGCATACGTGATATTTGGGGGTATGGTTAAGGTAACACTCCATTTCAAAGGTTGTGTGTTCTGACCTGAGTGACGCCGATATCTAGAATTCAATTTTTCGTTGTCAAAGGACATAGATGATGTTCCTTGATGAGAGGAATCGAACCACTCTAAATTCGTCAAAATAGACAATTCAAGCATGTATAACCCAAAACCCATGTGATTATCTCGGATACAAATTTTCTTAAGAGATCTTGGAAGGTATAAAATTGCATTTCGATCAATCAGTTCAATTCTGTTTCCTGTAATATTTAATTCTTCTATTTCTATGTTTCTAAGATATTTCATATGGTGTGTTTGCAAAGTTATACTTGGCCCCAGCGTACGACTTAATTTACTGACATCTAGTATCTTTAGTGAGGAATTCTGTAGTCCGTACATAGCTTCTCCAGCCTTGGATAATCCTAAATACATGTTGAATGATAGATCAAGACTATGGAGATTTTTAAGCTTTTCAAAAGACGACAGTTCAATGTTAAGCAACAGACAGTGTGAAATATCCAGAGTCTTTAGGTTATGTAGATTCTCAAAAGTTTTATTCCGCAGGTTACGGGTTTGACATGTTCCACCATCTCCTCCACCAAGAGACAGATTTTTCAGTTGCTCCAGGAATTGGAATCCACTTCCAAAATATATCTCTCTCATCCCATCAATGATCAGCTCTTCCAAAGCCAAGAGGTCTTTGAATGCTCCATCGGGGTATGAACTTGAAAAGCCTCTACTGAGACTACCGGCGTAAGAGCGTGATTCAACGTTATTGTGAATGTAAAGTTTTTTCAGCTTTTTCTGATACCTGAATACTCCATCTTGATAACTCTTCTTTGTTGGAGGTAATTTATTACCATGAAGGTCCAAAGCCACCAGGTTGGTCAGATTCTTGAAGGTATCAAGCTCAATACTTCTTATTCTGTTTGACGAAACATTCAACGTAAGCAGCTCTGTGTAATTAAGATATCCAGTTTTTAAACGAACAATCTTATTTCCTGAAAGATTGAGGTCGGTGATATTAGGTGGCAGTTGCGTGGGGATCTCATGTAGGTTTCTCTCTGAACAGTCAGCCTCGATAACGCCTTCAGATGTGTAACAATGGCATGGTTCGCACCCAGTGCTCCCTCTATCGTCAGATGTTGCTAAGTCCGAGATAAGAAGGAGCAGGGTCATATGCAGGGACTGAAATTACAAGAAACTTGTTTCAGGATGTGATCAAATTATGTTCAAAGCGTTACATCACCTGTATGGTGTTTTATATTTATGCATATATACGTTCCATGTGGTTTTTAATATCTTACTTTATATATAAACAAAACAGGTGCAGAACAATGTCACGTAATACACTCATTCACTCACTCACTCACTACCACTTCAGTATTCAAGTTTGTGTCACAAAATCCTTGATCCGCTTCTGGCGGTATTTCAACGTTCATCAAACTGTAGAAAACAATGGCAGATGTGGGCATTGTTTCTGACATCCTTGTGTGTGTACAAATACAATCTACAAGCCAGAACGTTTTAATGTTCTCCGGACATGATCTAGACCAACGAATCTTCCCACCTATTGTTCATAAGAAAAACCACTTTCCCGGTTTGCTCACAGACTGCATCCTGTTTTCGGAAAACAAATCGCGACAAGAACCTACAGGGAAATTAATTGCAGGATCAATAGTAGTCTCCCTGTAATTTCAGCAGAGGGATTTTGTCATTGTCGATTCTTCTAATGGTGACCCGTGAAGGTCCGAGTTAGAATTGACCTTCAGTAATCCATGCTTGTCGTAAGGGGCGACTAACGGGATCGAGTGACTTGCTTGACACATGTCATCGTATCCCAGTTGCGTAGATCGATGCTCATGCTGTTGATCAGTGGGTTGTGTGGTCCAGACTCGATTATTTACTGACTGCCGCCATACAGCTGGAATATTGTTGAGTGCGGCGTAAAGCTAAACTCACTCACTCACTCTTATAATGGTGGAGCGGTGGGATGGGCAAGTGGTTTAACCAGGGTTCGATACACACATGGGTACAATGCGTGAAAACCATTTTTGGTGTATTTCACTGTGATATTGCAGGAATATTATTAAAAGTGGCGTAAACCTCACTCACTAACCTACATACTCAAATTTTCTTACTTACGAAAATGATGGTATATTGTTGAGTCTGGTGAGGCAGGATCAAATCACTCACCTTAAATTTGACCTGATCCTTGAACTAATGGTGAAGTTATCTTGGATCAAAATACTCCAATCAGGATAAATGTCATTAATTTATTTGGAAGTAACTTATGACGAAATGGCACAGTAATTATAACGAGGGGTGTTATTCACTTATTGACAAACACTATTTTTCGTCAAATTCATATTATATATCCGGTTTGTTTATAACTGTGTTACTACATGGCTGCAGTGTAAATTTTAGGGGTGGGTATTTTCATATTGCGATATATTGCGATGCGAAAGCATATATTGCGATATGTATTGCAATATATTGCATGAATTATTTTTAAACAAAAAACTACTTATAATCGAGTTAATGCTTGATTTATATAGCAAAATCCAACAAAATCACTATGCTTGATTAAGCTTTAATAACAACTTTTAATCATGATAAAATAAAATGTAAATAGTATTTGGCACAAATGAAACAAGGAAATACTCGAAGATTTCCGAGTGTTACGAAGTTTCCAGAATGCAAGTTAAAATTCCGGTTTTCGATCAGCGTATCGCAACATGTATCGTTTTCATGTCTGAACCTGTAAATACCGTTAAACCGGTTATATAGCGCAGCCCTAGTACATTTATACGACGCTTTGTAAACTCACTCATTTAATGGCGGTGTCATGAAGTGCAACGAGTCAGGCACCTAATCGCCAGGAACTCAACCCAACAAAAGAACTCGTATCATTTTGTACTTTACTGAAAAAGTGTAATCCCAAATATAGCATGTGGTATCGTGCAACTTGTTAAATGTTGTAATAAATATTATGCATGTTATATTCTTTCTACTTATCTTTCAATTGTTTGATAAATTAAACAGTGTTGCGTAACCGGTATTACGCTTATCATAACAGCACTAAATAACATTATTCTAGTAGAGTGAGCTAGTATGGTTTTGCGCCGACTTTTGCAATATTCCAGCAATATCACCGCGGGGGACACCAGAAATAGGCTTTACATTGTACCCATGTGGGGAATCGAACCCGGGTCTTCGGCGTGATGCTTTAACCACTAGGCTACCTCATCGCCCCTATTCTAGTAGAGGCTGAGTGGGGATAACATTTATAAGTGTATGGATAACAAATAACATAATATTTAAAAGTGGTTTTAAGTTAGGATCTGATATCTATGAGACAATGAGGTATTAATGAGGCATTTAAAATGTGTAAAGGTTTGGATAAGTAATTAATATTCAGAGGGCGGCGCTGCTTATTGTAAATACATTATGCAAAAATATATTGGGAGTGGTCAGTGATTTGATCCATTTTAAGATCACACTTGAGTTATCAAGCACTTGTTCATCACACCAACTTCTAAATGCCACACAAAGCAGTTGATCGGACAACTTCCAAGCACGAGTCGTATGACGCTCTTTGAAATATTCGTAAAACGAGCATAGTAGTCTCGATGGACTGTTCAAAAATTAAAATATCAAAAGAATGGTTCACGATTTGTTTTCTTACCTGATAAAATTTCATGATGAACTCTTAATCTTGATAAACGCGAATTCGCGAAGACGTAGTTTACAAACCACCATGGAAAGCCTTTTGCAGCGCTGTGCTCTCACTGCTTGTTTCCAGGTCGCAGATGGCAACATACGGCGGAAATACCGGTTTCCGATAAGAAAAATTACATACGCTTTGATTGGATAACCATAACCTCACACCATGCATGCCAATGAGACCTCTCTTCTGATTTATAAGCAGTCACTATATTTGATCTAAACATAGATACTTGGCTCAAGGGTATTATCCATTGTTTGTACGGATAAGTGTGAACCATTCGTCTAAATAAAATCGACAGAAAAGTACAGAACAGAACAGAACATTTATTACGCTCAGACCGCGATACTCGGCATAAAAGTATCAACAGCTGAATTCTGGTGTCCGTGTCATTCGGAAAATTCAGAGGAATAGGGCCTGTTTGTCGACTGAAGTGACAACTGTACATAAGTTTTAATATTTAATGCCTAGTTCCCATAACTCATCGTGTCATAACAATGCATGTACGCTTGTTGCGACCAGAACTGGGATACGACCAGAACTGGGATAACTAATATGGAGAATTATACGTCTTACTGTCAACTATGTATTTAATCGACAAACAATTATTAAGATCAAAATCAGCTGCACAACTCGTGTCCTTTATTTTAACTACTGATCGCAAAAAATGCCAATGGCAGCGCTCCATAGTCGATGTCCTCCATCATAGCTAAATATAGCAGCGCAGAAAATGTAGAAACGGGAAACTGAAACGAAATAGAATTCATTTTCATACGCTTTACTGTAATTACTCTACTAGCTTAAAAATATGTGAGCACCCAATTAATGTTCCTGGTTGTGGATGCTGAATTTAGGTGTCAGGTGTTTTTCATTCATTTTTTATTCATAATGATTCATTCATTCCCAGAAATGGTTACTGCTCAACCTATGACTTTCTTGCAATATCTAATGATATTTTAAAATATAGATAATTATTCCTTTTAACAATATATGTTTATGCCCACGAATAGAACCAGAAGATATATGATGTGAATGGTATTGGATTTTGATTTTATAGTTTAATAATTATGCTAATATGTGTGAAAATATAGTAAGTTGTATCTAAATATCGGCAAGCCTGGCCATTTTTGCACAGTGTTTTATGTAATAATACAGTAAATAGTTTCTTTTATAAAAGAACGGGGAATAAAAGAAAATGAAATTATGTCATAATTATTTTTTTAATGATGTTACATCCATTCTTGATGGGTATGTATGTATAACAATTCAAGTTTGTTTTGGGGATTTAAGTTATTTGTGTTATGCCATTTGTGAGAGTATATAAGAGATTGGTATGTTGCTTGGTCATACTTTTTAGAGAATATTTCTTATGAAATACTCGAAAAATATACAGGTTCGTGTACACATTCATGACACTGTAAAAAGAGTGGTGATCTATTATTCATAATGGTAGGGTGTATTCAGTAACACGCCATCACACATAATACTATCATCAGCCCAGATACCATTTTGAAATTGTATAAACTGTAGGTTTTAAAGACATTATCCTACTTCTGCTCAAAGGCACGTGATTAATAATAATAGTTAAAAATCTCTGAAAATTTGAATTATTGACCCAGTACACTAATAGTTGACTTGTAGGTTTGAAATGCTATTTACCATCATCAGCCAAGATAACTTCTTGAAATTCCATAAACTGTAGGTTTTAAAGGCATTATCCCACTTCTGGTCAAATGCATATGATAACTAATAATAGTTAATAATCTCTGTAAAATAGAATTATTGACCCAGTACATTCATAATTTGCTCAGAGGTTTGTAATGCAAATCTATATCATCAGCCAAGACAGCTTCTGGAAATTCCATAAACTGTAGGTTTTAAAGGCATTATCCCACTTCTGGTCAAATGCATGTGATTAATAATAATAGTTAAATATCTCTAAAAATTTGAATTATTGACCCAGTTCATTCATTACTTACTTGTAGGTTTGGAATGCTATTTCCTATCATCAGCCAAGACAGTTTCTTGAAATTCCATAAACTGTATGTTTTAAAGGCATTATCCCACTTCTGGTCAAATGCATATGATAACTAATAATAGTTAAAAATCTCTGAAAATTTTAATTATTTACCCAGTACATTAATAGTTTACTTGTGGGTTTGAAATGCTAATCTATATCATCAGCCAAGATGACTTCTTGAAATTATATAAACTGTAGGTTTTAAAGGCATTATCCCACTTCCGGTCAAAGGCATGTGATTAATAATGATAGTTAAAAATCTCTGTAAAATAGAACTATAAACCCAGTACATTCATAATTTGCTCAAAGGTTTGTAATGCTAATCTATATCATCAGCCAAGACAGCTTCTGGAAATTCCATAAACTGTAGGTTTTAAAGGCATTATCCCACTTCTGGTCAAATGCATACGATAACTAATAATAGTTAAAAATCTCTGAAAATTTGAATTATTGACCCAGTACATTAATAATTTACTTGTAGGTTTGGAATGCTATTTCCTATTATCAGCTATGACAACTTCTTGAAATTCCATAAACTGTATGTTTTAAAGGCATTATCCCACTTCTGGTCAAATGCATATGATAACTAATAATAGTTAAAAATCTCTGAAAATTTGAATTATTGACCCAGTACATTAATAATTTACCTGTAGGTTTGGAATGCTATTTCCTATTATCAGCCAAGACAGCTTCTGGAAATTCCATAAACTGTAGGTTTATAAGGCATTATCCCACTTCTGGTCAAATGCATGTGATTAATAATAATAGTTAAATATCTCTGAAAATTTGAATTATTGACCCAGTTCATTCATTACTTACTTGTAGGTTTAAAATGCTATTTCCTATCATCAGCCATGAAAACTTCTTGAAATTCCATAAATTGTAGGTTTTAAAGGCATTATCCACTTCTGGTCAAATGCATGTGATTAATAATAATAGTTAAATATCTCTGAAAATTTGAATTATTAACCCAGTTCATTCATTACTTACTTGTAGGTTTAAAATGCTATTTCCTATCATCAGCCATGAAAACTTCTTGAAATTCCATAAACTGTAGGTTTTAAAGGCATTATCCACTTCTGGTCAAAGGCACGTGATTAATAATGATAGTTAAAAATCTCTGTAAAATAGAATTATAGACCTAGTACATTCAAAAGTTTGCTCAGAGGTTTGTAATGCTAATCTATATCATCAGCCAAGACAGCTTCTGGAAATTCCATAAACTGTAGGTTTTAAAGGCATTATCCCACTTCTGGTCAAATGCATGTGATAACTAATAATAGTTAAATATCTCTAAAAATTTGAATTATTGACCCAGTTCATTCATTACTTACTTGTAGGTTTAAAATGCTATTTCCTATCATCAGCCATGAAAACTTCTTGAAATTCCATAAATTGTAGGTTTTAAAGGCATTATCCCACTTCTGGTCAAAGGCACGTGATTAATAATGATAGTTAAAAATCTCTGTAAAATAGAATTATAGACCTAGTACATTCATAGTTTGCTCAGAGGTTTGTAATGCTAATCTATATCATCAGCCAAGACAGCTTCTGGAAATTCCATAAACTGTAGGTTTTAAAGGCATTATCCCACTTCTGGTCAAATGCATGTGATAACTAATAATAGTTAAAAATCTCTGAAAATTTGAATTATTGACCCAGTACATTAATGATTTACTTGTAGGTTTGGAATGCTATTTCCTATCATCAGCCAAGACAGTTTCTTGAAATTCCATAAATTGTATGTTTTAAAGGCATTATCCCACTTCTGGTCAAATGCATATGATAACTAATAATAGTTAAAAATCTCTGAAAATTTTAATTATTTACCCAGTACATTAATAGTTTACTTGTGGGTTTGAAATGCTAATCTATATCATCAGCCAAGATGACTTCTTGAAATTATATAAACTGTAGGTTTTAAAGGCATTATCCCACTTCCGGTCAAAGGCATGTGATTAATAATGATAGTTAAAAATCTCTGTAAAATAGAACTATAAACCCAGTACATTCATAATTTGCTCAAAGGTTTGTAATGCTAATCTATATCATCAGCCAAGACAGCTTCTGGAAATTCCATAAACTGTAGGTTTTAAAGGCATTATCCCACTTCTGGTCAAATGCATACGATAACTAATAATAGTTAAAAATCTCTGAAAATTTGAATTATTGACCCAGTACATTAATAATTTACTTGTAGGTTTGGAATGCTATTTCCTATTACAGTAGAACACGGATATAACGAACTCCAAGGGACCACGAAATTTAGTTCGCTATATCCGGTGTTCGTTATTCTTATTTGACCGCCATCTTGGATTGTAGAGATGTAGAGACACCTATATGCTGAGGCTACAAATATTTATTCTTGTACATGTACATTGACATAACATTAAAATTCTGAATTTATCATTCACAGACATTAGCTAGAACATGTTTAACAAGACTGACTGACTGACTGAGTTTGGTTTTACGCCGCTTTTAGCAATATTCCAGCAACATCACGGCGGGGGACACCAGAAATGGGCTTCACACATTGTGCCCATGTGGGGATTCGAACCCGGGTCTTCGGCGTGACGAGCCAACGCTTTAACCATTAGGCTACCCCACCGCCCCTGTTTAACAAGAACATGTTTAACAATCACAACAATCTCAAAAATACATGTATATAACTTAATTACGTTTAACAAAGTACACAATTTTGCTCTGCACACCACGTCTTGCAGACTTCATTTTGCCGACTGCATCACAGACACGTTAATGAGTTCGCTAATCACGTCGATAGTTGGGCTTGGGGGTAGTAAATCAGTTCGCTATAGCCGTTAATTCGCTACTCACGAGTTCGTTATTCGCGTATAATTTTAATGATATTATAAAGGACTGTTGACGGGACTTTTAAATTTGTTCGCTATATCCGTTTGTACGCTATATCCGTGTTCGCTATATCCGTGTTCTACTGTATCAGCTATGACAACTTCTTGAAATTCCATAAACTGTATGTTTTAAAGGCATTATCCCACTTCTGGTCAAATGCATATGATAACTAATAATAGTTAAAAATCTCTGAAAATTTGAATTATTGACCCAGTACATTAATAATTTACCTGTAGGTTCGGAATGCTATTTCCTATTATCAGCCAAGACAGCTTCTGGAAATTCCATAAACTGTAGGTTTATAAGGCATTATCCCACTTCTGGTCAAATGCATGTGATTAATAATAATAGTTAAATATCTCTGAAAATTTGAATTATTGACCCAGTTCATTCATTACTTACTTGTAGGTTTGGAATGCTATTTCCTATCATCAGCCAAGACAGTTTCTTGAAATTCCATAAACTGTATGTTTTAAAGGCATTATCCCACTTCTGGTCAAATGCATATGATAACTAATAATAGTTAAAAATCTCTGAAAATTTTAATTATTTACCCAGTACATTAATAGTTTACTTGTGGGTTTGAAATGCTAATCTATATCATCAGCCAAGATGACTTCTTGAAATTATATAAACTGTAGGTTTTAAAGGCATTATCCCACTTCCGGTCAAAGGCATGTGATTAATAATGATAGTTAAAATCTCTGTAAAATAGAACTATTGACCCAGTACATTCATAATTTGCTCAAAGGTTTGTAATGCTAATCTATATCATCAGCCAAGACAGCTTCTGGAAATTCCATAAACTGTAGGTTTTAAAGGCATTATCCCACTTCTGGTCAAATGCATACGATAACTAATAATAGTTAAAAATCTCTGAAAATTTGAATTATTGACCCAGTACATTAATAATTTACTTGTAGGTTTGGAATGCTATTTCCTATTATCAGCTATGACAACTTCTTGAAATTCCATAAACTGTATGTTTTAAAAGGCATTATCCACTTCTGGTCAAATGCATATGATAACTAATAATAGTTAAAAATCTCTGAAAATTTGAATTATTGACCCAGTACATTAATAATTTACCTGTAGGTTTGGAATGCTATTTCCTATTATCAGCCAAGACAGCTTCTGGAAATTCCATAAACTGTAGGTTTATAAGGCATTATCCCACTTCTGGTCAAATGCATGTGATTAATAATAATAGTTAAATATCTCTGAAAATTTGAATTATTGACCCAGTTCATTCATTACTTACTTGTAGGTTTAAAATGCTATTTCCTATCATCAGCCATGAAAACTTCTTGAAATTCCATAAATTGTAGGTTTTAAAGGCATTATCCCACTTCTGGTCAAATGCATGTGATTAATAATAATAGTTAAATATCTCTGAAAATTTGAATTATTAACCCAGTTCATTCATTACTTACTTGTAGGTTTAAAATGCTATTTCCTATCATCAGCCATGAAAACTTCTTGAAATTCCATAAACTGTAGGTTTTAAAGGCATTATCCCACTTCTGGTCAAAGGCACGTGATTAATAATGATAGTTAAAAATCTCTGTAAAATAGAATTATAGACCTAGTACATTCAAAGTTTGCTCAGAGGTTTGTAATGCTAATCTATATCATCAGCCAAGACAGCTTCTGGAAATTCCATAAACTGTAGGTTTTAAAGGCATTATCCCACTTCTGGTCAAATGCATGTGATAACTAATAATAGTTAAATATCTCTAAAAATTTGAATTATTGACCCAGTTCATTCATTACTTACTTGTAGGTTTAAAATGCTATTTCCTATCATCAGCCATGAAAACTTCTTGAAATTCCATAAATTGTAGGTTTTAAAGGCATTATCCCACTTCTGGTCAAAGGCACGTGATTAATAATGATAGTTAAAATCTCTGTAAAATAGAATTATAGACCTAGTACATTCATAGTTTGCTCAGAGGTTTGTAATGCTAATCTATATCATCAGCCAAGACAGCTTCTGGAAATTCCATAAACTGTAGGTTTTAAAGGCATTATCCCACTTCTGGTCAAATGCATGTGATAACTAATAATAGTTAAAAATCTCTGAAAATTTGAATTATTGACCCAGTACATTAATAATTTACTTGTAGGTTTGGAATGCTATTTCCTATCATCAGCCAAGACAGCTTCTTGAAATTCCATAAACTGTATGTTTTAAAGGCATTATCCCACTTCTGGTCAAATGCATATGATAACTAATAATAGTTAAAAATCTCTGAAAATTTGAATTATTGACCCAGTACATTAATAGTTTACTTGTAGGTTTGAAATGCTATTTCCTATCATCAGCCAAGAAAACTTCTTGAAATTCCATAAACTGTAGGTTTTAAAGGCATTATCCCACTTCTGGTCAAAGGCATGTGATTAATAATGATAGTTAAAAATCTCTGTAAAATAGAATTATTGACCCAGTACATTCATAATTTGCTCAGAGGTTTGTAATGCTAATCTATATCATCAGCCAAGACAGCTTCTGGAAATTCCATAAACTGTAGGTTTTAAAGGCATTATCCACTTCTGGTCAAATGCATACGATAACTAATAATAGTTAAAAATCTCTGAAAATTTGAATTATTGACCCAGTACATTAATAATTTACTTGTAGGTTTGGAATGCTATTTCCTATCATCAGCCACGGATATAACGAACTTGAAGGGACCATAAATTGTAGTTTTTAAAGGCGGTGTTCGTTATTCTGGTCAAATGCATGTGATTAAGAATGTAGAGTTAAATATCTCTACAAATATTTATTCTTGTACATGTACATTGACATAACATTAAAATTCTGAATTTATCATTCACAGACTTAGCTAGAACATGTTTAACAAGACTGACTGACTGACTGAGTTTGGTTTTACGCCGCTTTTAGCAATATTCCAGCAACATCACGGCGGGGACACCAGAAATGGGCTTCACAGGCATGTGGGGATTCGAACCCGGGTCTTCGGCGTGACGAGCCAACGGTCTTTAACCATTAGGCTACCCACCGCCCTGTTTAACAAGAACATGTTTAAAAATCACAACAATCTCAAAAATACATGTATATAACCTAATTACGTTTAACAAAGTTTGCTCAGCAGGTTTGTCTTGCAGACTTCATTTCTCCGACTGCAAGACAGACACGTTAATGAGTTCGCATAATCACGTCGATAGTTGGGCTTGGGGTAGTAAATCAGTTCGCATTAGCCGTTAATTCGCTACTCACGAGTTCGTTATTCGCGTATAATTTTAATGATATTATAAAGGACTGTTGACGGGACTTTTAAATTTGTTCAGTATATCCGTTTGTACGCTATATAGGTTCGCTATATCCTGTTCTACTGTATCAGCCATGACAACTTCTTGAAATTCCATAAACTGTATGTTTTAAAGGCATTATCCACTTCTGGTCAAATGCATATGATAACTAATAATAGTTAAAAATCTCTGAAAATTTGAATTATTGACCCAGTACATTAATAATTTACCTGTAGGTTTGGAATGCTATTTCCTATTATCAGCCAAGACAGCTTCTTGAAATTCCATAAACTGTAGGTTTTAAAGGCATTATCCCACTTCTGGTCAAATGCATATGATTACTAATAATAGTTAAAAATCTCTGAAAATTTGAATTATTGACCCAGTTCATTCATTACTTACTTGTAGGTTTGAAATGCTATTTCCTATCATCAGCCATGAAAACTTCTTGAAATTCCATAAATTGTAGGTTTTAAAGGCATTATCCCACTTCTGGTCAAAGGCACGTGATTAATAATAATAGTTAAAAATCTCTGTAAAATAGAATTATTGACCCAGTACATTCATAATTTGCTCAGAGGTTTGTAATGCTAATCTATATCATCAGCCAAGACAGCTTCTTGAAATTCCATAAACTGTAGGGTTTTAAAGGCATTATCCACTTCTGGTCAAATGCATATGATAACTAATAATAGTTAAAATCTCTGAAAATTTGAATTATTGACCCAGTACATTAATAATTTACTTGTAGGTTTAAAATGCTATTTCCTATCATCAGCCAAGACAACTTCTTGAAATTCCATAAACTGTAGGTTTTAAAGGCATTATCCACTTCTGGTCAAATGCACGTGATTAATAATAATAGTTAAAAATCTCTGAAAATTTGAATTATTGACCCAGTACATTCATTATTTGCTTGTAGGTTTAAAATGCTATTTCCTATCATCAGCCAAGAAAACTTCTTGAAATTCCATAAACTGTAGGTTTTAAAGGCATTATCCCACTTCTGGTCAAATGCATGTGATAACTAATAATAGTTAAAAATCTCTGAAAATTTGAATTATTGACCCAGTACATTAATAATTTACTTGTAGGTTTGAAATGCTATTTACTATTATCAGCCAAGATAACTTCTTGAAATTCCATAAACTGTAGGTTTTAAAGGCATTATCCCACTTCTGGTCAAAGGCATGTGATTAATAATAATAGTTAAAAATCTCTGTAAAATAGAATTATAGACCCAGTACATTCATAATTTGCTCAGAGGTTTGTAATGCTAATCTATATCATCAGCCAAGACAGCTTCTGGAAATTCCATAAACTGTAGGTTTTAAAGGCATTATCCCACTTCTGGTCAAATGCATGTGATTAATAATAATAGTTAAATATCTCTGAAAATTTGAATTATTGACCCAGTTCATTCATAACTTACTTGTAGGTTTGAAATGCTATTTCCTATCATCAGCCATAAAAACTTTTTGAAATTCCATAAACTGTAGGTTTTAAAGGCATTATCCCACTTCTGGTCAAAGGCACGTGATTAATAATAATAGTTAAAATCTCTGTAAAATAGAATTATAGACCTAGTACATTCATAATTTGCTCAGAGGTTTGTAATGCTAATCTATATCATCAGCCAAGACAGCTTCTGGAAATTCCATAAACTGTAGGTTTTAAAGGCATTATCCACTTCTGGTCAAATGCATGTGATAACTAATAATAGTTAAAAATCTCTGAAAATTTGAATTATTGACCCAGTACATTAATAATTTACTTGTAGGTTTGGAATGCTATTTCCTATCATCAGCCAAGACAACTTCTTGAAATTCCATAAACTGTATGGTTTTAAAGGCATTATCCACTTCTGGTCAAATGCATATGATAACTAATAATAGTTAAAATCTCTGAAAATTTGAATTATTGACCCAGTACATTAATAGTTTACTTGTAGGTTTAAAATGCTATTTCCTATCATCAGCCATGAAAACTTCTTGAAATTCCATAAACTGTAGGCTTGTTTAAAAGGCATTATCCACTTCTGGTCAAAGGCACGTGATTAATAATAATAGTTAAAATCTCTGTAAAATAGAATTATAGACCTAGTACATTCATAATTTGCTCAGAGGTTTGTAATGCTAATCTATATCATCAGCCAAGACAGCTTCTTGAAATTCCATAAACTGTAGGTTTTAAAGGCATTATCCCACTTCTGGTCAAATGCATATGATAACTAATAATAGTTAAAAATCTCTGAAAATTTGAATTATTGACCCAGTACATTAATAATTTACTTGTAGGTTTGGAATGCTATTTCCTATTATCAGCCAAGACAGCTTCTTGAAATTCCATAAACTGTAGGTTTTAAAGGCATTATCCCACTTCTGGTCAAATGCATGTGATTAATAATAATAGTTAAAAATCTCTGAAAATTTGAATTATTGACCCAGTTCATTCATTATTTACTTGTAGGTTTAAAATGCTATTTCCTATCATCAGCCATGAAAACTTCTTGAAATTCCATAAACTGTAGGTTTTAAAGGCATTATCCACTTCTGGTCAAATGCATGTGATTAATAATAATAGTTAAAAATCTCTGAAAATTTGAATTATTGACCCAGTTCATTAATATTTTACTTGTAGGTTTAAAATGCTATTTCCTATCATCAGCCAAGAAAACTTCTTGAAATTCCATAAACTGTAGGTTTTAAAGGCATTATCCCACTTCTGGTCAAAGGCACGTGATTAATAATAATAGTTAAAAATCTCTGTAAAATAGAATTATTGACCCAGTACATTCATAATTTGCTCAGAGGTTTGTAATGCTAATCTATATCATCAGCCAAGACAGCTTCTTGAAATTCCATAAACTGTAGGTTTTAAAGGCATTATCCACTTCTGGTCAAATGCATGTGATAAATAATAATAGTTAAATATCTCTGAAAATTTGAATTATTGACCCAGTACATTCATAAGTTTACTTGTAGGTTTAAAATGCTATTTCCTATCATCAGCCATGAAAACTTCTTGAAATTCCATAAACTGTAGGTTTTAAAGGCATTATCCACTTCTGGTCAAAGGCACGTGATTAATAATAATAGTTAAAATCTCTGTAAAATAGAATTATAGACCTAGTACATTCATAATTTGCTCAGAGGTTTGTAATGCTAATCTATATCATCAGCCAAGACAGCTTCTGGAAATTCCATAAACTGTAGGTTTTAAAGGCATTATCCACTTCTGGTCAAATGCATGTGATAACTAATAATAGTTAAAAATCTCTGAAAATTTGAATTATTGACCCAGTACATTAATAATTTACTTGTAGGTTTGGAATGCTATTTCCTATCATCAGCCAAGACAACTTCTTGAAATTCCATAAACTGTAGGTTTTAAAGGCATTATCCACTTCTGGTCAAATGCATATGATAACTAATAATAGTTAAAAATCTCTGAAAATTTTAATTATTGACCCAGTACATTAATAGTTTACTTGTGGGTTTGAAATGCTAATCTCCTATCATCAGCCAAGATGACTTCTTGAAATTCCATAAACTGTAGGTTTTAAAGGCATTATCCCACTTCTGGTCAAAGGCATGTGATTAATAATAATAGTTAAAAATCTCTGTAAAATAGAATTATAGACCCAGTACATTCATAATTTGCTCAGAGGTTTGTAATGCTAATCTATATCATCAGCCAAGACAGCTTCTGGAAATTCCATAAACTGTAGGTTTTAAAGGCATTATCCCACTTCTGGTCAAATGCATATGATAAATAATAATAGTTAAAAATCTCTGAAAATTTGAATTATTGACCCAGTACATTAATAATTTACTTGTAGGTTTGAAATGCTATTTCCCTATCATCAGCCATGACAACTTCTTGAAATTCCATAAACTGTAGGTTTTAAAGGCATTATCCCACTTCTGGTCAAAGGCACGTGATTAATAATAATAGTTAAAAATCTCTGTAAAATAGAATTATAGACCTAGTACATTCATAATTTGCTCAGAGGTTTGTAATGCTAATCTATATCATCAGCCAAGACAGCTTCTGGAAATTCCATAAACTGTAGGTTTTAAAGGCATTATCCCACTTCTGGTCAAATGCATGTGATAACTAATAATAGTTAAAAATCTCTGAAAATTTGAATTATTGACCCAGTACATTAATAATTTACCTGTAGGTTCGGAATGCTATTTCCTATTATCAGCCAAGACAGCTTCTGGAAATTCCATAAACTGTAGGTTTATAAGGCATTATCCCACTTCTGGTCAAATGCATGTGATTAATAATAATAGTTAAATATCTCTGAAAATTTGAATTATTGACCCAGTTCATTCATTACTTACTTGTAGGTTTGAAATGCTATTTCCTATCATCAGCCATGAAAACTTCTTGAAATTCCATAAACTGTAGGTTTTAAAGGCATTATCCCACTTCTGGTCAAAGGCACGTGATTAATAATGATAGTTAAAAATCTCTGTAAAATAGAATTATAGACCTAGTACATTCATAAGTTTGCTCAGAGGTTTGTAATGCTAATCTATATCATCAGCCAAGACAGCTTCTTGAAATTCCATAAACTGTAGGTTTTAAAGGCATTATCCCACTTCTGGTCAAATGCATATGATAACTAATAATAGTTAAAAATCTCTCTGAAAATTTGAATTATTGACCCAGTTCATTAATAATTTACTTGTAGGTTTAAAATGCTATTTCCTATCATCAGCCATGAAAACTTCTTGAAATTCCATAAACTGTAGGTTTTAAAGGCATTATCCCACTTCTGGTCAAAGGCACGTGATTAATAATAATAGTTAAAAATCTCTGTAAAATAGAATTATTGACCTAGTACATTCATAATTTGCTCAGAGGTTTGTAATGCTAATCTATATCATCAGCCAAGACAGCTTCTTGAAATTCCATAAACTGTAGGTTTTAAAGGCATTATCCCACTTCTGGTCAAATGCATATGATAACTAATAATAGTTAAAAATCTCTGAAAATTTGAATTATTGACCCAGTACATTAATGATTTACTTGTAGGTTTGGAATGCTATTTCCTATTATCAGCCAAGACAGCTTCTGGAAATTCCATAAACTGTAGGTTTATAAGGCATTATCCCACTTCTGGTCAAATGCATGTGATTAATAATAATAGTTAAATATCTCTGAAAATTTGAATTATTGACCCAGTTCATTCATTACTTACTTGTAGGTTTAAAATGCTATTTCCTATCATCAGCCATGAAAACTTCTTGAAATTCCATAAACTGTAGGTTTTAAAGGCATTATCCCACTTCTGGTCAAATGCATGTGATTAATAATAATAGTTAAATATCTCTGAAAATTTGAATTATTGACCCAGTTCATTCATTACTTACTTGTAGGTTTAAAATGCTATTTCCTATCATCAGCCATGAAAACTTCTTGAAATTCCATAAACTGTAGGTTTTAAAGGCATTATCCCACTTCTGGTCAAAGGCACGTGATTAATAATAATAGTTAAAAATCTCTGTAAAATAGAATTATTGACCCAGTACATTCATAATTTGCTCAGAGGTTTGTAATGCTAATCTATATCATCAGCCAAGACAGCTTCTTGAAATTCCATAAACTGTAGGTTTTAAAGGCATTATCCCACTTCTGGTCAAATGCATATGATAACTAATAATAGTTAAAAATCTCTGAAAATTTGAATTATTGACCCAGTACATTAATAATTTACTTGTAGGTTTGGAATGCTATTTCCTATTATCAGCCATGACAACTTCTTGAAATTCCATAAACTGTAGGTTTTAAAGGCATTATCCCACTTCTGGTCAAATGCATATGATAATAATAATAGTTAAAATCTCTGAAAATTTGAATTATTGACCCAGTTCATTCATTACTTACTTGTAGGTTTAAAATGCTATTTCCTATCATCAGCCATGAAAACTTCTTGAAATTCCATAAACTGTAGGTTTTAAAGGCATTATCCACTTCTGGTCAAAGGCACGTGATTAATAATAATAGTTAAAAATCTCTGTAAAATAGAATTATAGACCTAGTACATTCATAGTTTGCTCAGAGGTTTGTAATGCTAATCTATATCATCAGCCAAGACAGCTTCTGGAAATTCCATAAACTGTAGGTTTTAAAGGCATTATCCCACTTCTGGTCAAATGCATATGATAACTAATAATAGTTAAAAATCTCTGAAAATTTGAATTATTGACCCAGTACATTAATAATTTACTTGTAGGTTTGGAATGCTATTTCCTATCATCAGCCAAGACAGCTTCTTGAAATTCCATAAACTGTAGGTTTTAAAGGCATTATCCCACTTCTGGTCAAATGCATATGATAACTAATAATAGTTAAAAATCTCTGAAAATTTGAATTATTGACCCAGTACATTAATAGTTTACTTGTAGGTTTGAAATGCTATTTCCTATCATCAGCCAAGATAACTTCTTGAAATTCCATAAACTGTAGGTTTAAAGGCATTATCCCACTTCTGGTCAAAGGCATGTGATTAATAATAATAGTTAAAAATCTCTGTAAAATAGAATTATAGACCCAGTACATTCATAATTTGCTCAAAGGTTTGTAATGCTAATCTATATCATCAGCCAAGACAGCTTCTGGAAATTCCATAAACTGTAGGTTTTAAAGGCATTATCCCACTTCTGGTCAAATGCATACGATAACTAATAATAGTTAAAAATCTCTGAAAATTTGAATTATTGACCCAGTACATTAATAATTTACTTGTAGGTTTGGAATGCTATTTCCTATTATCAGCTATGACAACTTCTTGAAATTCCATAAACTGTATGTTTTAAAGGCATTATCCCACTTCTGGTCAAATGCATATGATAACTAATAATAGTTAAAAATCTCTGTAAAATAGAATTATAGACCTAGTACATTCATAATTTGCTCAGAGGTTTGTAATGCTAATCTATATCATCAGCCAAGACAGCTTCTGGAAATTCCATAAACTGTAGGTTTTAAAGGCATTATCCCACTTCTGGTCAAATGCATATGATAACTAATAATAGTTAAAAATCTCTGAAAATTTGAATTATTGACCCAGTACATTAATAATTTACTTGTAGGTTTGGAATGCTATTTCCTATCATCAGCCAAGACAGCTTCTGGAAATTCCATAAACTGTAGGTTTTAAAGGCATTATCCCACTTCTGGTCAAATGCATGTGATTAATAATAATAGTTAAATATCTCTGAAAATTTGAATTATTGACCCAGTTCATTCATTACTTACTTGTAGGTTTAAAATGCTATTTCCTATCATCAGCCATGAAAACTTCTTGAAATTCCATAAACTGTAGGTTTTAAAGGCATTATCCCACTTCTGGTCAAAGGCACGTGATTAATAATGATAGTTAAAAATCTCTGTAAAATAGAATTATAGACCTAGTACATTCATAGTTTGCTCAGAGGTTTGTAATGCTAATCTATATCATCAGCCAAGACAGCTTCTTGAAATTCCATAAACTGTATGTTTTAAAGGCATTATCCCACTTCTGGTCAAATGCATATGATAACTAATAATAGTTAAAAATCTCTGAAATTTTGAATTATTGACCCAGTTCATTCATTACTTACTTGTAGGTTTGAAATGCTATTTCCTATCATCAGCCATGAAAACTTCTTGAAATTCCATAAATTGTAGGTTTTAAAGGCATTATCCCACTTCTGGTCAAAGGCACGTGATTAATAATAATAGTTAAAAATCTCTGTAAAATAGAATTATTGACCCAGTACATTCATAATTTGCTCAGAGGTTTGTAATGCTAATCTATATCATCAGCCAAGACAGCTTCTTGAAATTCCATAAACTGTAGGTTTTAAAGGCATTATCCCACTTCTGGTCAAATGCATATGATAACTAATAATAGTTAAAAATCTCTGAAAATTTGAATTATTGACCCAGTACATTAATAATTTACTTGTAGGTTTGGAATGCTATTTCCTATTATCAGCCAAGACAGCTTCTGGAAATTCCATAAACTGTAGGTTTTAAAGGCATTATCCCACTTCTGGTCAAATGCATGTGATTAATAATAATAGTTAAAAATCTCTGAAAATTTGAATTATTGACCCAGTTCATTCATTACTTACTTGTAGGTTTAAAATGCTATTTCCTATCATCAGCCATGAAAACTTCTTGAAATTCCATAAACTGTAGGTTTTAAAGGCATTATCCCACTTCTGGTCAAATGCATGTGATTAATAATAATAGTTAAATATCTCTGAAAATTTGAATTATTGACCCAGTTCATTCATTACTTACTTGTAGGTTTAAAATGCTATTTCCTATCATCAGCCATGAAAACTTCTTGAAATTCCATAAACTGTAGGTTTTAAAGGCATTATCCCACTTCTGGTCAAAGGCATGTGATTAATAATAATAGTTAAAAATCTCTGTAAAATAGAATTATTGACCCAGTACATTCATAATTTGCTCAGAGGTTTGTAATGCTAATCTATATCATCAGCCAAGACAGCTTCTTGAAATTCCATAAACTGTAGGTTTTAAAGGCATTATCCCACTTCTTGTCAAATGCATACGATAACTAATAATAGTTAAAAATCTCTGAAAATTTGAATTATTGACCCAGTACATTAATAATTTACTTGTAGGTTTGGAATGCTATTTCCTATTATCAGCTATGACAACTTCTTGAAATTCCATAAACTGTATGTTTTAAAGGCATTATCCCACTTCTGGTCAAATGCATATGATAACTAATAATAGTTAAAAATCTCTGAAAATTTGAATTATTGACCCAGTACATTAATAATTTACCTGTAGGTTTGGAATGCTATTTCCTATTATCAGCCAAGACAGCTTCTGGAAATTCCATAAACTGTAGGTTTATAAGGCATTATCCCACTTCTGGTCAAATGCATGTGATTAATAATAATAGTTAAATATCTCTGAAAATTTGAATTATTGACCCAGTTCATTCATTACTTACTTGTAGGTTTAAAATGCTATTTCCTATCATCAGCCATGAAAACTTCTTGAAATTCCATAAACTGTAGGTTTTAAAGGCATTATCCCACTTCTGGTCAAATGCATGTGATTAATAATAATAGTTAAATATCTCTGAAAATTTGAATTATTGACCCAGTTCATTCATTACTTACTTGTAGGTTTAAAATGCTATTTCCTATCATCAGCCATGAAAACTTCTTGAAATTCCATAAACTGTAGGTTTTAAAGGCATTATCCCACTTCTGGTCAAAGGCACGTGATTAATAATGATAGTTAAAAATCTCTGTAAAATAGAATTATAGACCTAGTACATTCAAAGTTTGCTCAGAGGTTTGTAATGCTAATCTATATCATCAGCCAAGACAGCTTCTGGAAATTCCATAAACTGTAGGTTTTAAAGGCATTATCCCACTTCTGGTCAAATGCATGTGATAACTAATAATAGTTAAAAATCTCTGAAAATTTGAATTATTGACCCAGTACATTCATAATTTACTTGTAGGTTTGGAATGCTATTTCCTATTATCAGCCAAGACAGCTTCTTGAAATTCCATAAACTGTAGGTTTTAAAGGCATTATCCCACTTCTGGTCAAATGCATATGATAACTAATAATAGTTAAAAATCTCTGAAATTTTGAATTATTGACCCAGTTCATTCATTACTTACTTGTAGGTTTAAAATGCTATTTCCTATCATCAGCCATGAAAACTTCTTGAAATTCCATAAATTGTAGGTTTTAAAGGCATTATCCCACTTCTGGTCAAAGGCACGTGATTAATAATAATAGTTAAAAATCTCTGTAAAATAGAATTATTGACCCAGTACATTCATAATTTGCTCAGAGGTTTGTAATGCTAATCTATATCATCAGCCAAGACAGCTTCTTGAAATTCCATAAACTGTAGGTTTTAAAGGCATTATCCCACTTCTGGTCAAATGCATATGATAACTAATAATAGTTAAAAATCTCTGAAAATTTGAATTATTGACCCAGTACATTAATGATTTACTTGTAGGTTTGGAATGCTATTTCCTATCATCAGCCAAGACAGCTTCTTGAAATTCCATAAACTGTATGTTTTAAAGGCATTATCCCACTTCTGGTCAAAGGCACGTGATTAATAATAATAGTTAAAAATCTCTGTAAAATAGAATTATAGACCTAGTACATTCATAATTTGCTCAGAGGTTTGTAATGCTAATCTATATCATCAGCCAAGACAGCTTCTGGAAATTCCATAAACTGTAGGTTTTAAAGGCATTATCCCACTTCTGGTCAAATGCATATGATAACTAATAATAGTTAAAAATCTCTGAAAATTTTAATTATTGACCCAGTACATTAATAGTTTACTTGTAGGTTTAAAATGCTATTTGCTATCATCAGCCATGATAACTTCTTGAAATTCCATAAACTGTATGTTTTAAAGGCATTATCCCACTTCTGGTCAAAGGCACGTGATTAATAATAATAGTTAAAAATCTCTGTAAAATAGAATTATAGACCTAGTATATTCATAATTTGCTCAGAGGTTTGTAATGCTAATCTATATCATCAGCCAAGACAGCTTCTGGAAATTCCATAAACTGTAGGTTTTAAAGGTTTTATCCCACTTCTGGTCAAATGCATGTGATAACTAATAATAGTTAATAATCTCTGAAAATTTAAATTATTGACCCTGTACATTAATAGTTTATGTGTAAGTTTGAAATGCTAATCTATATCATCAGCCAAGACAGCTTCTTGAAATTCCATAAACTGTAGGTTTTAAAGGCATTATCCCACTTCTGGTCAAAGGCACGTGGTTAATAATAATAGTAAAAAATCTCTAAACATTTGTATTTTAGACCAGTACATTAATAGTTTACTTGTAGGTTTGAAATGCTATTTCCTATCCTCAGCCAAGAAAACTTCTTGAAATTCCATAAACTGTAGGTTTCTGGTCAAATGCATGTGATTAATAATAATAGTTAAAGATTAAGAATTTCAGCTTAGTCTATTTCCATTTCTTACATGTAAATCTGCACATGGTAAATATAATGAAGATATGGCATCTGCAAAGCTTTAAAAGTCATTTTTTCAGTCATTCCTCCATTTACACTTTTCCATTTTCAGAGTTAGATATTAACATAAGCCTTCTTGCCCTTCTGCCCCTCTGTATCAAAACTCAATACAGTCACAAACACTTGGGATGGACTGCATTTCTGAACTTTCATTGTTGAGATGCTTGTAATTCAAGTTCTTGAATTTCTCAATCAGAAAATGACATGCTTCTTTCACTGCTTCGTACAAAGTGTGGTGTGGTGTTGTACTGTGAAGAAAACAGAAAGACATAATCAATGTACCCTGTTTGCATTAACTAACTACATCAAAAACATTCAAGAAAATGGCCACCAACATACTTAAAAACCATGGAAAGTACTTTGAATAACTTGGAATGGCAGTTGCCAACTGAGTGGAGTGGAGAGGAGTGGGTGGTGCAAGTGAAATGAGAGAGTGCGTGGATGGGTTGGGGAATGAGTGAGTGAGTGAGTGAGAGAAGTGGAGTGGAGTTGACTTGAGAGGAGTGGGTGGTGTGAGGGAAGAGGGTCTAGTGAGAGTAGCATAGTGGGGGAGTGACTACAGCGGAGTGAGTCGAGTGAGGGAAGAGGGTGTGGTGAGAGTAGTGTAGTGGGTTGAGTAACTGGAGCGGAGTGAGTCGAGTGAGGGAAGAGGGTCTAGTGAGAGTAGTATAGTGGGTGGAGTGACTGGAGTGGAGTGAGTCGAGTGAGGGAAGAGGGTGTAGTGAGAGTAGCGTAGTGGGTGGAGTGACTGAAACAGAGTGAGTCGAGCAAGGGAAGAGGGTGTAGTGAGAGTAGCGTAGTGGGTGGAGTGACTGGAGCCGGGAGTGAGTGGAGCGAGGGAAGTAGTGGAGTGAGAGTAGCGTAGTGGTTGGAGTGGGTGGAGCGGAGTGAGTCGAGCGAGGGAAGAGGGTGTGGTGAGAGTAGTGTAGTGGGTTGAGTGACTGGAGCGGAGTGAGTCGAGCGAGGGAAGAGGGTGTAGTGAGAGTAGTGTAGTGGGTGGAGGTGTGGAGCGGAGTGAGTCGAGCGAGGGAAGAGGGTGTAGTGAGAGTAGTGTAGTGGGTGGAGTGGGTGGAGCGGAGTGAGTCGAGCGAGGGAAGAGGGTGTGGTGAGAGTAGTGTAGTGGGTTGAGTGACTGGAGCGGAGTGAGTCGAGCGAGGGAAGAGGGTGTAGTGAGAGTAGTGTAGTGGGTGGAGCGGAGTGAGTCGAGCGAGGGAAGAGGGTGTAGTGAGAGTAGTGTAGTGGGTGGAGCGGAGTGAGTCGAGCGAGGGAAGAGGGTGTAGTGAGCTTAGTGTAGTGGGTGGAGCGGAGTGAGTCGAGCGACTGAAGAGGGTGTGGTGAGAGTAGTGTAATAGGTGGTGTGGGTGGAGGGAATGACTGGATTTAAGTGTAGTGGGGAGGAGGGGAGAGTGGAGTGGAGTGAGTTGATGGGAGCGGAGCGGAGCAGAGTGATTGGAGAGGAGTGAGAATTTTAGTTATATGAAACAGTTATTTTACCTAACTGGTATTTGGGACATACCAGTGTAACATTAAACTTAACATCTTCACTCATGCTCTGTATCTTATCATTAACTATTCAGTTTCCTTTACATGTATGTAAACAGGATGCAAATCCTGCCTTTACTTCCTGATACAGATATCTCTGGAGAAACATTGTGCACTCTCTGCGCACCCATTTCCGTCGCCACTGTAAGGAGAGTACACATTTTGCTAGACATACATAGGCGAGGTTGAAGAAACATTGACTAACTAATTACCTCATTTCTTATAAACCATGAAATTTTTTAAGAATAAATAGGAATGGCAGTTTCATTTAGTTATGTTAACATAAGCTATACCAAAGGTGAATTATATGAATGTGCATTTAACTTTTAGGCTGTTGAGAACTTCTTGGGTTTAGTCTGTTACATAACTACACATCAATGCAGAAATCACATGGAACAAGGATATGGGAACAGGCTAGACATGTTACATTTTCTTACCAGAGGTTTCCCTGTATTTAGTTCTGTCGATACATGACAAGATTCACCTCATTGAGAAAGAACAGTGAACACTGTGTAGAAACAACTCCTATAAACTTGTGACATTATGACACTGTATAATGCTAAAACAGTAAACAATATCTATATTGTTATTCATCTTGCGTACTTAACTTGTTTTTCAAAGAATGCTCTTGGAACTTGCATCGTTTCTGAAGTTGAACACTGCTATTTTCTATACTTGAATCAAAACTTTCTTTTTAGTAGATTCAATTTCACCATATACATAGAATATTTTTCATGTCAAGGAGGATAACATTATTCAGTCTACAGTACACAGAAAATAGCTCCTTAAATGTTATGCTAGATGAGTGATATATCTGCTTCTGGCACCCTTTTAACTTTGGTTACTGTACTTGCAGTCTGTGCTAAAGTCTCTCAAGTTTGCTGGACTGAAAATGTAAATTGGCATTATTTTCAGCATTTTTTGTCTCACTTTATGGACTGGAAGTTTGTGTGCTCTTACTTGACAAGAACAAATTTTACCAGACTTAGCTATTAGACTGGTTGGTAAAGTCGAGGACTGTACTTCAGTTTCTTAGGATATGTTCATAGAATTTATGAATCGTTGGATATTGTTCTCACCCCAGGAACCTTATTAGTTTTCATTAGGATTGCTTCTAAATATTGTGTACTGTATCATTCCTAATTGAGTTTCCTTTGTTGTGAGATGTTCTTGGATATTTTTTCTCATTCTACTATTGCATTCTATGTCATATCCGTTTTCTGTGTATCTCATCTTCTGTGTTGTTTCTCCAAGATATAGTATATATTTTTAAAGACTTGATAACATGCCTTCATTGAAACTTCTAAAGTTTTCTCTAATACTGTTTTGAAATTCTGTAATGATTATTTCTTGCTCAATGAGAGTTTTCTTTAAATCGCTCAATAAATCATCAATGTATCTGAAAGGTCATTTTCCATATCACTCATATCAGGTTTGGGAACACATAATTCCTTGATAAATTTATATGTGTTTTTCTTTATATTTCAAGTGTAACATTTAATGTTTCAATTCACTTCAAGCATATTTTAGGTCATAAGATTCCAATTCATTTAGCTTCTGGAATATTAATGTGTGATAGTGTGGTAATTTCCTAAATCAGTTGAGGGGTCAAAATCTAAATTTCAAGCCCCATGTTACTACTATTATCAAATTCTTGAAAACACATGGGGTCATCCTTTTGAAAATAAACTCTGTCAAAAAAGGAACGCAACCCCTGTATTTTAGAGATTGTGATCTGAAGTTTTAGGACGACACGGCATTTTTATTAGTTAAGACAGAAGTCTGAAATTTGGCAGAATAATAACCCAGATGGGCATGTTTAAAATTGTCATTTCAAAAGTCATCTCACAGACACCAGTTTGTCACCAGGGGGGCGTCTTTCTCAGTATCTCGTATGAGCACCACGCGCTGCAATCACTGCACGGCATCTCCTTGGACAAGAACGGATAAGACGCCGGATTCTTTCCTGGGGAATGGCTCTCCACTCCTCCTGCAGTGCAACGGCGAGCTGTTGCAGCGTCTGTGGCGGCGGCTGACGTTGACGTACGCGTCGATCCAGAGTATCCCACAGGTGTTCAATAGGGTTGAGGTCTGGTGATTTAGAGGGTAATGGCAAGACATTGACGTTGGAATTCTGCAGAAAGTTCATTGTTGCACGTGCAGTATGAGGCCGGGCGTTGTCCCGTTGAAAAATCTGTGTCTGTTGGTCAATAATCGGGAGAAGGTGAAGCTCTAACACGTGGTTGATGTAACGTTGGGCTGTCAGGTTCCCTGGAACGATCACCAAGTCTGATTTCTGGTTGTATGAGATGGTTCCCCAAACCATGACGCTTTCTCCGCCAAATCTGTCCACCTGTCGGACGCAGATGGGCGCAAAACGTTTATGACGTCTCCTATACAGACGCTGTCTTCCGTCGTGACGTTGCAAAAGAAAACGTGATTCATCAGAAAACCAGATTCGCCTCCAGTTTTGTAAAGTCCGTATCCTTACGTTGTTGCACCACCTGAGTCGTCGGCGTCGATGTAGGGGGCGTAGTACAGGTCCAACAACTGGTCTACAGGCACGTAAACCCGCTTCTTTCAGACGGTTCCTAATCGTTTGAGCTGACACTCTCCTCAAACCTGGTATTTGTGTGGCAGTCACGGTTGGTAGGGCATGCCGATTACGCAGGTGATGGACCCGGATGTACCGATCTTGAAGGGGGGGTCGTGATTCTTGGCCTTCCACTTCTCGGGCGATCGTTGGTCAAATTGAAGTTGTTGTAGCGGCTCCAAAGTCGGGATATCGTTGTTTTGTGAACATTTAGGTGCCGTGCAACAGTTCCAAAACTTTCTCCGGCTTGAACACGACCAATGGCGATATTTCCGGTCGGCAGCACTCAATCGTGGCATTTTTAACACAGCTTTTCGGCGACAAATGAATGAATATAATTCGAGGAAGCACATGGGCTTTTATACACCCTACATTAACTGCCATTTTCATGATTTGCATGTGTTTTTTTGTGCGAAGTCACCATGAGGGTCATTTCATGCGTTGTGACGGAATAAGCAATAAAATACACTTATGCGTACAAATGCAGTTGTTTGGATGGTAATCTTCATTAATTACGTGTATCATTTCAATACATTCGAATAAAATTTAGTTTGGAAGCAATAACTTCATTCAAACGAATTTTTCATATCTGAGGACAGGGGTTGCGTTTCTTTTTTGACAGAGTTTATGTATACATTTGTAAGAGATAATCTCAAACCTTCAATAGATCTTCATTTCCCACCTTTGTCCTTTTTAACTGGATAATTCCATCCATATATATAATTACGAATAACAACAATGATACATAGAATTATAATAATAAGTATACCAATAAGACTTCCTTCACAAGGAATGTATAACAGTGTGGAACAATGCGAGAAATGGTAAATTACAGTATTTTTATCATTGCAGGCTGATATTACAGAACATTTCAGTTAGTGGTCATAAATCTGGTAGAATTTAAATGAAATATTAACTTACCTATTTTTGTTAGCATTCAGGTGAAGATGGCCATTCTTCTTTTTCTTCTTCTTTGAAGTTCTTTCTATATCAGTGCCTGTACTTTGACAACTGTTCATGAAGGAAACATTGTACTATCTGATAAAGGTATTCTGAAACCTTTGGTTATAAACCCAGAGGCAGTAACTGTGACATGACAGTAACTGTGCAAGAATTAAGAGCCAACACAAATGTTGCTCCCATTGGGTGATCAGTTTGGTTTAGGTATCTCATGTATACATAGGAGTTTAATTAGCTACTAAAGTCGTGTGTATGTATGGAATTCTTTTACATCACTTTAATACTTTGTTAATATAATCTTGAAATAGAAATATTTAACAGTGTTTTGCTACATAACATCAGAGACCATATAATATATTATATGGTCTCTGATAACATCAAGGCGAGATGAATATATTACATGTTACCTACTAGTATGTTAATACCGCCAACCATGCACAGTACATTTTTGGTATATAACAAAGCATATCTGTTACACCAAACACATGCACACCTTTTACATGTTACCTCCCCCAATAAAGAAGATGTACTATAAAAAACAGTCACATTTCATTGTTTTCAATTGGGTCCAGGTATACAATTATACAGTGTCATATCTGGGCTGTATTTCTCACTTTTGCTGCAAACATTGTAATATGTATTGCAGAAAACAAACTCCAGTATTTGACGGATGATATTATGTACTATACTAGTATATCAAAGGTTGATTATAATCAATGAATTGCCATCATCTTTGGATATGAGTGTTTGTCTGTTTCTAGACTTGCTTGAACTGAATTGGTGAAAGTGGAATTGGTTAAAACTGTCTGTTAATGGCTGAATCAACTGAATAGAGATCAGTTTGAGTTAGTACTGACTGTGCAGACTTGCCATAAACATGAGTAGCTGTCTGTTCAGATCTGCTGCTGCTCACCAGATTGTTGAAACAAGAATTCCAAGGAGGAACTGACTCTATGAAAGGTGTGAGAACCTACTGTTTATTTGAGCAAGGTGGTTATCTCATATAGGACATTTTGTGGGAGAAATAATAATATTTGTGAAATAATTTGTAAATCTGTGAATGAATTTGGATGGGGATGTATATGGTTAGGTAATTTCTTAATTTTTGCAATGCATGTAAACAGATAATGTTGTCTTGATTTTAACCCATGTATACAATAGGTTGAAAAGTGTGACCCATTTAGGTATTAAATATGAATTTGGATTAATATGTATACTATCGGACAAGAAAATTTAAGAAGGACTATGGAGTAGGCTCTTACCTTGAAAAGTTTTGTTTGATAGACTGACAGTGATTTTGGTTGTTAAATTTGATAAAATGAATTAAAATATATTATATATGTGGGGTTTTATCACTTGTTTGTCAAGAACAAAGCATTGAAGAAAAAACATGATTAATATACATGTAGTTATAAGTGTGCAGTTATAACTGAAGACGGGAAAGGTGATGATGAAAAGTAATGCTTGCCATTTCCTAACCTATCTAACAATCTTAATAGGTTATAGGAATATGCTTGAAGTATTGAGCTCTTAGACTGCAGCACAAGTCTAAAGTTTCTTATATTCCATGACTATCATGACCATTAACTTCCTCATGGCTAATGGTATGACATACCTATGATGCAGCTTCCAAAACAAAAACACTTTTGAGTAGTATTTCATTGTTAAAATGAACAACAATGTCATGTACTGTGTGCTCAATCACAACAATTAAGCAAAATTCTGGATGTTTTCTGTGGAAATTTCATTCTGTGCAATATTTTAAATGCATACCATTCTAAAGCTGATTTCTTCAAAACTTATGTATTAAAGAACAATAAAATTAGAACAAGAACAAGAAATTTATTCAGTATCAGAGGTCACATGGCCAAGAGTACAAAGCATTGGATCACCCATGTGCACAAGGACAGGTGGGACAAATGTTATTCCATCTTAATGCAGTGAAAATGTATAGCTTTTAAGATATGGCATGTTTTCGTATATAATGCACATAATAATTAATGAAACATTAGTAGACCAGCATTTGTGTATTTATTGCTTACTCTATTTAAGATTCTTTTTTTTGTCAGATACCCTGCAAGGCTAAATATATTTGGGTATGACATGAAGCAGCATAGTGGCACATATGTTACTGATATTGAATATCTTAAGATATTCGGTAAAAGAGTAGGTCCTGGATGTGATTTTAATTGTTTCTCTTACAATATAGAAATCTATAAATTGTGAAAGAATAGTGATAATGAGTAGTTTGGACTGCTTGGTATTCTTCAATAAAATATTTGTTATGCAGATCAGGAGCAGGTATGTGGAAATATATGGGATATCCAACTTATATCCAGTGCAAATCATCAACCATAGGAATGTTCAGTAATAGACGGTAGAAAAATGCCTATATATGGGTTCGGTCATAGAAATACCAGCACGTATATATGTCTAAAGTGAAATGGTGTGTGAGCATGCGCTTATGATTAAGGCACTTAAGAAGAAGAGAGTGAGTGAGTGAGTGAGTATGGTTTTATGTTACTTTTAGCAATATTCCAGCAATATCACAGCGAACCCGGGTCTTGGGTCTTCGGAGCCTTAACCACTAGGATACCCCACACCTCGCCAGAAGAAGAAGAAATTATTTTCTCAAAGTGTCACATGCTGTGGTACAAATTGTATAGACATAGTATGATACATTAAAAAGAGCACCCAGCCAGTTGGCCTACGAGACACTAATTACTTGATGGTACAAATATAATATAAAAGTGAATAAGAGTTATAGTTATAACCACACACATGCACGCACACACACACACACACACACACACACGCACGCACGCACGCACACGCGCACACACACAGTAGGTAGGTTGTGTCAAACACCAATAAATGTTACAGGTTTTAAGCAGCTATGACGATATGTGAATGTGATGCATAATGCATCAATACAATGCATTCCATTCTTAATGCAGCGGGGTCATTTTGTAAATATTTCACTCTCTCCGACTTGTTAAGTTATAATAAACCCATGCCATGCCGACATTATCGTATTCTCATCTATTTTTGCAATCTTTTGCTCAGTTTCTACATTCAAATTTCGGGCTAGTGAATTATTTTGTGGGCTAGCAACTTTCAGGCATAGGTAGCCCGACTGGGTAACAAAATTTGGAAACCAGTTTGCACACTGACTTGTGATATACTCATGCTAATAATGGTTGTCCCCTTCAATGTTTTTAATTGAGAGAGGTGTGGGTGTGTGGGGTTGGGGTGGGGGGAGGGGGGTGACAACCATTATTGGCATGAGTATATATTAAACATGCTATGCACACCCTCCCTCACCTTCAGTCTGAATGAATAGAACATAGCCGGTGTACACAACTTACACTTGCCTAACACAATGTGCATTGGAACTACGCCATTGATCAGCTGAATAAAAACCCACTTAATTAATTGGAGTTATCTCCCTTGGACCACAGAGCGTCTTGTTGGATGTGATGGAATGATAGCAATGGGCAGCCGACAAGGTCTAGATAATAGACTATATTTTCTTGTGTCGTTTTTCATATATGCGTACGAACATGAAATTGTCTGAAAGCAGTGACCGAAGCACTGCAAACTAAAGGTCCAAAAACACGGCTATGATGCGTGTGTCTTCCACACGACCAACAAAAATACATTTCATGTTTGTTTACTTTTAGCGATCATCAAATATGGGTGTACATGGGCGGATCCAGGAATTTGGAAAGGGGGTGGTGTGTGTGTGCCCCGCCAACACACAAAAATCTTCACTGTGGTCTTAAGTCATTTTCAAAAAAGGGGGGGTGGTCCGAACCCCTGAAACACCCCCCCTGAAACACACCCCCCCACAAAAAAAAATAAATAAATAAATAAAAATAAAAAAATAAAAAAATAAAAATAAAATTATAAAAACAAAAAACAATACACACACACACACAAAGTAGTGAGTGAGTTGGATTTTACGCCGTTTTACGACCTAGCAACCCATTTCCATTTGAAGCCGTGAGAGTCTAGGTAAACAAGCAGTTGGACTTGTTCTTTTGTTATTTTACATCCCAGTTAGCTATATTGTTCGAATCTTGATGAGGAACACCAGTGGGTGATATTATCAGCGCCGTCAAGCACTCATACTACTTGCAATCAAACAAGGTAAACAACCATAGTTTTTTGGACAATCAATTGTGTGGGTGAGTTTCAACATTTTTTCAGCAAAACCCGGATTGTCAGCTTCACGGGGGAAGAGCTCTCAAAGTGAAACAGCTCTTTGACTGAAATCACATTGGTGAAACCTACAAGCAAGGAGCTCCCATAAACCAAAAACATACTCAGGTGGTACCAGGGTATGAAATCAGTACCCTATGTTTCTTACACAGTGAAGGGACGCATCTCTGGCCGCCTTAGAAGCTTAGATCATCGCAGCACGAGTGCGTAGATCGATGTTCATGCTGTTGATCCCTGGATTCTCTTATCCAGACTCGATTATTTACAGACCGCCGCCATATAGCTGGAGTATTGCTGAGTGCGGCGTAAAACTAAACTCACTCACTCATGTTACGAAAACAATCATTAAAACAGACAAAAGCAAAAATATTTATTTACAACTTTAGCATAAAGCAATCACTACAATACTGATGATATATATGCAACTGCCAAGCATTTCGTCGGATTACAAGATGAACACCAGGAACTATATGTACACAGTCGGAAAGGAAATCGTACTTCAAACTCTCAAGAACCCACCAAAACACTCCAGATAAGCGCAAAACACCTTATTATCATCACGGCGGTAAGGAGTTCGGTAATGTTTTAGTGCGACTTTGGGCCTAAAAAGTCTTTATGTGGCCAACTCTTAACAAAGGGATAATAATAATAATTCATTTTTGTAGTATCTAGTTGCTAGTTGATTAATATCACCCCTGATAACCCAAGCTGCCTATGAGGCGCTTGAATGTAAATAGTCACCTGACTTATCCAACCGGGTACCCATTTTCTGCTGGGTGAACAGAGGCAATTTTGAACAAACTCACTTGCCAAAGGTGAGGCCACATGTTTCACATGTGCTTATATACAAGTGATATATTTATGTTTTATTTAAAACATGTCATACTTGTTCGTGTGTAGAAAACATTCAAGGTAAATTAAAACTCTCCACTTTTTATCGTAGAATATGAGATATTTTTAATATAAGGCTAGATTTGTCTAAATTGCTAACAGCTGAAGGAATTATATAAATCCAGCTTGGGCCCATGCAGGAAGCAAATGCATTGTAAGTCCCTTTGGTCTCTAGTATGGTGATCTACGTTTAGTTGTTGGCAATCTATAGCCTGTTTTTATATTGTATTGTCATCTATAGTTAAACTGTTTTAGATTTAATTACTAGTTTTAAATTCATATCTGTGATAATCTAGTTTTTTTACAGTCTTCGTTGACAGGTTTTTATACTTTACCATTAATTACTATGTATAACAATTAATTGTTCTCGTCACGATATGGCTGAAATATTGCCGATGTGACGATAAATGTTATCTCCCCGAGAAAAGCGTTAACCGGGAACTAAATCTACACAATAACAAAGGAAAGTCGCACTTCAAACTTAAATTCAAGTACCAGCCAACCAAAACACATCACGTAAAGCTTATCCCCAAGAATAGCGCTAATTGAGAGAGAGAGAGATAGGAGAGAGAGAGAGAGAAAGAGAGAGAGAGAGAGAGAGAGAGAGAGAGAGAGAGTGAGAGAGAGAGAGAGAGTGTGTGTGTGTGTGTGTGTGTGTAAAGCAGAAACAACAGTTGACGAGATCAACCAAGCACAACACACATCGATCTAAAGAACAAAAACAACATATATTAAAGAATCTATTCATCCTGGTTCAAGGAAGTGAAATGTAAGTAAACAGACATTAGAATATGCTAAGTTAGGACACAGCACGTATGGCCCGTTCAATATTTTGCCAGAACACCTCACGACCTTCCCGAACATTCGTATACTCCACGTAGGAGTCTTCACGCATCAGCTGCACAATATCAGGAGGCAGGTCCTTCACAGGGATGCTCTCCAATACAACAACCAGCAGAGTGTTCCGTCCAGAATAGATACTCTCCATCTTAGCCATCTCCACTTCGTACTTACACCAGTAGCTCTTCAAGAAGTGTCTTGACAGGACGATCACCGTCTTCCTGCTGGATTTCACAGCGTTCAGGATGTTGGCAGCGATAGCTTCCCCCACGAGAAAGTCTCGATGGTGGATACAGAGGCGAAGCCCGTGCCTCCCCTCTAGGATCTGTCTCACGTCCTCAATTACAAACCTACGGTCTTCGTCAGCGTAGGAGATGAAGGCATCGAACTCAAATGGTGTCCCATCCTCTTCCTCAGCAGCAGCAACGTAACCGCTGTGTTTCATCCGTGCCAGATAGAAAAGATACCTCAGTTTCCATCTGAACCTGTACACGATTCCTGCTATCCCCAAACACAGAACCAGCATCATCAGGCACATGATCCCTAGAGTCAATCCTACATATGATGCACATCTTTTTCTCAGACCAAGTATGACTTGGTGTATATTTTTCATTAAAATCTTCCTGTTGCCGTCATCAACACAATGCATTCCTGCATAATTGTGTATTCTAGAAGCATGTTCTGTCATCCATATCAACGAAGTTAGCGTTGCGCAGCTGCACCTCAAAGGATTTTCTTCAAAGTACAATCTGAAGTCTTTCATATGCATTGCAGCGACTTGATATCTCAATAGAGATGGAATCTCTGCAAACAGGTTTCTTGATAGGTCCAGCGTTTTCATGTTAAAGTTTACAATATCTGAATTCCATGCCATCAAATAATTACTACTTAAATTTACGCTTTTGATAAGCGTTAGGTTGTTTAGGATAGTCTTTGGAAAAACACGTACTTTGTTATTTGACATATCCAAATTCTCAAGCAAAGGGAAATCATCTAAAATAGTACTGGCCCCATCCTGAAGTGCATAGCCCAGATAATTGTAACCAAGGTTCAATGTTTTCATGGATGGAAAATGTTTCCCAAATTCCTTTCCTATGAAATCACAGAAATTGTGCGATAAATCAACAATCTCGAGATGTTTTAATCCCCAAATGGGCCCGATCCATTTGCTGAAGAAATTATGTGATAAATTTAACTCACGAAGTCTGTTCCTACTGAAATGAAATCTTTTGATATCATATGTCATTTTGCAATAACTAAAATCCGCATACGTGATATTTGGGGGTATGGTTAAGGTAATACTCCATTTCAAAGGTTGCGTGTTCTTACCTGAGTGACGCCGATATCTAGAATTCAATTTTTCGTTGTCAAAGGACAGAGATGATGTTCCTTGATGAGAGGCATCGAACCACTTTAAATTCGTCAAAATAGACAATTCAAGCATGTATAACCCAAAACCCATGTGATTATCTCGGATACAAATTTCCTTAAGAGATCTTGGAAGGTATAAAATTGCATTTCGATCAATCAGTTCAATTCTGTTTCCTGTAATATTTAATTCTTCTATTTCTATGTTTCTAAGATATTTCATATGGTGTGTTTGCAAAGTTATACTTGGCCCCAGCGTACGACTTAATTTACTGACATCTAGTATCTTTAGTGAGGAATTCTGTAGTCCGTACATAGCTTCTCCAGCCTTGGATAATCCTAAATACATGTTGAATGATAGATCAAGACTATGGAGATTTTTAAGCTTTTCAAAAGACGACAGTTCAATGTTAAGCAACAGACAGTGTGAAATATCCAGAGTCTTTAGGTTATGTAGATTCTCAAAAGTTTTATTCCGCAGGTTACGGGTTTGACATGTTCCACCATCGCCTCCACCAAGAGACAGATTTTTCAGTTGCTCCAGGAATTGGAATCCAGTTCCAAAATATATCTCTCTCATCCCATCAATGATCAGCTCTTCCAAAGCCAAGAGGTCTTTGAATGCTCCATCGGGGTATGAACTTGAAAAGCCTCTACTGAGACTACCGGCGTAAGAGCGTGATTCAACGTTATTGTGAATGTAAAGTTTTTTCAGCTTTTTCTGATACCTGAATACTCCATCTTGATAACTCTTCTTTGTTGGAGGTAATTTATTACCATGAAGGTCCAAAGCCACCAGGTTGGTCAGATTCTTGAAGGTATCAAGCTCAATACTTCTTATTCTGTTTGACGAAACATTCAACGTAAGCAGCTCTGTGTAATTAAGATATCCAGTTTTTAAACGAACAATCTTATTTCCTGAAAGATTGAGGTCGGTGATATTAGGTGGCAGTTGCGTGGGGATCTCATGTAGGTTTCTCTCTGAACAGTCAGCCTCGATAACGCCTTCAGATGTGTAACAATGGCATGGTTCGCACCCAGTGCTCCCTCTATCCTCAGATGTTGCTAAGTCCGAGATAAGAAGGAGCAGGGTCATATGTAGGGACTGAAATTACAAGAAACTTGTTTCAGGATGTGATCAAATTATGTTCAAAGCGTTACATCCCCTGTATGGTGTTTTATATTTATGCATATATACGTTCCATGTGGTTTTTAATATCTTACTTTATAAATAAACAAAACAGGTGCAGAACAATGTCAAGTAATACACTCATTCATTCACTCACTCACTCACTCACTACCACTTCAGTATTCAAGTTTGTGTCACAAAATCCTTGATCCGCTTCTGGCGGTATTTCAACGTTCATCAAACTGTAGAAAACAATGGCAGATGTGGGCATTGTTCCTGACATCCTTGTGTGTGTACAAATACAATTTACAAGCGTATCATCCTGGCCAGAACGTTTTAATGTTCTCCGGACATGATCTGGACCAACGAATCTTCCCACCTATTGTTCATAACAAAAACCACTTTCCCGGTTTGCTCACAGACTGCATCCTGTTTACGGAAAACAAATCGCGACAAGAACCTACACGGAAATTAATTGCAGGATCAATAGTAGTCTCCCTGTATTTTCAGCAGAGGGATTTTGTCATCGTCGATTCTTCTAATGGTGACCCGTGAAGGTCCGGGTTAGAATTGACCTTCAGTAACCCATGCTTGTCGTAAGAGGCGACTAACGGGATCGAGTTGTCAGGTTCGCTGACTTGCTTGACACATGTCATCGTGTCTCAATTGCGTAGATCGATGCTCATGCTGTTGATCAGTGGGTTGTGTGGTCCAGACTCGATTATTTACAGACTGCCGCCATACAGCTGGAATATTGTTGAGTGCGGCGTAAAGCTAAACTCACTCACTCACTCTTATAATGGTGGAGCGGTGGGATGGGCAAGTGGTTTAACCAGGGTTCGATACACACATGGGTACAAAGCGTGAATACCATTTTTGGTGTATTTCACTGTGATATTGCAGGAATATTATTAAAAGTGGCGTAAAACCTCACTCACTCACCTACATACCCACATTTTCTTACTTACGAAAATGATGGTATATTGGTGAGTCCGGTGAGGCAGGATCAAATCACTCACCTTAAATTTGACCTGATCCTGGAACTAATGGTGAAGTTATCTTGGATCAAAATACTCCAATCAGGATAAATGTCATTAATTTATTTGGAAGTAACTTATGACGAAATGGCACAGTAATTATAACGAGGGGTGTTATTCACTTATTGACAAACACAATTTTCGTCAAATTCATATTATATATCTGTGTTTGTTTATAACTGTGTTACTACATGGCTGCAGTGTAAATTTTAGGGGTGGGTATTTTCATATTGCGATATATTGCGATGCGAAAGCGTATATTGCGATATGTATTGCAATATATTGCATGAATTATTTTTAAACAAAAAACTACTTATAATCGAGTTAATGCTTGATTTATATAGCAAAATCCAACAAAATCACTATGCTTGATTAAGCTTTAATAACAACTTTTAATCATGATAAAATAAAATATAAATAGTATTTGGCACAAATGAAACAAGGAAATACTCGAAGATTTCCGAGTGTTATGAAGTTTTCAGAATGCAAGTTAAAATTCCGGTTTTCGATCAGCGTATCGCAATATGTATCGTTTTCATGTCTGAACCTGTAAATACCGTTAAACCGGTTATATAGCGCAGCCCTAGTAAATTTATACGACGCTTTGTAAACTCACTCATTTAATGGCGGTGTCATGAAGGGCAACGAGTCAGGCACCTAATCGCCAGGAACTCAACCCAACAAAAGAACTCGTATCATTCTGTACTTTACTGAGTGTAATCCCAAATATAGCATGTGGTATCGTGCAACTTGTTAAATGTTGTAATAAATATTATGCATGTTATATTCTTTTTACTTATCTTTCAATTGTTTGATAAATTAAACAGTGTTGCGTAACCGGTATTACGCTTATCATAACAGCACTAAATAACATTATTCTAGTAGAGTGAGCTAGTATGGTTTTGCGCCGACTTTTGCAATATTCCAGCAATATCACCGCGGGGGACACCAGAAATAGGCTTTACATTGTACCCATGTGGGGAATCGAACCCGGGTCTTCGGCGTGATGCTTTAACCACTAGGCTACCTCATCGCCCCTATTCTAGTAGAGGCTGAGTGGGGATAACATTTATAAGTGTATGGATAACAAATAACATAATATTTAAAAGTGGTTTTAAGTTAGGATTTGATATCTATGAGACAATGAGGTATTAATGAGGCATTTAAAATGTGTAAAGGTTTGGATAAGTAATTAATATTCAGAGGGCGCTGCTTATTGTAAATACATTATGCAGAAATATATTGGGAGTGGTCAGTGATTTGATCCATTTTAAGATCACACTTGAGTTATCAAGCACTTGTTCATCACACCAACTTCTAAATGCCACACAAAGAAGTTGATCGAACAACTTCCAAGCACGAGTCGTATGACGCTCTTTGAAATATTCGTAAAACGAGCATAGTAGTCTCGATGGACTGTTCAAAAACATAAATATCAAAAGAATGGTTCACGATTTGTTTTCTTACCTGATAAAATTTCATGATGAACTCTTAATCTTGATAAACGCGAGTTCGCGAAGACGTGGTTTAGAAACCACCATGGAAAGCCTTTTGCAGCGCTGTGCTCTCACTGCTTGTTTCCAGGTCGCAGATGGCAACACACGGCGGAAATACCGGTTTCCGATAAGAAAGATTACATACGCTTTGATTGGATAACCATAACCTCACACCATGCATGTCAATGAGACCTCTCTTCTGATTTATAAGCAGTCACTATATTTGATCTAAACATAGATACTTGGCTCAAGGGTATTATCCATTGTTTGTACGGATAAGTGTGAACCATTCGTCTTAATAAAATCGACAGAAAAGTACAGAACATTTATTACGCTCAGACCGCGATACTCGGTATAAAAAGTACAAATATACCGATAAGAGTACATAGGATGGCGGGATGGTTTACATGGAAGATTTACAGTTTTCATGATGGTATCACAGAATATACAAAGTCTTTTAAACACATATTTGTTTACAGTTAAAGAATTCGTTAAATTTTAACAAATTGGGTGTTTTTAACATAATGGTTTGGGATATATATTTTCCGATGATGTTTAGAGAAAGGGCAGAGAAAAAAATGTAACATGATTCATCGCCAAAATCACATGTGTCGAAGAGGTTACGCATTCTTACTTCAAGTGGAATTTTGTGCCACCTACCTACTTCTATAGGTAAACGACTGCAGGAAGTTCTAAACAAGAGGTATTTAAGAGCCATGGATAAAGGATATATGTCAAATATTCATCAAGGACAAGTTCTGTTTTGAATACACGATAAGGGGCGGGGAGGTTGACCCTGTGGTAGCCTAGTGGTTAAAGCGTTCGCTCGTCACGCTGAAGACCCAGGTTCGATTCCCCACATGGGTATAATGTGTGAAACCCATTTCCGTTGTTCCCGCGCCGCGACGTTACTGAAATATTGATAAAAGCGACGAAAAACCTCACTCACTCACTCTCCCAACTACTCACTGAACCACTCAAACCACCCATCCACCCATTCACTCACTCACTTAGCCATGTTGACTTTAAGTCTGAAGTATTTCATGTTGGTCAAGACCGTGTCATATCTAAATGTCTCTTTTCGTTCTATATCTATGGTGTACCCTGTTCATGAACGTAATCATGGGAACAATGTTCCCGTATATTCCTTGCTGATGATACAACGAGCTTGCAGAAACTTCTACATATTACAAGGTAACTACCTAATATCAGGATAGATAGACGGGTGCTAAAATACAATGCAAGTACAAGTTCTAGATCATCATCAAATGTGCATGAAAACTAACGTCACCATCAAACCTATATCTTTGTGAAGTCAAACTGTAGAATATTCAACTTTTGTTTCTATGTCAAATATTTTATCACCAAACTAGTACTTTGATATTATATCAGACCTACGAATTAGCAGGACATTCTTATGAAAAGATCTAACATGCCATATGCAGTGATGTTATATCAGAAACTATGCAAAGGCCGTAGTACAAAATAACAGGGACCCTCCTTTGTCAGTGTGTGACAGCTGTCCAAAGGTGAGTGAGTAAGTTTAGTTTTACGCTGCACTCAGCAATATTCCCGCTATATGGTGGCGGTCTGGAAATAATCGAGTCTGGCAATAATCAAGAATGGCATTCCTGTCTAGACAATAGTTCAAGATACCAGTTGTATAGACCAGTTGTATAGATCACATAAGAGCTTAATTCAACCAGAACTATATCTATCTGTATTGACATCTAGAAATATCAGACGCACACTTGTCAATTTTCGATTGGGCTTGTTAGACTTATCAGTAAATAAGGGCAGACGATTTTCAATAGAGAGACGTTTAAGGATATGTCCATTATGTAACTCGGCTATAGAAGATGAAATTCACTTCGCTTTTGTATGCCCACATTATGCTGATTTAAGAAAAAAAATATATCCCAAATAATTACCTGTTAAAATATCCTTCATCTGCCTTTGTTTCCATTCTATCCTCCAAAAATGAAAATGTAATACGTAATCTTGCGCTTTATGTAAAACATGCTGTTTCCCTTAGAAGCAATATCTTATCTGAACTGTAATTTCTTTGTGAAATGTCTGTAACATGTGCTGTATATATACTTGTATTCCTTGTATATGGGCCGGAGGCCTTAAGTACAATAAATATCTTTGACTTTGACTTTGACCAGACAATCCACTGATCAACAGCATGAGCATCGATCTGCGCAATTGGGAACCGATGATATGTGTCAAGCAAGTCAGCGAGCCTAACCACCCGATCCCGTTAGTCACCTCTTACGAGAAGCATAGTCGCCTTTTGTGGCAAGCATGGGTTGCTGAAGACCTATTCTACCCCGGATCTTCACGGGTCCTGTCCAAAGGTAAACCCTGAATCATGACACACGTCTGTCAACATTTCAATTACTAGTGTTTGCAAGGAAGATAACTCTTTGCAATAGATGAACAGATGTAAAATGTCTTCTGTTTCACTTAGACACACTGGGCAAACATCTGTATTGGACAGTCCAATTTTAGAGAGTTTCTCATATGTAAAGACAATATTATGAGCAATTTTGAAATCTAGCTCCACAGAATCTGATGATTTATCTGTTTGCCATACATTTAGCCAAATATCTTCCCAATTAATATCAAAGGCAATGTTATCCCACCTGCCGATAGTTACTGGTTCCTTGAAATATATTTTCCTGAAAATTTCATAACAATATTTAGTCGGTATATACTTCAACAGATACATCCTGTTCAGCAATTGTGCAGATTATGTCCCTTGAAGGAAGTTTTTTTGCTAACAACAGATAAAATGATCTTTTCCCACTCTGACGGAAGCGCATATAAAATAATCCTATAACATTGTTGTATTGAACTTGTGTCTATCTCAGGTAAGGTATCATGGACAATTTTCACAATAATATGTTCAGACATGAATTTGGGAATGACTTCCAAACAAATATGTTTAATACAAATAATCCCACTCGAAATGAACGATTGAAAAATGAGAGTTTTTCCATTAAATGTAATCAGTGGATTTTTAAACAGTGGTTGAATCATAGTGTCCATTATATTCCGAAGTAATGGTATTTTTCCTTCATTAATTTCGTTCCATGCAGCGAAAAGCCCAGCATAAAAGGGCTTATATTCTGTAAATAAGATTAATTATATTCAAGAGATAAGGCATGAATTCCCAAGTTCATTGTCAAAAGATGAGACATAAAATATTCCATGGTTTGTTTCCAAATACAGTTGAGATGACTATTACCGAAAGCTCTCAGCAATTTTAGCCTCAATGCATATTTTTTAAAACGTAAGATTGGTAAATTTAAACCTCCATCTACACAAACACCAATGCAAGTATCAAATGCTATTTTGGCAGTCTTATTGCGCCACAACAAATTCCTAAACATCTGAGCAAATTTATTTTCAACCCACTGTGGAACAGGTATTACAGTAAACATATACCACAATCGAGAGCTCATAAGTATATTTATTACAATGGCTCTGCCTTGTAAAGTGAGCTGTCAGCGAAGCCAAGAATTTAATAATAGTTTGCATTTTTTGTATTTTCTTTTAGCAATTTAATGTTTCACACGTTGTTTTATCCGTTTTGCCTAGTACCAACAGTGGATATCACGATATTTTTGCTATATCAATCACTATTTTTTCAACTTGATTTTCCCATCCGTAGTTAGACAAAAACATCATCGACCCTCCTATGTTTGTGCCAGTGATAACATAAATTTCTGGTTTTAAAAGTCACATGTGATAGGCATTTTGTCAAGAAATCCGTTTCCTATGAAAATATAGTGTGAAAAGGTTGCTGCATCCCTGGTGGGATTCAGTGAAGCCACGGCAAGAAATCTGGATTAGAAGTCCAGCGCGCTATCCCCTGCGCTACAGGGACCTACGAATTACCAGGACATTTTTATGAAAAGATCTAACATGCCATATATCCCTTTCACTCACAGCAAGCAACACAACACTTGTGGATAGTGATATTATATCAGAAACTATGCAAAGGCCGTAGTAGACAATGACAGGGACCCTCCTTTGTCAGTGTCAGTGATGGCATAAAAGGGATGGTTGTTAGTACACAGTGTGAAGGCATTTGGTCAAGAAATCCGTTTCCAAAATGAAGTGTGAAAAGGTTGCTGCATCCCTGGTGGGATTCGAACCCACGGCCTCTGGATTAGAAGTCCAGCGCGCTATCCCCTGCGCTACAGGGACCTACGAATTACCAGGACATTTTATGAAAAGATCTAAAATGCCATATATCCCTTTCACTCACAGCAAGCAGCACAACACTTGTGGATAGTGATATTATATCAGAAACTATGCAAAGCCGTAGTAGACAATGACAGGGACCCTCCTTTGTCAGTGTCAGTGATGGCATAAAAGGGATGGTTGTTAGTACACAGTGTGAAGGCATTTGGTCAAGAAATCCGTTTCCAAAATGAAGTGTGAAAAGGTTGCTGCATCCCTGGTGGGATTCGAACCCACGGCCTCTGGATTAGAAGTCCAGCGCGCTATCCCCTGCGCTACAGGGACCTACGAATTACCAGGACATTTTTATGAAAAGATCTAACATGCCATATATCCCTTTCACTCACAGCAAGCAGCACAACACTTGTGGATAGTGATATTATATCAGAAACTATGCAAAGCCGTAGTAGACAATGACACAGGGACCCTCCTTTGTCAGTGTCAGTGATGGCATAAAAGGGATGGTTGTTAGTACACAGTGTGAAGGCATTTGGTCAAGAAATCCGTTTCCAAAAATGAAGTGTGAAAAAGGTTGCTGCATCCCTGGTGGGATTCGAACCCACGGCCTCTGGATTAGAAGTCCAGCGCGCTATCCCCTGCGCTACAGGGACCTACGAATTAGCAGGACATTTTTATGAAAAGATCTAACATGCCATATATCCCTTTCACTCACAGCAAGCAGCACAACACTTGTGGATAGTGATATTATATCAGAAACTATGCAAAAGCCGTAGTAGACAATGACAGGGACCCTCCTTTGTCAGTGTCAGTGATGGCATAAAAGGGATGGTTGTTAGTACACAGTGTGAAGGCATTTGGTCAAGAAATCCGTTTCCAAAAATGAAGTGTGAAAAAGGTTGCTGCATCCCTGGTGGGATTCGAACCCACGGCCTCTGGATTAGAAGTCCAGCGCGCTATCCCCTGCGCTACAGGGACCTACGAATTAGCAGGACATTTTTATGAAAAGATCTAAAATGCCATATATCCCTTTCACTCACAGCAAGCAGCACAACACTTGTGGATAGTGATATTATATCAGAAACTATGCAAAAGCCGTAGTAGACAATGACAGGGACCCTCCTTTGTCAGTGTCAGTGATGGCATAAAAGGGATGGTTGTTAGTACACAGTGTGAAGGCATTTGGTCAAGAAATCCGTTTCCAAAAATGAAGTGTGAAAAAGGTTGCTGCATCCCTGGTGGGATTCGAACCCACGGCCTCTGGATTAGAAGTCCAGCGCGCTATCCCCTGCGCTACAGGGACCTACGAATTACCAGGACATTTTTATGAAAAGATCTAACATGCCATATATCCCTTTCACTCACAGCAAGCAACACAACACTTGTGGATAGTGATATTATATCAGAAACTATGCAAAAGCCGTAGTAGACAATGACACAGGGACCCTCCTTTGTCAGTGTCAGTGATGGCATAAAAGGGATGGTTGTTAGTACACAGTGTGAAGGCATTTGGTCAAGAAATCCGTTTCCAAAAATGAAGTGTGAAAAAGGTTGCTGCATCCCTGGTGGGATTCGAACCCACGGCCTCTGGATTAGAAGTCCAGCGCGCTATCCCCTGCGCTACAGGGACCTACGAATTACCAGGACATTTTTATGAAAAGATCTAAAATGCCATATATCCCTTTCACTCACAGCAAGCAGCACAACACTTGTGGATAGTGATATTATATCAGAAACTATGCAAAAGCCGTAGTAGACAATGACAGGGACCCTCCTTTGTCAGTGTCAGTGATGGCATAAAAGGGATGGTTGTTAGTACACAGTGTGAAGGCATTTGGTCAAGAAATCCGTTTCCAAAATGAAGTGTGAAAAGGTTGCTGCATCCCTGGTGGGATTCGAACCCACGGCCTCTGGATTAGAAGTCCAGCGCGCTATCCCCTGCGCTACAGGGACCTACGAATTACCAGGACATTTTTATGAAAAGATCTAACATGCCATATATCCCTTTCACTCACAGCAAGCAACACAACACTTGTGGATAGTGATATTATATCAGAAACTATGCAAAAGCCGTAGTAGACAATGACAGGGACCCTCCTTTGTCAGTGTCAGTGATGGCATAAAAGGGATGGTTGTTAGTACACAGTGTGAAGGCATTTGGTCAAGAAATCCGTTTCCAAAATGAAGTGTGAAAAGGTTGCTGCATCCCTGGTGGGATTCGAACCCACGGCCTCTGGATTAGAAGTCCAGCGCGCTATCCCCTGCGCTACAGGGACCTACGAATTAGCAGGACATTTTTATGAAAAGATCTAAAATGCCATATATCCCTTTCACTCACAGCAAGCAGCACAACACTTGTGGATAGTGATATTATATCAGAAACTATGCAAAAGCCGTAGTAGACAATGACAGGGACCCTCCTTTGTCAGTGTCAGTGATGGCATAAAAGGGATGGTTGTTAGTACACAGTGTGAAGGCATTTGGTCAAGAAATCCGTTTCCAAAAATGAAGTGTGAAAAAGGTTGCTGCATCCCTGGTGGGATTCGAACCCACGGCCTCTGGATTAGAAGTCCAGCGCGCTATCCCCTGCGCTACATTTTATGAAAAGATCTAACATGCCATATATCCCTTTCACTCACAGCAAGCAACACAACACTTGTGGATAGTGATATTATATCAGAAACTATGCAAAGCCGTAGTAGACAATGACACAGGGACCCTCCTTTGTCAGTGTCAGTGATGGCATAAAAGGGATGGTTGTTAGTACACAGTGTGAAGGCATTTGGTCAAGAAATCCGTTTCCAAAATGAAGTGTGAAAAGGTTGCTGCATCCCTGGTGGGATTCGAACCCACGGCCTCTGGATTAGAAGTCCAGCGCGCTATCCCCTGCGCTACAGGGACCTACGAATTACCAGGACATTTTATGAAAAGATCTAAAATGCCATATATCCCTTTCACTCACAGCAAGCAGCACAACACTTGTGGATAGTGATATTATATCAGAAACTATGCAAAAGCCGTAGTAGACAATGACAGGGACCCTCCTTTGTCAGTGTCAGTGATGGCATAAAAGGGATGGTTGTTAGTACACAGTGTGAAGGCATTTGGTCAAGAAATCCGTTTCCAAAATGAAGTGTGAAAAGGTTGCTGCATCCCTGGTGGGATTCGAACCCACGGCCTCTGGATTAGAAGTCCAGCGCGCTATCCCCTGCGCTACAGGGACCTACGAATTACCAGGACATTTTTATGAAAAGATCTAACATGCCATATATCCCTTTCACTCACAGCAAGCAACACAACACTTGTGGATAGTGATATTATATCAGAAACTATGCAAAAGCCGTAGTAGACAATGACAGGGACCCTCCTTTGTCAGTGTCAGTGATGGCATAAAAGGGATGGTTGTTAGTACACAGTGTGAAGGCATTTGGTCAAGAAATCCGTTTCCAAAAATGAAGTGTGAAAAAGGTTGCTGCATCCCTGGTGGGATTCGAACCCACGGCCTCTGGATTAGAAGTCCAGCGCGCTATCCCCTGCGCTACAGGGACCTACGAATTAGCAGGACATTTTATGAAAAGATCTAAAATGCCATATATCCCTTTCACTCACAGCAAGCAGCACAACACTTGTGGATAGTGATATTATATCAGAAACTATGCAAAAGCCGTAGTAGACAATGACAGGGACCCTCCTTTGTCAGTGTCAGTGATGGCATAAAAGGGATGGTTGTTAGTACACAGTGTGAAGGCATTTGGTCAAGAAATCCGTTTCCAAAATGAAGTGTGAAAAGGTTGCTGCATCCCTGGTGGGATTCGAACCCACGGCCTCTGGATTAGAAGTCCAGCGCGCTATCCCCTGCGCTACAGGGACCTACGAATTACCAGGACATTTTTATGAAAAGATCTAACATGCCATATATCCCTTTCACTCACAGCAAGCAACACAACACTTGTGGATAGTGATATTATATCAGAAACTATGCAAAGGCCGTAGTAGACAATGACAGGGACCCTCCTTTGTCAGTGTCAGTGATGGCATAAAAGGGATGGTTGTTAGTACACAGTGTGAAGGCATTTGGTCAAGAAATCCGTTTCCAAAAATGAAGTGTGAAAAAGGTTGCTGCATCCCTGGTGGGATTCGAACCCACGGCCTCTGGATTAGAAGTCCAGCGCGCTATCCCCTGCGCTACAGGGACCTACGAATTACCAGGACATTTTTATGAAAAGATCTAAAATGCCATATATCCCTTTCACTCACAGCAAGCAGCACAACACTTGTGGATAGTGATATTATATCAGAAACTATGCAAAAGCCGTAGTAGACAATGACAGGGACCCTCCTTTGTCAGTGTCAGTGATGGCATAAAAGGGATGGTTGTTAGTACACAGTGTGAAAGGCATTTGGTCAAGAAATCCGTTTCCAAAAATGAAGTGTGAAAAGGTTGCTGCATCCCTGGTGGGATTCGAACCCACGGCCTCTGGATTAGAAGTCCAGCGCGCTATCCCCTGCGCTACAGGGACCTACGAATTACCAGGACATTTTTATGAAAAGATCTAACATGCCATATATCCCTTTCACTCACAGCAAGCAACACAACACTTGTGGATAGTGATATTATATCAGAAACTATGCAAAAGCCGTAGTAGACAATGACACAGGGACCCTCCTTTGTCAGTGTCAGTGATGGCATAAAAGGGATGGTTGTTAGTACACAGTGTGAAGGCATTTGGTCAAGAAATCCGTTTCCAAAATGAAGTGTGAAAAGGTTGCTGCATCCCTGGTGGGATTCGAACCCACGGCCTCTGGATTAGAAGTCCAGCGCGCTATCCCCTGCGCTACAGGGACCTACGAATTACCAGGACATTTTTATGAAAAGATCTAAAATGCCATATATCCCTTTCACTCACAGCAAGCAGCACAACACTTGTGGATAGTGATATTATATCAGAAACTATGCAAAAGCCGTAGTAGACAATGACAGGGACCCTCCTTTGTCAGTGTCAGTGATGGCATAAAAGGGATGGTTGTTAGTACACAGTGTGAAGGCATTTGGTCAAGAAATCCGTTTCCAAAAATGAAGTGTGAAAAAGGTTGCTGCATCCCTGGTGGGATTCGAACCCACGGCCTCTGGATTAGAAGTCCAGCGCGCTATCCCCTGCGCTACAGGGACCTACGAATTACCAGGACATTTTTATGAAAAGATCTAACATGCCATATATCCCTTTCACTCATAGCAAGCAACACAACACTTGTGGATAGTGATATTATATCAGAAACTATGCAAAGGCCGTAGTAGACAATGACACAGGGACCCTCCTTTGTCAGTGTCAGTGATGGCATAAAAGGGATGGTTGTTAGTACACAGTGTGAAGGCATTTGGTCAAGAAATCCGTTTCCAAAAATGAAGTGTGAAAAAGGTTGCTGCATCCCTGGTGGGATTCGAACCCACGGCCTCTGGATTAGAAGTCCAGCGCGCTATCCCCTGCGCTACAGGGACCTACGAATTACCAGGACATTTTTATGAAAAGATCTAACATGCCATATATCCCTTAGCAAGCAACACAACACTTGTGGATAGTGATATTATATCAGAAACTATGCAAAAGCCGTAGTAGACAATGACAGGGACCCTCCTTTGACAGTGTCAGTGATGGCATAAAAGGGATGGTTGTTAGTACACAGTGTGAAGGCATTTGGTCAAGAAATCCGTTTCCAAAAATGAAGTGTGAAAAAGGTTGCTGCATCCCTGGTGGGATTCGAACCCACGGCCTCTGGATTAGAAGTCCAGCGCGCTATCCCCTGCGCTACAGGGACCTACGAATTACCAGGACATTTTTATGAAAAGATCTAAAATGCCATATATCCCTTTCACTCACAGCAAGCAACACAACACTTGTGGATAGTGATATTATATCAGAAGCTATGCAAAGGCCGTAGTAGACAATGACAGGGACCCTCCTTTGTCAGTGTCAGTGATGGCATAAAAGGGATGGTTGTTAGTACACAGTGTGAAGGCATTTGGTCAAGAAATCCGTTTCCAAAAATGAAGTGTGAAAAAGGTTGCTGCATCCCTGGTGGGATTCGAACCCACGGCCTCTGGATTAGAAGTCCAGCGCGCTATCCCCTGCGCTACAGGGACCTACGAATTACAAGGACATTTTCATGAAAAGATCTAACATCCAATATATCCCTTTCACTCATAGCAAGCAACACAACACTTGTGGATAGTGATATTATATCAGAAACTATGCAAAGGCCGTAGTAGACAATGACACAGGGACCCTCCTTTGTCAGTGTCAGTGATGGCATAAAAGGGATGGTTGTTAGTACACAGTGTGAAGGCATTTGCTCAAGAAATCCGTTTCCAAAAATGAAGTGTGAAAAAGGTTGCTGCATCCCTGGTGGGATTCGAACCCACGGCCTCTGGATTAGAAGTCCAGCGCGCTATCCCCTGCGCTACAGGGACCTACGAATTACCAGGACATTTTCATGAAAAGATCTAACATCCCATATATCCCTTTCACTCATAGCAAGCAACACAACACTTGTGGATAGTGATATTATATCAGAAACTATGCAAAGGCCGTAGTAGACAATGACACAGGGACCCTCCTTTGTCAGTGTCAGTGATGGCATAAAAGGGATGGTTGTTAGTACACAGTGTGAAGGCATTTGCTCAAGAAATCCGTTTCCAAAAATGAAGTGTGAAAAAGGTTGCTGCATCCCTGGTGGGATTCGAACCCACGGCCTCTGGATTAGAAGTCCAGCGCGCTATCCCCTGCGCTACAGGGACCTACGAATTACCAGGACATTTTTATGAAAAGACCTAAAATGCCATATATCCCTTTCACTCACAGCAAGCAGCACAACACTTGTGGATAGTGATATTATATCAGAAACTATGCAAAAGCCGTAGTAGACAATGACAGGGACCCTCCTTTGTCAGTGTCAGTGATGGCATAAAAGGAATGGTTGTTAGTACACAGTGTGAAGGCATTTGGTCAAGAAATCCGTTTCCAAAAATGAAGTGTAAAATAGGTTGTTGCATCCCTGGTGGGATTCGAACCCACGGCCTCTGGATTAGAAGTCCAGCGCGCTATCCCCTGCGCTACAGGGACCTACGAATTACCAGGACATTTTCATGAAAAGATCTAAAATGCCATATATCTCTTTCACTCACAGCAAGCAGCACAACACTTGTGGATAGTGATATTATATCAGAAACTATGCAAAAGCCGTAGTAGACAATGACAGGGACCCACCTTTGTCAGTGTCAGTGATGGCATAAAAGGGATGGTTGTTAGTACACAGTGTGAAGGCATTTGCTCAAGAAATCCGTTTCCAAAAATGAAGTGTTAAAAAAGGTTGCTGCATCCCTGGTGGGATTCGAACCCACGGCCTCTGGATTAGAAGTCCAGCGCGCTTTTTTTTTCTTTTTTTTTTTTTCTTTATAACATTTATTCACATGACGAGATTATTACAGATGCAGACAGTGCTGACACTACCACCCAAAATTTAAAAGAGTTATCACAGAGTTTAGGTGGCAGCGACTAACAGTTCATTTCTAAAGGCAGGAAAGATATTGAATAGTTTTGTACAGTTTTATAACAATATGCATTTATGACTATACAACACATTTCAAGTGCAAACAGTTTTACTCCTTAGAAATATATACTTAACGGTGAAAAGCATCTTAATCTAACGGATCGTTTAGAACAACCTCATTTCCGTTCAACTCCATGTATGTGTTGGTCATAATGTATTTTGAATGAAGATGTGTGATTGATTTACTTTCGAATATTTAAACAGCAAATATCTAAAATGGCGCCTTATCATAGTCTTGAATAATGCCCTCACATCAAATGAGATGGTGTTGTGACTTGTCATTATAACTCTCCTTTTAAATACAGACAGACGATATATTGATAATACAATATCTATGAATGGTTTACATGATAATTTCTTTTCTGGTAGGAATCCGAACAGTAACCAGAGTGACAGCTGTCCAAAGGTAAACCCTGAATCATGGCACACATCTGTCAACATTTCAATTACTATTGTTTGCAAGGAAGATAACTCTTTGCAATAGATGAAGAGATGTAAAATGTCTTCTGTTTCACTTAGACACACTGGGCAAACATCTGTGTTTGACAGTCCAATTTTCGAGAGTTTTCATATGTAAAGACAATATTATGAGCAATTTTGAAATCTAACTCTACAGAATCTGATGATTTATCTGTTTGCCATACATTTAGCCAAATATCTTTCCAATTAATATCTAAGGCAATGTTATCCCACCAGCAGATAGCTACTGGTTCCTTGAAATATTTTTTCCTGAAAATTTCATAACAATATTTAGCTGTAAATACTTCAACAGATACATCCTGTTCAGCAATTGTGCAGATAATGTCCCTTGAGGGAAGTTTTTGCCAACAACAGATAAAATGATCCTTTTCCACTCTGACGGAAGCGCATATAAAATAATCCTATAACATTGTTGTATTGTACTTGTGTCTATCTCAGGTAAGGTGTCATGGACTATTTTCTCAATAATTTGTTCAGACATGAATTTGGGAATGACTTCCAAGCAAATATGTTTAATACAAATAATCCCACTTGAAATGAACGATTGAAACATGAGAGTTTTTCCATTAAATGTAATCAGTGGATTTTTAAACAGTGGTTGATTCATTATATCCATTATATTGCGAAGTAATGGTCTTTTTTCCTTCATTAATTTCATTCCATGCAGCGAAAAGCTCAGCATAAAAGGGCTTATATTCTGTAAGTAAGACTTATCATATTCAAGTGATAAGGCATGAACTCCCAAGTTCATTGTCAGGAGATGAGACATAAAATATTCCATGGTTTGTTTCCAAATACAGCTGAGCTGGCTATTGACGAAAGCTCTCAACAATTTTAGCCTCAATGCATATTTTTTTTTAAACGTAAGCTTGGAAGATTTAAACCTCCATCAACACAAACACCAATGCAAGTATCAAATGCTATTTTGGCAGTCTTATTGTGCCACAAAAACTTCCTAAACATCTGAGCAAATTTATTTTCAACCCACTGTGGAACAGGTATTACAGTAAACATATACCACAAGCGAGAGCTCATAAGTACATTTATTACAATGGCTCTGCCTTGTAAAGTCAGTTGTCTTCGAAGCCAAGAATTTAATAGCATTTGTATTTTTAGTATTTTCTTTTCCCAATTTAGTGTTTCACACAGTGTTTTATCCGTACCAAAGTAAATGCCTAGTATTTCTATACAATCTCTTAACTTTAACTGGGAGTTGGATTAAAAAATCACGAAACCTATTTTGCCCAATAACAAAATTTCAGATTTTTCAATGTTGATTTTGGCACCCGTTGCCTGACAATATAAGTTGACTGTGCGAAAAGATTCAGTAGCAGAGCTCACATTTGAGACAGTGATTGTGGTGTCATCAGCATGTTGATAGATTAAAGATGAAATGTTTTGATTTTGATACCTTGAATGAGAGGGTTGTGTTTTATCAACAAATTTAATGGTTCTGATATAAGAACAAATAACATCGAGCTCATCGGATCTCCCTGCCTTACTCCACGTGATAATTTGAAATATGGACTTAAATGTCCATTACACTTGACAGAACTTTTAATGTCTGTATATAGAATTTTTACCCAAGTTATAAAATGATTCCCAAAATTGAATTTCTGTAAAATATCTAACATGTACCTGTGTGAAACTCTGTCAAAAGCTTTCTCTTGATCTATTTTGATCAAAACGCATCCTCATCTTCATGATCAACAATATCAACTATATCTCTCAAAGAATGTAAATTGTGCGCAATGTCTCTCCCAGGTACACAACATGTTTGTTCAGGGAGATAATATCTGACAATACAGACTTTAGTCTTAATGACAATGTGCGTGATATTAATTTACAATCAACATTAATTAGTGAAATAGGTCTGTAACATTTTATATCCTTTTTATCACCTTTCTTTTATAGAACAAACTAATGACGCTAGATTTCATAGAACGAGATAATTCCTTCTCTTCAAAAATACTCTTAGTAACATGATGAAAAAGAGGACATAAAATCTCCCAAAACCTCAGGTAAAATTCAACAGTCAGACCATCAGGACCTGGAGTTTTGTTACGTTTCATTCCTTTCAGTGCATCTGTCATTTGTTCTACAGAAATAGGAAGATCACAATGTTCTTTCTGTTCATCATTGATAGATTTGTGTATCATATTTACAACTTCCTGTTCCTTATAATAATCAAGTGCTTCATCTGTGTATAACTTTTCATAGAAAGATTGTGCAGCGTTTACAATGTCTTCCGTCGTTCGCAACAATGTTCCATCTTCAGCAATGAGCTCTTTGATCGAGTTAGCTTGTTGCTTGGATTTTTCCAAATTCAAAAAATATGAAGTGCATCGATCTGACTCAAGAGTCAATTGTGCTTTTGATCTTAAAATAGCACCCTTGCAAGTAATATTGTCATAATCTTCCATTTTCTTTTCTAAATCACACAGTTGTGTAGATTCATAACCAGGTATAGTAGCTAATTTGTGATATTCATTTCGAAGTTTATTTTGAGTTTTGTAATAATCAGTCTTTGCCAACTTACTTCGTTTACTAGAATAATATTTTGAGAACTTTTTCATTTGATATTTCAAGTTGTCCCACCAGATGAGTGGTTCAGTTTCAAAAAGTGGGCAAGTTTGTGCTTCCTCAACAATGCTATGAATTTTATAAAAAAATATACCATCTTCCAAAAGCTCATTATTAAAAATCCAAATTCCAGGACCTCTTTCGATATCACTCAAATCAAGTTTAAGTGACACAATGTTGTGATCACTTATCTTGCAGTATTTAATATAACAATTTATGGTGTTGTTTAAAAGATGTCTAGACAAAAGAAAAAAATCAATTCTGGATTGTTTTAAAACACCATTTACACTTTGGATTCTGGAGAATTCCTTTTTATCATAATTTTTGTGTCTCCAAACGTCAACCATGCTATGCTGTTGAATGATAGAAGTCAGAGCATCACTGCTTTTAAGATTAAATGTTTTGTTGTTTATGCCCTTGTCCAACGTAGGATTTAGTATATCATTAAAATCTCCTCCCACAATCATATTATTTGGTTCTATCCACTTTTCCAGTTCTTTATAAAATGTTAACCTTTCATCGAGGCCATTAGGAGCATATACATTCAATAAGTAATATGTTTTACCATCCACATCAACTTCTGCTTTTAATAGTCTGCCCTCAGAATCTCTCGTTACCATGTTAATTTGGTATTGACAGTTTTGCGATACCAAAATAGCTATACCCCTGCGATTTACACTTGTTGAATTGCAAAATAAGATTTTTCCGGGGAACATATGTTTATAGCTATTGACAAAATTTTCATCCCAGAACGTCTCCTGTAGAAATGCTATGTCTACATGTGACGTGTTGATACGTGCTAATACTTGTTCAAACTTTCTCACGTCTCTTAAACCATTTACATTCCATGACCATATGTTCAACATGGTGAGAAGTAATAAATACATATGAAGCATCAAGATTTGTTTTAACGTGATCTTTTTCCCTTTCTGGATTTTATCACATCCTTCTTTTTAGGAGGCCTTCCCCAACATGAGCCTTAATAACATCCTCACTAGGTTTCAAGACATTCCATTTGCCTCTCACACTTCCTGGAGCACCATCTCCTCTATAAGGCTGTGCCAGAACATTGTGATTGTCTTCTGTGGGAACTACCATCACATCACGATCATCAACATGTATATAATTGTCATTTGTTTCATGCTCAACTAGTCTTATCATGTTTAACAGTGTGCTTGTGACATCATCTATGATACTGTTATCACAAGGAGATACACGTTGTTTGGTATCACTCCTGCACTTACCAACATGTATGCTCCTATCAATTGTTTCTAGTAAAATGTCAAAGACAAAGTCATGTGTTTCTTTGTCCAACTGTGACACAGAAACATCTTCTGCCAATTCTTCAATGTTCAGCTCAGTGGTTGTCACAATCCTTTCTTCCTCTTCTTCTTCTCCGCCATCTTCTTCCAGCTCCTGAAGAATAGGCCACTTGGCTAGTGTCGCATCCGCCTCCATGTCACTCATGTCATCCTCATTTTCATAATCACCACCTTGACAATTATCATCATTTTCTTCAGACATATCATCATAGCCAAAGCAGTTGCAGTCCTTAGGTTTACTTTTACACCTGTGGCATTTGGGAACACGGCAATTGTATTGAACATGTCCTGCGGATCCACAGTTTCTGCACACAATGTTCGGGCAGTTCCTTTTCTCATGCTGATCAGAAAGACAATGATGACATACTTTCACCTGATCATTATGGAGAACTCTGAAGAAGTCAAATCCTCCATGCGTTTTAAATTTAATGCTGTATGGAAGACTATGAATTCCTGTGGGAAACTTTACCTGTGTGTACCTGGTTCCATCTTCCCAGTTAGTACCAGGAATTTTTCGTCTGCGGATGGTGTCAACTTCATATACTCCAAACGAATGTAGAACTTCCATTATTTCTCCATCTGTTGTGTAGCTGGGCAAGTTCATGAATGACACAACAACTTTGTCATTTACTAAAGGTGTGATATCATACACCTCATTGTTGACAATTAGCCCATCACCCAGTGATTTTACGAGCGAATTCTCCGCTAAGGTAATTTCATAATAATTGTGTCTTGGTGTGCAACAATAAACAGTGTTGTCCCCCAATTCAAGTTCAAGAGCCTGCATACGTCAAACGCTTTCGGGCGAACATGACTCCCAAACTGCACTCGAATAACGTTCTCTTTCTGATAGACACGAGGTCGGCCATTTTCCTTGTTTACCTGACTAGGGGGTGGCCTTTGCCCCCCAGTCTGGTGGCTCATAGTCTATTTTTTCAATAAACAAACTTTTCAGAATAACCATAAAACATAATGTACCATTTGTGCAAGAGATGAGACAGGAATCTTCACAATCGATGAAGTACTTACTGAAAATATCAGAGCACTGCAAATCACCGTGTTCACACCACCTCACCAAGGGAGGTCTAAGTCCAGCGCGCTATCCCCTGCGCTACAGGGACCTACGAATAAGAAGGACATTTTTATGAAAAGATCTAACATGCCATATATCCCTTTCACTCATAGCAAGCAACACAACACTTGTGGATAGTGATATTATATCAGAAACTATGCAAAGGCCGTAGTAGACAATGACACAGGGACCCTCCTTTGTCAGTGTCAGTGATGGCATAAAAGGGATGGTTGTTAGTACACAGTGTGAAGGCATTTGGTCAAGAAATCCGTTTCCAAAAATGAAGTGTGAAAAAGGTTGCTGCATCCCTGGTGGGATTCGAACCCACGGAGTCTGGATTAGAAGTCCAGCGCGCTATCCCCTGCGCTACAGGGACCTACGAATTAGAAGGACATTTTTATGAAAAGATCTAACATCCCATATATCCCTTAGCAAGCAACACAACACTTGTGGATAGTGATATTATATCAGAAACTATGCAAAAGCCGTAGTAGACAATGACAGGGACCCTCCTTTGACAGTGTCAGTGATGGCATAAAAGGGATGGTTGTTAGTACACAGTGTGAAGGCATTTGCTCAAGAAATCCGTTTCCAAAAATGAAGTGTGAAAAAGGTTGCTGCATCCCTGGTGGGATTCGAACCCACGGCCTCTGGATTAGAAGTCCAGCGCGCTATCCCCTGCGCTACAGGGACCTACGAATTACCAGGACATTTTCATGAAAAGATCTAACATCCCATATATCCCTTTCACTCATAGCAAGCAACACAACACTTGTGGATAGTGATATTATATCAGAAACTATGCAAAGGCCGTAGTAGACAATGACACAGGGACCCTCCTTTGTCAGTGTCAGTGATGGCATAAAAGGGATGGTTGTTAGTACACAGTGTGAAGGCATTTGGTCAAGAAATCCGTTTCCAAAAATGAAGTGTGAAAAAGGTTGCTGCATCCCTGGTGGGATTCGAACCCACGCCCTCTGGATTAGAAGTCCAGCGCGCTATCCCCTGCGCTACAGGGACCTACGAATTAGAAGGACATTTTTATGAAAAGACCTAAAATGCCATATATCCCTTTCACTCACAGCAAGCAGCACAACACTTGTGGATAGTGATATTATATCAGAAACTATGCAAAAGCCGTAGTAGACAATGACAGGGACCCTCCTTTTGTCAGTGTCAGTGATGGCATAAAAGGAATGGTTGTTAGTACACAGTGTGAAGGCATTTGGTCAAGAAATCCGTTTCCAAAAATGAAGTGTAAAATAGGTTGTTGCATCCCTGGTGGGATTCGAACCCACGGCCTCTGGATTAGAAGTCCAGCGCGCTATCCCCTGCGCTACAGGGACCTACGAATTACCAGGACATTTTCATGAAAAGATCTAACATGCCATATATCTCTTTCACTCACAGCAAGCAGCACAACACTTGTGGATAGTGATATTATATCAGAAACTATGCAAAAGCCGTAGTAGACAATGACAGGGACCCTCCTTTGTCAGTGTCAGTGATGGCATAAAAGGGATGGTTGTTAGTACACAGTGTGAAGGCATTTGGTCAAGAAATCCGTTTCCAAAAATGAAGTGTTAAAAAAGGTTGCTGCATCCCTGGTGGGATTCGAACCCACGGCCTCTGGATTAGAAGTCCAGCGCGCTATCCCCTGCGCTACAGGGACCTACGAATAAGAAGGACATTTTTATGAAAAGATCTAACATGCCATATATCCCTTTCACTCATAGCAAGCAACACAACACTTGTGGATAGTGATATTATATCAGAAACTATGCAAAGGCCGTAGTAGACAATGACACAGGGACCCTCCTTTGTCAGTGTCAGTGATGGCATAAAAGGGATGGTTGTTAGTACACAGTGTGAAGGCATTTGCTCAAGAAATCCGTTTCCAAAAATGAAGTGTGAAAAAGGTTGCTGCATCCCTGGTGGGATTCGAACCCACGGAGTCTGGATTAGAAGTCCAGCGCGCTATCCCCTGCGCTACAGGGACCTACGAATTAGAAGGACATTTTTATGAAAAGATCTAACATCCCATATATCCCTTAGCAAGCAACACAACACTTGTGGATAGTGATATTATATCAGAAACTATGCAAAAGCCGTAGTAGACAATGACAGGGACCCTCCTTTGACAGTGTCAGTGATGGCATAAAAGGGATGGTTGTTAGTACACAGTGTGAAGGCATTTGCTCAAGAAATCCGTTTCCAAAATGAAGTGTGAAAAGGTTGCTGCATCCCTGGTGGGATTCGAACCCACGGCCTCTGGATTAGAAGTCCAGCGCGCTATCCCCTGCGCTACAGGGACCTACGAATTACCAGGACATTTTCATGAAAAAGATCTAACATCCCATATATCCCTTTCACTCATAGCAAGCAACACAACACTTGTGGATAGTGATATTATATCAGAAACTATGCAAAGGCCGTAGTAGACAATGACACAGGGACCCTCCTTTGTCAGTGTCAGTGATGGCATAAAAGGGATGGTTGTTAGTACACAGTGTGAAGGCATTTGCTCAAGAAATCCGTTTCCAAAAATGAAGTGTGAAAAAGGTTGCTGCATCCCTGGTGGGATTCTGAACCCACGCCCTCTGGATTAGAAGTCCAGCGCGCTATCCCCGCGCTTACAGGGACCTACGAATTAGCAGGACATTTTTATGAAAAGACCTAAAATGCCATATATCCCTTTCACTCACAGCAAGCAGCACAACACTTGTGGATAGTGATATTATATCAGAAACTATGCAAAAGCCGTAGTAGACAATGACAGGGACCCTCCTTTGACAGTGTCAGTGATGGCATAAAAGGGATGGTTGTTAGTACACAGTGTGAAGGCATTTGCTCAAGAAATCCGTTTCCAAAATGAAGTGTGAAAAGGTTGCTGCATCCCTGGTGGGATTCGAACCCACGGCCTCTGGATTAGAAGTCCAGCGCGCTATCCCCTGCGCTACAGGGACCTACGAATTACCAGGACATTTTCATGAAAAGATCTAACATGCCATATATCCCTTTCACTCATAGCAAGCAACACAACACTTGTGGATAGTGATATTATATCAGAAACTATGCAAAGGCCGTAGTAGACAATGACACAGGGACCCTCCTTTGTCAGTGTCAGTGATGGCATAAAGGGATGGTTGTTAGTACACAGTGTGAAGGCATTTGGTCAAGAAATCCGTTTCCAAAATGAAGTGTGAAAAGGTTGCTGCATCCCTGGTGGGATTCGAACCCACGGCCTCTGGATTAGAAGTCCAGCGCGCTATCCCCTGCGCTACAGGGACCTACGAATTAGCAGGACATTTTTATGAAAAGACCTAAAATGCCATATATCCTTTCACTCACAGCAAGCAGCACAACACTTGTGGATAGTGATATTATATCAGAAACTATGCAAAGCCGTAGTAGACAATGACAGGGACCCTCCTTTGTCAGTGTCAGTGATGGCATAAAAGGAATGGTTGTTAGTACACAGTGTGAAGGCATTTGGTCAAGAAATCCGTTTCCAAAATGAAGTGTAAAATAGGTTGTTGCATCCCTGGTGGGATTCGAACCCACGGCCTCTGGATTAGAAGTCCAGCGCGCTATCCCCTGCGCTACAGGGACCTACGAATTACCAGGACATTTTCATGAAAAGATCTAACATGCCATATATCTCTTTCACTCACAGCAAGCAGCACAACACTTGTGGATAGTGATATTATATCAGAAACTATGCAAAAGCCGTAGTAGACAATGACAGGGACCCTCCTTTGTCAGTGTCAGTGATGGCATAAAAGGGATGGTTGTTAGTACACAGTGTGAAGGCATTTGCTCAAGAAATCCGTTTCCAAAAATGAAGTGTTAAAAAGGTTGCTGCATCCCTGGTGGGATTCGAACCCACGGCCTCTGGATTAGAAGTCCAGCGCGCTATCCCCTGCGCTACAGGGACCTACGAATAAGAAGGACATTTTTATGAAAAGATCTAACATGCCATATATCCCTTTCACTCACAGCAAGCAGCACAACACTTGTGGATAGTGATATTATATCAGAAACTATGCAAAAGCCGTAGTAGACAATGACAGGGACCCTCCTTTGTCAGTGTCAGTGATGGCATAAAAGGAATGGTTGTTAGTACACAGTGTGAAGGCATTTGGTCAAGAAATCCGTTTCCAAAAATGAAGTGTAAAATAGGTTGTTGCATCCCTGGTGGGATTCGAACCCACGGCCTCTGGATTAGAAGTCCAGCGCGCTATCCCCTGCGCTACAGGGACCTACGAATTACCAGGACATTTTCATGAAAAGATCTAACATGCCATATATCCCTTTCACTCACAGCAAGCAGCACAACACTTGTGGATAGTGATATTATATCAGAAACTATGCAAAGCCGTAGTAGACAATGACAGGGACCCTCCTTTGTCAGTGTCAGTGATGGCATAAAAGGGATGGTTGTTAGTACACAGTGTGAAGGCATTTGCTCAAGAAATCCGTTTCCAAAATGAAGTGTTAAAAGGTTGCTGCATCCCTGGTGGGATTCGAACCCACGGCCTCTGGATTAGAAGTCCAGCGCTATCCCCTGCGCTACAGGGACCTACGAATAAGAAGGACATTTTTATGAAAAGATCTAACATGCCATATATCCCTTTCACTCATAGCAAGCAACACAACACTTGTGGATAGTGATATTATATC